>NC_135753.1:12901590-13207500 GCF_041903045.1 Epinephelus lanceolatus | reverse complement strand
GTGGTGCAGTTAGTGACATCCGTCTTCTCTCCTCCATGTTAGGAGTCCTGCAGGCAGCGTGCTGCCCTGGATAAACGTAGTGTACTTAGTATACTCTCTGGTTCCACACGTATACTTTAAGTCTACTACATTTCCCCAGAGCGCCGCAGATCAAACAGAAGTGCTGCGTGAAACATGACACCTCAGTACATGTCATTACATCACTAGTGAGCAGTTTCCTCCAGCGTGTCTCCAGTCAGTGAGTGATATGACAAATGAGACCGGTTTGTGAGGCCTTTTAACTCAAATACTTATGCAGCTGGCTGACAATTCATCATATATGAGCCAATTAATTTTTGTTACCCCGAGGAAATTATGCAGCTTTCAAAATTAGCACTCTGTTTTAAATCTTCTAGTGTCTCAGATCTCGATGTATTAATCGACTGGAGAGCTGTGCTTGGGGACGAAGAAAAAGCTGCTGGTTTTTTAAAGCAAAACCACAGGGGGTACAAAAAGAGCAGACGTGTAAAGAAGAAAAAGGAGGAAAAATAGAAGAACAAAAAACCCCCAGAAGAATATAAGAACAGGAGGACAGCTGACGCCATGAGGGATTACAGGTAAAACCAGCACAGACTGAGATTTTAAGACTGAGAAGTGACCAAATCCTCACCTGCCACTCCAAATCTGTGTGTGTTTCAGACATGTGATAAGTCTGTCTGCAATAATATGTGCTTGTGTATCTGAAATAAACTCTCTTTCAAGACCAAGAACAGCCTGATGATATATGTCACATTTGTCAAATGCTTGTGTACATTTACTGAAGTGGCAGGAAACCCAAAAAGAGAGGGGGGGAAACAGAGAAAATGTCACAAAAGAAAAGCTTTTGGTTTGGCTCAAGAACAAGAGTTGGCATATCTGAGAAGACAGGATGTCACAAAGGGAACAGATTTTCAAATACACCTTTGCTGCTTCTGCTTCTGTTACTCTCAACAAAAGTTTCATGCCAGCTGCTCCACTCCACCAGAAGGCCCCAAAAAATTAAGAATAAAGGGAGCAAGGGCATCGAGGATGTACGAAACCACAATGTTCCCCATCCAAGTCTGAAAAAAAAGCACTCCTTTTGTGTGCCAACACCTTTCTGTCACCATAGTGACTGAAATAAAACCATAAGCTGTATCAGAACAAACAAATTCATTCATGAGAAAACACAAATGTAATCTTAAGTGAGAAGCAGCACTGAAATTCCTGGTGTATCCCTGGCTAAGGTCACAGAGTTTACATTTTATGATATAAAGATACACACAGTGGGATTTAAAGGCTGAAACCAATATTTTTCAGAATCAGTCAATGTAAGCTCTTTGAGCCAGATAAAAATGAATAAAAATCATGAATAAATACATAGTTTACCACTTATTGTGCAAGAATATCTATATTTTTACAGTGAAAATACCACACATCATGTATGTATTACAATGACCCTGTATAACTTAGTCATGGGCATACAGTATCTGTATAAGTGAAAGGTATATATAGATTTTATTTTATCTTATTTTTATTTATCCTCATATTTTATCCTTATCTAGCACTCAATGTCTTAATTCCTTTTTCCTCTTGCTTCTGACTCTTAAACTGCTGTAAAGTGTAAATTACGTCAGTGTGAGATTAAGTCGTATCTTATCTTATCTTCTTCAGCTTTCCCCACCAGAATTTAAATCCTGACAGATTAGAGAATCTGGAGGGGTCACAACTCCTACTTTAAAAAAATAAATAAATTAAAAAAAGAAAGAAAGAAAAAAAAGAAGAAACATATATTTAGACTTTCCTCTGATTTTTTAAAAATAAATTAAAACTGACAAAACTAATAAGTTTATGCCAAAAATTCACAACAGATGGAGAAATTATTTTGTTTTCCCTCCTGACAATTTAAGTAAAGTTCAAAGTATTTCATATACAGTAGTAATGCTGTTTCAGTGTAGTATTTCTTTTGTTGTTTTTACTCTTTAAAAGTGAACAGAATCCATGAAGCAAACTTTCCGAAACTCAAATTTTCTGGGCGAGGATCCACTGGACCCATGTCTTTGGTTTTTGTTATTGGTTTGAACCGTGTTGTGACCAGTTTAATGTGGGACCTATTTTCTTGCTACAGAGCAACAACAGCCAACTGTATCACTGCATAGAAGGAAGCCTGAATCTACTCATAGACTAAAGGCTCGTGCTCGTGACAGCACAAGATTCAAACTTTAATGGTGTCCTCCTTGGGTGAGCTGTGACGTTAGTTAGCTCAGTGGTGCTATGTGAGCTAGTGGTAGATGCACACTTCCTTCTGCGACATACTACGGTTGGTGGGTGTAGTTTGGTAGAAAGGAAGTAGTTCTTTCATGAAACTGCTCACAACAAAGTCTGTGGATTGTCTTGAGCAATGGTCCATACAGTTTAATATATTTAGTGTCATACTTGCGTTTGGCCATGTCTTTGAGCTAGTTTGCTGTCTCTGTTAAGTAGCTGTCACTCACTCTAGAGCAGGAAACAGCACTTCAAAATAAAAGCTCTGTGATGGAAATTCACTGTACTTAAAAATGAAGTGTTTTTTTAATTCATTTATTTATTTTTATACAAATGACATATTTGCGAGTCACTTGCGGTCCATTAAGAATGGACCTGGGACCCACTTTTGGACCATGATCCACCAGTTGGGAACCACTGATCTTGAGTAACCAGGTCATGATCTTGGCACTCAGCTTGAGCACCACAAGCCCAGTGCCATCTAGTTCCAGCATAATGGAGAGAAAGCAGACATCTCTGTGGCCGATATCTCCAACACACTCCAACACATTTTAATACTTTAATACTTTTGTTAAAGTTACAGCTGGTGAAGCACATTTTAACTTCTTTATATACTGTTGGATTGTTAACTCTGCAGCAGAGCATCATCATCATCATCATCATCATCATGTTTGTTTGTAAAATCTGAATCTGTAGAAGTAACTCCAGCTGCCAGATGAATGTAGTGAAGTTAAAAGTACAACAACAATTTCAGTTAATGTGCTTAGTTACTTTCCACCTCTCAAAAAGATGATAAGGGTACACAGAAACATGTGCATGACTGTAAAGGTGTAATTCCCATGATGACAGTTTGAGTCCGGGGCATGAATCTGTGCAGCGCTTGAAGTCTTCAACTCGCCTCAACACACTGCTGCCATAGTTATGGGCTGGGAGGAACTGAAGACTGAAAGTGCCACACAGCGCGGCCTCCTGTGCGTTTACCTGCGGCCCTGAACACTCAGTTAGTAGCTTAATCATAACACACACACACGCAGCGTGAAACTCCACAACCTGATGGAGCAACAAGTCGTGTGATGAGTCAATCATCAAAGAAAGTTAAAAGTCTTCAAGAAGACAGGCGGTCCAACAAAGGAGAGAGACTGAGGTAGATGCAGATAAAAACAGACAGACAGATAAAAGAGTGAGAGTGAGAAGAAGAAAAGGTCAGCGCCGCAGTGTGTCGCTCCCTGATAGTGACATCACATGCTAATCAAATCAAAGCTACGTTACCTTTTGGAGATTAAAAAGAACTTTCTTTTTATTCTGGCCGCGTCTGTCACCTTTCTCTGTCTCTATCAGCTGTATGCCTGTTTACGTCTTTTACACATTTTACTGTCTTGTCTGTTCTTTATTACTTCTTTTTCTAATTTATCATCCCTTCTTTTCCCTTTTCTTCTGTTTCTTGCTACTTCCTGACATTCATTTATTGCTTTGTCCTGACTTTCATTTTCTCATTACTTTATTTCTACCTCTCTTTATTTCTGTCCTCATTACTTTTTCAAATCTTTCCCTCTTCCTTCTGTCCTTTATTTCTTTGTTGCATTTTTGTTCCTCTCCTTTTTCCCTCACTTTTCTTTCTCTTTTACTCTGCCTTCTTTCTTTCTTTCTTTCTTTCTTTCTTTCTTTCTTTCTTTCTTTCTTTCTCCCCTCCCCATCCTTCCTTACCTTTTTTCTTTTTCTTTCTTTCTTGCTCTCCATCTTTCCTTTCCTTCTTTCTTTCTTTCTTTCTTTCTTTCTTTCTCTCCTTACTTTCGTTGTCCTCTCTCTCTCTCTCTCTCTCTCATTCCTTTCTCCCCTTTCTTTCTCTTCCCTAACTTTTAATCTATCCTTTAGTCTTTCTTTCACTCTTCCTCCCTCCTGTCTTTTTTCTTTTTGTCCTTCTTTCCTTCCCTTTCTTTCTTTCTCTTTCTTTCTTTCTTTCTTTGTTTCTTTCTTTCTTTCTTTTCCCTCCCTTCCTTTTCTCTTTCTTTCTTTCTTTCTCCCCCTCTTCTTCCTTGCTTTCCCTCTTTCTTTCGTTTTCTTTCTCTTCTTCCTTTCTTATTTTTATTCTTTCTTTTGTTCTTTCTTTCATCCCTTTCTTACTTTCATTCTTTCTCCCCTTCATTCCTTCCTCACCTTTCTTTCTTTCTTTCTCCTTTCTTTCTTGCCCTCCATCTTTCCTTTCTTTCTCCCCTCTCTCTTTTTTCCTTCCTTTCTCCCCTCTCTCTTTTCTTCTTCCTTTCTCTCCTTTCTTTCTCATTCCTTCCTTTTGATCTATCCTCTCTATCCTCTCTCTCTCTGATTTTCTTTCACTCCTTCCCTCCCTCCTTTCTTTTTCTTTCTTTTTGACCTTCTTTTCTGTCATTAATCTTTCTTTACCCCCCTCCTTTCTTGTTTTCGTTCTTTCTTTTGCTCTTTCTTTCCTCCCTTCACTTCTTCCATTCTTTCTCCCCTTCATTCCTTCCTCACCCTTCTTTCTTTCATTCTCTTTCTTTCTTCCCTGTATTTTTTTCTTTTTCCATGCTCTCCTTTCTTTCTTTCTTTCTTTCTTTCTTCCTTTCTTTCTTTCTCCTTTCTTTCTTGCTCTCCATCTTTCCTTTCTTTTTCTTTCTCCCCTCTTTCTTTTTCCTTCCTTTCTCCAATCTCTCTTTTCTTCTTCCTTTCTCCCTTCTTTCTCTTTCCTTCCTTTTGATCTAACCTTCCTTTCTCTCTCTCTCTTTTTCTTTCACTCCTTCCCTCCCTCCTTTCTTTTTCTTTCTTTTTGTCCTTCTTTTCTGTCATTTATCTTTCTTTACCCCCCTCCTTCCTTCCCCCTTTCTTCTCTTTCTTCCTCTTTCTTTCTCTTCTTCCTTTCTTGTTTTTGTTCTTTCTTTTGTTCTTTCTTTCCTCCCTTCCCTTCTTCCATTCTTTCTCCCCTTCATTCCTTCCTTCCTCACCCTTCTTTCTTTCGTTCTCTCTCCCTTTCTTCCCTGTATTTTTTTCTTTTTCCATGCTCTCCTTCCTTTCTTCCTTTCTTTCTTTCCTCCCTTCCTTCCATCACTCCCCTTATCACTCCTCTTTTCTTCACTTCTAATTTTGCCTCACATATCTTGTTCCTGTCCCTTTGACTTCCCGCCACAACTGACTTTGCTTTCTGTTTTTTTATACCTCCTATCCTCCCTTTTTACTGGTTGCTACTTTCTTCCTTTACATCTTCTTTCCTTTCCTCCTCACTTCTTTCCTCCTTAATCGCTTTACCTGCTTCCTATTGATTTCGCTTTTCTTAATCTCTTCTCTTTCTTTCTTTCCTTCCAACATTTATCATTGCTTCTTCTTCTTCTCTTTTCTTAGTTTTTTCTTATTAAATTATGATGCAAGTTGTGCAGAAGAGGACTGTAAACTGAACTCAAACTAAACACTCACAGTTCTCACAGCACACTGCACAGTTTTACTCATTCATTTTCCCATTACTCACAGCTGGATAAAAGTTTGTCTAAACATCCGAGGCAGTGTGGAGCCAGGCGTGAGCTGTCCTCTCTGTGATGCTCGAGTTTGTCTAGCGTTATAAAACTAATCTGCTAATGACTGTGGTAATGATTTTCTGAAGGTTAAACGCTGCACAGAGCACCTTGAAGTTTGCTCTGCTGTCCATTAGGACGGCTGGTGGCATCAACCAGATTACCTCCTCTTTCTTTTTTTCCTCCCTGTGCTTGAATGTCATGTGTGTGTATCACAACGTCACAGGTGGTGGTGGTGGTGGTAGCGGTTGGGGGGGGGGGTAAATGCATCTGTAATGGCTTTGACACCGTGATAATAACCTAACACCTCTGTGTTTTATCTGTATGGCTTTGTAGTGTGTGTTTCTGCCTGAGGGTGTAAATAAGGAGCTGGTAGAAGGAAGTCTGCGTGCACCTCCCCATGGCTGTGGAGCTCATGTAACTTCACTGGCCTGGGTAGTAGAGCTCCACTTTTTGATATCAATTTATCCTAAAAGGCAACATTTTTGCTTTAACCCCTCCGATTTACCAATGCAGACACAGACATCCATCAAAAAGTTTTTGCTTTGCTAGTTTAGTTTTGGATGCGATGGAGGATGGAGACTCAAAGAGACTGCAAGCTCTCTAAAGAAAGCAGAAGGTGAGTGAACTTCACGAGACAGTTGTAAACTTGAGCTGAGCAGCAGCTGCAACCCGAACCAGGTGAAACAGGTGTAATGGGCTCCAGGAAACAGCTCTGTGTATTGTTGTGCTCTCCTGTGGTTACAGTCTTTTCCTCAATTAGGGCAGTCAGCATGTCACCCACTCCTCCCTGGTCAACACCTTCAGATCTCCAACCCATAACAACCGTGGCCCAGTATTACCTGTCTTCGTCTGACCCCTCCCCTTTTTGTCGCTGGCTCCAGCCACAAACAAGAAGTCAGTCTGATCCGTCATTCAGGCTGACAAAAGCCACTTTGTGAAAATGCCAGAGGGAGCTGTGATTTAATCTGAGCGGTAAATAGACTGCATTTGTATAGCTTGTTTTCTAGTTTAAGCAACATTCAAAGCGCATTACAACACAGACACCACTGACGCATTTACACACACGTCATGGCCGCCTCATACAAATACATGAAACAGAAACACCCTCTTAAGAATGTATTGCTTGGTAGAGGGCACAAAATGTGTTTAAGGTATACTACGCAGGATTTTCCGGAAAAAAAAGAAAAAGAAAAAAAAGAAAAGATAATAATATCTGGACTCACACAAAAGTAATCCCTCACAATCATCGCTAATGACCTACTAGCAGTGTGTGTGGTGTGGTGTGTGGTGGTCTGCCTGTGTTTCCTTATTTTCTATATTTTGATTTGTTCGGGATATTTCTGGGTGTCAGCCTTTGGGCAGTGGTGTGTAACCCCCAGCTAATAGCAGCTCGAGACTCAACAGCGACAAGGTTATACCGCTGTCTCCGTCTCGCCTCTGCTCTCTAGATGAAAGCTACAGGTCTGTGTGTCTCTTGGGTCGAGGGCGACATTGAGCCACACACACAGAGCAGAGAAGCCAAGCGGACAGGATGAAGCATCTCGTTCAGCTGAATTCACACAAAATCCGAGAATGCACGTACAAAACCGTCGAGAAGCAATCAGAAAATAACTTTTTATTTCTCTGATTCACTGCTTTGTTCTCGTTAACGCCACTCCGTCTCTTCATTTGATCTAGCTTGCTTGACCACCGTTGCTCTCTCAGTTTTGTTGAGCTGAGGAGGCGCCAAGTTTCTACATTGTGTTTACAAATCCTGCAGAGTATGCCATAAAATTACATTCTGGCAACACAATGCCAATGCAAAGTCTGTTACAAACAGTTGCAGTTCTGTTGTGAAATGGTCACAGTGTGGTGAGGTTTAGGGTAAGCCTGCCACAAACTAAGAATTTGGATGGCAGATAGACATGGCTGATAGTCCATGTTCATTGATCCATCCATCCACCATCCACCTGACCTCTGTTGACTTTCTCACTCTTTATGTTTATTTCATGTAACCACCACAATAAAAGATCCTTGACTTTGCATTGGTATCGTTTTCGTATTGCCAGCACATACATTTAACCCATTTTGTACCCACCACTACATAACACATTGTTAAGAGTTTGTGTGTTTCACATATTTCTATGAGACCCAGCTGCACATTCATACAGTGGTGACTGACACTACCATACAAGGTGCCACATGCTCACTAGATAAACATTCACCAGCGTGCACACACACCAAGTTGGGGCTCTTTGACATGTAGGCTGCAGGAGCCAGGGACAGACCACAGACCCTCAAGTAGGTGGATGAACGTTCTACCTTTTTGTCAACAGTCCACCTCTGTTTCTCTCTGTTATAATGTAAACTCCTGTGATTGTTAACTCAGGTCCTTCGTGTTGGTTTGGGAACTGGGCAGTAGTCTTACTTTGTGAGAGTGTGTTTTATTTTGTCTGTTTCAGCTGTTTCCAGCTGTAGTGAGTCCGTGGGGATCTGGGGCCTGTATCACGAAGCGAGACCAACCTTTCCTGGGTTACCCAGACCTATCCTGGGTTGACTAACCCTAACAATGGCAATCAGGATAATCGGTATCACGAAGCTGGATATCAACTCGGTAACTCAACCCAGGATTGCTTTATCAAGAGCTGTGAACGCGCACGCAGTGGACAAATCACAATCATGAGAGAAGCGCAGCGTCACTGAGCGTCACTGAGCGTCCTCACAGAGCGCTGTATGTGAGGGAAAAAAAAGGTATTTCTCGTGAGGATCAGAGATTAATTCTACTAAAATATGAGGAGGAGAAAAGCAACATTACAGAAAAGGCCAACACCGTGGCAGCTGCAGGAGGAGGAAACATGCGTGGCAACGCATAACGGGATGAATAATGTTTTTTTAGTTTAGATTAGTTTATTTTCACATAATGTTAAAAACAGACAGTATAAAACTTACAAGATTACAAAAAGAAAAGTGCCAGAGAGGTTAGAAGCCACTAAAAGCTTATCAAAGAAATTCCCCTGTCAAAACATCAATGAAATCACATAATAGACAAGAAAAAAAAACGAGTGAGGAAAGAAGAAATAGAGGAGGAGAGAGGGAAAAATCAAGACAAAACAAGGTAGCAAATAAAATTATGTGTAGGTTAAATTACTCATCACTGGTTCAAGTAGCTGCAGTACCTGTACCTGTTCATCTGACACTGATCACACCCTTGAATCCCATGAAATCAATGCTGCGCAGATGAATTGCGTGTATTACAATTATCGTCTAACATCATTGCGTCTGATAAATTGGTCTTCTTTGTCATATATGCTACAATAAAGCTTAAAGCTGACGCCACAATTAAATCATATCAACACCAAATTGATAGTCTGAATACAATCATCCTGATATTGAGCTGTGTTAGAAATTAACAGCTGCGCAAAAATATACCTAGTGTCCCTCTTTAAAAAACAAAAAGGAAAATCCCTCAAACACCATGAAGTGTAGACATGATAGGCTACTTTCCACACTTCCAGCAGCAAAGCTGTCAATTAGGCCCATTATCTTTAACAGGGATCATTTCCTCCAACAAAACAAAATGTTGGCACTAATTAATGGTGCTTTTAAGTGTTCGCAAATGATCAGTTTCTTTCTTATGAAGGGGCGGGATGAAATTTCGACTTCTTTCCACTCCTTTTTGAGCAATCTTTTCATTGTCTGTTGTTGTTGCTTTCTTTTCTTTTTTAATGTTCAAAATAAACTTTCAAATCAAAATCAATCAAATGAATTAAACTTCCCGTCATGACTGGGCTGCATTTCTGTCAGCAGAGTCTTTTTTTTCCGAACAGCTGATTGGCCAGTGGGTGGTGCTTTTTATAGGATCAGATTCAACCCTGAACTTACCCTGCTCCGGAGCAGGATAGCCGTTCAGAGTAAGTTACCATGGTGATCTACCCCGATAAGAACTGAACCGGCTTTGTGAGACTGAAAACCCAGGGTTAACCCTGAAGTTACCTCGCTAAGACATTAATCCTGCTTCGTGATACAGGCCCCTGGTGGGTTAGGAAGCGTGTTTTTGTTTTGTTTGATTTGGCGCCACTCACAGCGCTTCCCTTTGTTCCTCTCATCACTTGACTCTCTCTGTTGGACATTCTGTGTTCACCTGTTGAGACAAAAGCCTGTAACTTTGTGACTTTTATTACTGCTAGCACACTAAGCAATAAATGGCAGTGCTTGACTTCCCTTATGCTTGGATAAAATGTGTCGAGTTATTCATAACGTGGCTGCTTTTAATAAAACAACACACACTGACTGAAGCAGATTTGGGCTAATTTGTGGTGCCTAAATCTTAACCACCATTATGTTGTCTTCCTCCATACTTAAACTAGAAAAGAACACTCAGAGTGGAGATCCACTGAGTGTGTCTGGGGCCATGTGGGCAGGGAATGGGGAGTGCAGATGAGGCTGTGTGTCCAGTGTGTAGTGGAAAAATGCATAGAGTAGTGTAATGGTAACAGAGCATCCTGGGTTCGCCTAACTGTATAAATTTAAGGTTTTGTGTAAGATATTCAGAGCATTAATACGGCACCAAGTTAACAGCTGGCTCTGTCAGCACTGTTGCTGTTGTTAACACTGTTAGCACTGCTAGAAATGAGGATTTATTCATCTAAAATTGTGCCTAACTTTAGTAGATCATAATGTATCAAATGACACCAAACTTTTCTAAGGATGTAAATCCTGAGTGACAGTGAAGACCAAAATGTGGCCTGCAACACATGTTTGCTCAATGTTAGATTTGGAGATGATGAGATTTCATCTGTATTTGTGCATATTTCCTGAAATCTTAGGGATACAGACCAAACAGAGCAGTACCACCGGAGATCATGGAGGCAGTGTAGTGTATTTCAAATGAGATACGACCATAGGAAACAATGAAGACATTTAAATAATGGCGGATGGAAAGAAATGGTAATACAGTGAAAATAATGTTGGGATGTATTTATACAATGGTCACACAGATCACAGCTGTCTACAATGCTGCTTCTGTTTAAAGGTACAATATTTCGACCTCCTCCACCGTCGCCTCGTTTGTTGTGTGAAACTTTTGACTCTGCCTCCGAGAGCCATCTATTAACTGTATTTATGCCATCATAAAAGATGCATGGGAAGTATGAGGGCAGTGACGTTTAAAACAGGTTTTTCAACTAATGTGAATCATCGCTACCATGAAAGGTCTTTGAGCAAACAGTCAGAAATCTGCACACAAAATATTAGGCTGATTGATCCAGTAGTACTGGTAAAGACAGACAGATACACCCTTACATGACCAAACCTATGATCCCATGCAGGTTTAGGTCTGGCAGGGATAATAACGTTTTCGAAGAAAACTACAGAGACTAATGTTTTACAGTAAGACAGGAGGCACATACAGATCCAGCAGAAAGACAGAGAGAGAAGGCAATTGTAAGAAATGAGCAGTAAGAAGTATGAAATAAGAAGAAGAGTGGCAACTCACCTGCCTGTTCATGAATATATAGATAAAAGGGTTGACGACAGTGGAGAACTTGGCCAGCAGCGACGGCGTGATGCTTGCTTCTGGTGTCAAAAGGCCGTGGGGGCCAAAAGTCGCGAGCAGAGCTGCCACTCCGTATGGCAGCCAACAGACCAGGTAGCACACCACCATTGTAACAACCATCACCAGCACCC
Source organism: Epinephelus lanceolatus (assembly GCF_041903045.1). Taxonomy (NCBI): domain Eukaryota; kingdom Metazoa; phylum Chordata; class Actinopteri; order Perciformes; family Serranidae; genus Epinephelus; species Epinephelus lanceolatus. The sequence goes on along the minus strand of NC_135753.1, from coordinate 13,196,056 downwards.
GCTGCTCTCTGCGGCGGGTCACCACTGAACTCACACTGCGGACCTGTGTACGAGAAAAAAAACTTTATTGGTGCATGGTGTCGAAACACACATAAGGGCACCCTGGTGGCTCAATGGGTGGAATACATGCAACTGGGACTGAGTCCTTGAGTCAAGCCTAAGGCCCTTTGCTGCATGTCATCCCCTCTCTCTCCTCCTCCTCGCCAGGCAGGAAAGGCAATGCCTCCTCTGTCTTTATCTAACAAAGCAGAAATGCTAAAAAATAATCTTAAAACATACATATAAGCAAGAAGAAAAAAAGGAAAACATTTCTGTTCCAGCAGCTTGAACTATAATTCATGTAGACTAAAAATTTCTCTGTCAGTGTGTTGTGCACCTCGGGCCAGTTTATGTACAATAGACTGAACAAACAGTTCCCCAGCTGGTGTTCTCACGAAAAACACCCGCCAGCAGAAAAGAGCCCACATCCTACAGTTGGATCATATAATGCAGCGTAAAGACCACTCTTGGGAGAAAACTAAAAATGAGATTTTAAGAATTTTAACATTTAAGACCAGAGGCTACTCTTACCTAATTCCTAATAGAGGGTTATTATTCATCCAATATTGAGGTTTTTGCCAAAATATGAATATTTTATAAAATATTTTGACTTGATTCTTAAATTCCTATAAAAGTAATTTTGTTCCCATTATATCACAACTTTCTCCAGAAATTTTTGAAAGATTTTATTTAGGTTTAAAGTGTGTTTACAAGTGAAACTCTTATTTTAGGAACAGTACTATTATTATTATTATTATTATTATCATTATCATTCACTTTTTAAATTATAATACTATAGTAGTAATAATAATATCTTCTTATCTTATTCCCTTTTCATTATAATACATTTTCAAATGTTTTAATCTTACCCTCTAGGTTTTTGTATGAAATGTGGTGTATGCATAGACTTATTTTGACTTTCTTCTCAACGTGATGCATCTTGACTTCCAAAATCTCACACAGTGGCTTTAATCTAGGTCAAAGCATCAAGGTGTTTTTAGTGTCTATCTGTTGCACCCAATATACAAGGTACAACTCCAATGAAATGTGATCCCATCAGCTCCTTTAACTTGTTCACTGTAATTTAGTCCTTTTTGTGTCTTCTTACATTGTTGGCTGCTGCTTTGTAATTGTCCATGTTTCCGGATGGTTCTGGCAGCCCATCATTTTTGGTTGTGGATTGATTTAAATCCCGACACCTACAACAGGACCCACATGGTCACTCCTCTCGAATATGTGCAGCGACTTCAAACTGCAGTCACTTCACATTCCTACCATCACAACAGTCCTTACTCCCTGTGAGGCACATGCTTTCTCTCTCTCTCTCTCTCTCTCCAGATGTCAAATCTTCATGTAGGAAAAAGAGCTTCTTGTTTGAAAGCTGCTGCTCAGGATTTAGTTCCGGTGAAACAAGGGATAGAAGCCAGCCCAAAATAATCCAACTGTAAAGGAGCCAAACAAGAAAACCTCAAATGTTTCCAAAGAAGGTAAATTCTCTTTCCACTCTCTTTCATCTGCACATTCCCATTTAAAATTTGCCATATTTGGGGCTGTCTCACATCAGTTTATCTACAACCACAGCCTATGTAAAGTGTAACTGCTGCTGTTTCTAGGAGTGTGCATCTTCTATCTATCCTAGCCTATGCCGCCCACACAAACTGCCTGTACAACTCTTCAAAACGTTGCTGTGAAGACTTATCAATAAAGTCAATGTCAGAAGTCTCCCTGCTGTGCTGTGCGGATTGGCCCTCCCCTGGTTCCTCAGTCATGTTGGACAGAAAGGGGACACTAGGTCGTGCAGTAAATTAAACACCCCCAAAGGAAACCATCAAGCACCTGCCCTCCTGCTGTCTCCTCCTGTTATCTTGTTCCCTACTGTAACTAGTCCAGCCAGGATTATGAAACAGTCTCAGCAGTAGTTCACATTTATGGGTCTTACACTGCTCTGAAACGAAATTCTCAAAAAAATACCACAGACTCCCAGAGAGGTAAAAGTTGCAAACGTCTTCTTCTGCTTGGAACGGACAACCGAACAACCGAGTGAGAGCAGAGACCTATACATCAATACATCGCTCAATACATTCCACAGAAAAATCCTCGACAACAACAACAACAGAACTGAATCTATTACATTTTTCATTTCCAGGAGCTTCAAATGCTCAAGTGACATTTAAACCCAAACAATCATTTCCTCTCCTGCCAACATAAATATTGCATTAAGAATCTCTTAAATATTCATAAAACAGTGCAATATAATTGAAAAATCTAAATTCCAGATGAGACCGATGATGGGGGGAAGAAGAATGAAATTCAGACTGTAGTTTGGGTCCATGCAGTTTTGTTTAAGTTAATAATCTGGACTCATGCATCAGTGCCAAGCTTTGCAATACAAGAAGAGACATACTGGGCGCCACTGCTGCCAACTCTCCTCTGAGGGAAATAGCTACTGTGTGCTCGAGAAGTCACTAAATATCATGTGCAATTTTTGTTTATGCATGACTACTTATTTTTCATGCAAAATGTGTATAAAGCTGTGAATCTGTGTGTGCGTCAGCAACAGACATAACTGGCCTGCAAAGAGGTGCAAAGCTGGAGTGCAGCGCTCATCATTGCTATTTTCCTTATGCAGCTGTCATATTCACAGACAGCCCCTGTTGTGTGAGAAGCAAAAGTATTTGCACCCATTGGTGTTCCCATGGGTGTGCAAGTCTTAAAATAAGGTGCGTTCAGCTGCATTTAGGCAGCAGAAAGTGATTGCACCATTGACCAACAAAAACCTAGTCTGAAATCCACGGTGCAGTATTTTCCTGCTGTTTAATGGGCACATTATTCAGACAGTAAGATGCACCTCTATAGGCTGATTAACAGTGCCCATACATTGCTTGTCACACACAGTTAAAAAAGTAATCTGTGCATGTCTTCATATGCTGTCAAATAAAGTTGTTGATGGGTAAGAGGATTGGAAGATGGCAGGCTGAGGGTCCACGGGCCAAGGACCACATACCTGTCCTTCAGCTAAGACAAATGCAACTGTAAACTTCATTACAGCAGACACCTGTAATGTCATGTCAGATAATTTTGAGACTAATGCTAGTTGTCCCTATACACTGCTGGTTGCTGTCAAAGTCACTGCTGCGCTGCGTTTCTTTGCAAGTGGGTCATTCCAGTGTCCAGAGTTTAATTAGACACATGTGACGATCTACCCTAAGTTCACCCATACACACAGTTACATCACCAACATGCCAGTGATTTCATTCATGACGGCTGCCAGCCGTTCATGTCCCACCAGAGAACCCTTAGTAAACCCTATGGCAACCTATTCCATCCACATTCAGGTGATTCACAATGTGTAACGTTGATGGGTGTGCCATATTATATCATTCATGATAATACCGTTACAGTTTTTAATATGATATGAAAAATTCATATCATGATACCTGCAATATTTTGACCCGACATCTTGACGTCATACTGTTACCTACGGCAACAACAAGCATGGCTGAAAGCAAATTATTACCAACTTTTCGGTGGTTCCAAAAAGAGGAGCATCTTCAATAGTGTAGAATAAACTGTGGTGTCCTGAATGTTTTATGAACAGCCCTGGACTTGAAAGACTTTTTTTTTTAGCAATTTACCACTCAGAGGGAACTCATTCAGCGGCTCCTCTGGCAGCAGCACAGCGTCTCTCCCTCTCTCCTCTCTTGCTGTGTGCACACTGGAGTCGTGTCATTAAGTGATTTGACATAAATCTTTGGTAAACCTATGTGCTGCTCACGGCTCGACAAAAAACTACATACATGTGAATAGTATGTGATAGTTATTGTGGCATTAGAGGAAAAATGGCAGAGCATAAAGGTCCATTCTGGATTTTGCTAAAAGAAGGAAATCACCTGTTGATTTGTATATATAGATCCAAGGGTACATTTTTTTGTATTTGAGAGCTGTTTAAATGTTTGTGATAGATTTTATTTTGTTGTACTATTAATATTGTATGCAGAATCTGAATCTCACTCTGAGTTACTGTTGTTGTTTAAAAACTAAAGAAATAAGACATTATTATTGTTTAGTTTTTACTGAATATTTGAGGCAAACGTATAAAACTATATTACTGATTTTGTTGCAATTCTGTTTTCTTAAATTGATTATAAAATACTTTTTTTTTTTACTAATTTGTCATATTATCAAGAATAGCGTTATCGCAATAATATCCTGAAATATTGTGATATCATTTTAGGGCCATATCACCCACCTCTAATAAGGTTACACATGTATTCGCAAATGATCCTAAATCAAGCCATGACTCCTTTATACTGGCCAACTGCTGTCTTCCGGGGGTCCTCCTTCTTGAGGTGTGGCTTTTAGGGGACAATGGCTATCCATTAAAGACATAGCTAATTGCAGTATATTGTATACTATGTCAACAACAGTGTGTGATATTTCATTCAAAAGAGAACAGCCAAGAGCACATGCTGTAAAAGACAGAACATTTTGAGTGCTGAAAATGCGATTCAGGTGTTTGGATAGGTCAGGTGGAACATTACATTACAGCCCTCAGAAGGTCGGAACATTCTTTGTGGCATGTTGTGTGTTACATAATGGATGGCTTGAAAGTTTCTTGGACATAAATGAGGATGTGAAGCTGAACTGCACGTGCTGATGCCAATAATCCCAAATATGGCAGCAGCAGCACCACGGGCACTCAGAGATCAGCTGCCAGAAGAGCGGCTTCATCTGTAGACTGATGAGCACACTGACATCAGTTGTCTCAATTCAATGGTAGCAATAATGGAGGTTTTGATATTACTTTAGGTAGCTAACTATTGGTTTCCATTAATTTTTAGAACTACTTTCAGAGAAAAAAATGTGTTTCTATATGTTTGTTGGATGGTAGTGAAGTTTTGAGCAGGACCCATTCTCAAAATTCTTACTGGAGATAAATTCAAGGTTGTTCTTATATCCAATATTCTGATAGATAGATAGATCCTGATATCCTGTTAGAAGGCTGCCAATGATTATTCCATCAACAAGCTACATTGTCAGAAAGCCTAAATCAGAGAACAAAGAAGTAAACATCAATCCTGGAAAACATTCTTAGTCTGTTATCATGGTCACAGGTAGTCATTTGTCATTTTGATTGGTTGCTAACTTCCAGAAGGCTATAATAATAATAACCCTCACCCCTGAAGTATTTTTGGTGGAGCTTCAGTCTGCATTTATTTGTTTACCGAAATGAAATGAACCAAACGCTGAGCTCAGTGCACGTTTGGTAACACAAGATAAAGATGCAGGGCCGGCCTGACACTGTGGCAAATGCAAGCTGAACTCACTGAGGTTTCAGATAAGACCTGCAGCCACAGGGTTTATAGGTAATTAAATCCCCTGGACCAAACAAAAAAACATTTTACCAGTGTTACGTGTGTCATGACACTATCAAACACATAAAAATGGACATCATGATAATGATATGATCATTTATGGCATTAAAGGGATTGCTGTTTGGCATCTCACAAGTCTCAGATGTCTGAACATTCTTGAACTCACCATGGAGAGATTTTTCAGAGTCTCTGCTTGCAACAGTTGTAGCACAAGACACTAATATTACTGTACTGCTACATCCTGTACCTGCACTGGAGTGTGTGTGTTTTATAAGACCAACTGTGACATTATCTGGAGTAGAAAAGAAACTTGAAGCCAGTTCATTAGAGTATGACCCAAAATATGCCCTGACTGTTCTACCCAAGCACAGAGCAACTTGAACATGCCAAAGTTTCCACAAGGTCTCAATCAATTTGCAGAAATACCTCTCAATCCTGCCTACAGGTGCTGTGTCAGCTGGACAGGTTGTTGAAGGATGTCAAAAGAGTATTTCAGGCCTCTGCCTGGAGTCATTCCTAATGACAGAGTGCAAAAGATACCGCAAAAACTGTAATATGTCATGACATGTGACAGTATAAGGTCAATAACTGACCAGATATTGTCAGGTGAACAAGGACTTACTCCATCATTTTGCTGGTTTGACGTCAGTGATGATGTACATCAGGGTACCAAGAGATAATAAGAAGTGTTGATGCTGAAGTGCATGGGTTTTATTTTCTTGCTGCAGGATATTTAGCACGTCAGCTGACAGGACGGGGGCTTGAGACATACATTTGTACACAGCTGCGGAGGTTGAATTACATGTAATAAAATGCATCCCATAACCCATGTCCTGTTACAATCCTTCCTGCATGTGGGGGCAGACGCAACAATTGACATCTAATGTTACAGTCAATAAGGTCTTTGCATTTGACATCATACATCGGTGTGCTGTCCAGATGGATGGCAGACAACTGGAGGCAAAGAATACAACACTGTACAGATGCCTATGATTCGTGCTGTTTACAGCTGGTCCAAGTGATTGATTGGGAAGAAACAAGGGCCACTTTAAGGGCCTGTCCCATTTCCCTTAAATCTTCCACTTGGTACTGAGTGCCCTCGTTTGCGAGATAACCCTTGATGAGGGAAGTGAGAAATATTAGGGTAGAGAGCTTTCCCAAAGAAATGGGACACCACTTCATGCAAATCGGTGTGGCCAACGTGCAGGCATACGTCACGCGTAGTAGCGACGCAATGAAAATCACTTGTGTTGTGGTGTGTGCTATATTTATTCTTCTCCGTCTAATGAATCAACGGAAAAGAATTGCTGAAAACAGGAGGCATCTACGACATCTTCTAGTTCTGATCGATTTTGTTCGGGTAAATGGATTTGTTTAATTATTTTGAAGCTGTGTTGAGTTTCTGATGAGTTCATGCTAGTCCAACCATCTGTTGTTTGTATAGCCTACATTCTGATCCTACAGTAACAAATTGTTTTCCAAAACTTGCCGAAGTTCCTGACTTCGCAAGATGCTCTGGAAAATTTCATCTTTCACTTCGTTGTAAGTGTGGGTCGGGGCTCCCTTGGAATCTAGGGCGGGTTTTAAGGCCCAATCCCAATACCCCCCCTTGTCCACTACCCCTTAGCCCTTGGCCCTACCCCTAGCCTTTGCCCACTACCTCGAGGGGTAGGGGTTGAAATCTTCCCCTAGGAATTGGGACACCACTCACTACGTCACTGCATCGGTCACATTCATGCATACGTAACTATTTTAAACAGGAAGCTGCGAGCCATCTACATTTCCAACCAGCATCTACAGTGGAGTCTCAAGATGAGTTCATCCTACTGATCGCGTTTGCATTATTCGTCATGCTTCGTTTGATAAACGACAGGGGACTTCTGCTAGCTAGATAGTTAGCTAACCAGCTAACATTAAAAGGCAGCATAGTTATACTAGCTGGCATGTTATCGTAATGTGAAAAATCCGACAATTTTGCAGAACAGGACAGATGACAGACGCCAGATAGTGTGAGCTAGCTAGCTAGCTAACAAACAACCTGACGATGGTAATGTTAGCTATGTATGAGCTTTTTTCCCCATCTCTTGCTCGGTGGTAGCCATGGCGACATCTACCCCTCGCTGGCAAGTCAGTGTCTGAAATCCTTCGCTCCGAAGGGCTAGTTTCATACCCACTACCCCTCGTTATGCCCCCTACCCCTACATGCTGAAAGGAACTGGGACATCCCTACCCCTCGCGGGAACGCGCAAATGTAGGGGTAGGGCCAAGGGGGGGTGTTGGGACCGGCCCTAAGTGTTAGAAACCACTTCCACTACCTCAATTCTGTTTTGGGACACCACTAGCCTAAACCTGAACGCGCACAACCAAGTGCAAGTGGGTATTTCTAGGGGAAGTGTGGGGACAGGCCCTCAGTCCCGGAAATAATAGGACCTAAAGAGGAGAAGTTTAAAAAAAACACTCACTGAAAAAAATCTTCAGTCTGGAGAAGCTGTTAACTAATTTCAAATGTAACCACTAAGGCATTAGTGTTCTACCTAGTAGGTAGAAAATAGTAGATAAAGCCAGGCCAGCGGTGTTGCAACCAAACAGTTACACTCATTTACCCACCTGGCCAAAAACATGACAGTATCTTTCCAGTCATGTACCCAACCACACACATAATACTTACAGTCCACTAGACTCTACCATTGGCTCACCATGTGACGTTATTAACATTTGTAACATAAGGAGGTCTGGAGGATGAGATCATTTCTAACGATGATCAGGTTCACATCCAGTTTCATTTTTCTGACAATACCTGCTGCCTGCAGGTTCATCCAACTCTTTTATGTAATCATTTCCTGCTGTATCCAGTTCACCCAGTGTATGGATTTATCACTTCCTGCCCTCCATCTGAATTTGTGCATCATAAGAATCATGTGATTGAAAACAACCTTTTTTGTGACTAACATTACTTGTGAAAACAACTGATGACTGTTAACAAGTAGAGCACAGATACAACTTACCTACATAATAATTGTAACCAAATAGTTCAAGAGGTTTGTGAGTGATGACATCAAAACCAAAGATTGTTACAATTGCCCCCGGTCTCCCCTAATCAACCCTGTGTTTCTTGTTGCAGAGACAAAACGGATTTAAATCCTACAAATAGAGCTAAATGTAAACGTTTTAAGAAAACAGCGGAGTGTGGAGCAGCCTCTACAGCGTTAAGTGCTGTGTGTGTGGCAAGCAAGGAGAGAGATGATGTGTCTGTACTCGGGAAAGGCAGGTGAGCTGGACATTAGGTTAGCAGTAAACCATGAATGTAACAGTGGATGTTAAGTCTGAGCTGCAGCTTGTCGGAACTGCCAGATCGATGAAGCTATTTTAGCGTTGTATAGAGAAATTGTCTCACAAGTTTTACATCATCTGATCGGCTCTTCTGATCAGCCTTCAAACTTTTTAGAACAAATATCATAGATAAAGATCAGTGGCGAATAAATATAATCCTTGCTTGTCCCCGACTCTGGCTACTTAAAGTAGAGATAGTGAGTGTATGGAGAGATGTTTATATAGCACTGCCGCTAATCAAACTGCATTTGCATAGAGGGGAAACACTGACCCATGGCTCTAAAATGTGAAAAAACATGAAAGTGAAGTCCACTCTCATGTCTGAACACTAAATGTAAAGCTAGAGACAGCAGCTAATTAGCTTTGCTTAGGAAGAATTTGGTAATATGAGATACAGAAAGTTATTTTAGGGTTTAAGAGAAACTGCTGTATATGTTAGTTTAAATTCCTTTAAAATATAGTTTCTTCAAAGTGAAAACTTTTTTTTGTGTGGTTTTCCAATAGTTCCAAGGGCAAATTTTAAATTCACTCTCTGTGCGCAGTCGTCCCAAACAAATCAAATTAGAAAATCAGTCTATGCTTCAGGAGAAAGACCTGAATAGGTGGAAAGTCTACAGCCTGACTGTCCATCATACTGAAGGGAAGGACAAAGGAGACACATTTGTACATTTCTGTGCAGAAGCAAGAATTGAAAATCCACTCTGAATCTTAAAGTCTACAACTTAACCTGACCGAGCAGAGGCGGAGACTGCAGCCCTGGAACACGGCGGAGACTATAGATATTTGCTGCTGCCTTTCAAGGAGCCCACAAGTTTTCTCAATATCCATACAAACTGCAGACAACCTGCATATCGTGGCACTAAATTTCCTCTATAATCTTGTCTTTTTGTTTCTTCATCAAGTACATCACAATATTTTTATGTTCAAGGACAGTTAGGGAGACAAAGTAGTTTCTTTCTCTTTTAGCAGAGACAAGTGGCTGAGCCCACTCTGCCCACCAGAGAGAACAAGAAAGAAAAAAGGTAAAGTTTCATTTGCAACAGCAGTGAGATTATCAGAAATGTAAAACTTGTGTCCTGACCAATGGTGGTCATCATAGCCTTGAGTTCAGCCTTTTGGTCATCGTCATGTTGGTTTTTTGGAGTCAGAAGTAATCATGTTTGGATAAGACAGTAGAGCCATGGAAGAGTGTCATCAGCCAGACACTGGTCGTCATTTTAGTCTGCAATGGCTACGGTTGATGTTGACTGGTAAATCTACTACCTTCATATCCTTGCAAACTGCACTGAAAAATAAAAAGTGTTCCCATACTTCTAACCAGGGACTTCATTCATCTAACCTGGACTATGTATAAAAAATAACTGAATATCTATTATTGGATTTGTACTTCTCAAACGTTCAATAATCTGCAGTTTATTTGCTGTTTTGATTAGACAATATAAAAAAGCTATTATGGAGCAGAGGAAACAGTGTTGCTGTTATATTACAAGTGCTAACACAGATGTAATCACTCTTGCAAATACGAGCTATTAGTGTAATATCCATGGTATGAAAGAAGTAAACAACTCATATTTCAGAGAGAAATATGCAAATAGATGCACAACTGTATCATAATGTGCATTCATGCTGAACAAAACGCTTCACGTTTTTTTAATAACACAAAAAAATGATATTGAATACCAAATGAAAACAAATAAAGCTCACAGTGAGAGGAAAAACTGTGAAAGCCGCCTGCAAAAAAGTCCCCTCTGCCCTCTGTGTCATTCTATTGTGCAGTGTTTCAGGTTTCAACATACAGTTTAAATACACACACACACACACACACACACACACACACACACACACACACACACACAGATTAAATCGCATTCTGCAAAATGACCATGTGTGTGCCCTGCAAGTGAGGAAAATGCATGCTGGTTTGGCAGGGGATTATCTTCCCCCCCAGGTAACCTTACACCAAGGCTGCTGAAAGACACCGGTACACACACGCAAAACCCAAAAACACACACTATCTCACACAGACAAACAATATGTAGACGGCAGAAATTAAACACACTTCTTGCCTGATGCCAATCTCGATCACCTTGAGCATTTTCTCTTGTCTGTCTTCCCATCGAGTTGTAATTCATTGTGGTTAATTAACAATTCTGCCAAAGATCTTCACACAATATGAGATTATATCATAAATCATCATCATAACAAAGCTGTGGAAATGATTAGGACTGTTATCAGTTGACTCAGTTATCAGTTTGGTAATTTGGGTAATAGCTTAATAACCTGCAGTGGATCACCAGCAGCTATGAATGTAAGATTCAAATCAGCTCTGTGTGTTGTGTGTTGACTGTGCTACATGCAGCTCCAAGCAAGAATAAACACTTGCAAAAGCTAATACGTGAGATAAGGACAGTTATCTGTCTGTCTTCGGGCTCACCAACAACTCTGCACAAATTGGGCTTTATCAACCAACACAATCACAAACGCCTTTCTCAACTTTCCCACAATGTCATTGGTATGTGACACCAAAACTGCATATGGGCTGTAATTTAATTTCTTTATTTTGCTCTGCAGTTCATTTGAGGTAATGAAAAAAATGTGACTGAACTCAGCAGAAAACAGTAAAGTTAAAGAGTTAGTGCCTGAAAAACTTGATTAAACTAACAAGCAAACAGTTCTCCATTGTCAATCAATATCTCCCCCAGGCATAAGCCTGATGGGATCATCCATTTGGCTGTGTGTCTGTCTGTCTGTCTACAACTAATCCAGCAAACTACTGGACCAATCAGCCTCATATTTTGTGTACACATGTATGACTGTGTGCTCAAGGACCTCTCGTGGTTGCAGTGATTCACAAATGTTGAAAAACCTGTTTTATTAACTGGTTTATACTGTCATTGACTGCTAACATATCACTTCTCTTAACCAACTAGTAGGGGTCAAAAGTTTTCTGGGACTCATCTCCGCAAAAATCAGCAAGCCCTACCCTCTGTTAGAGGCCACATTTTGGCTTTTGTCATGGCTCAAAACTCACATCCTTAAAAATTTGATCTCATTTTGAGTATCTGCAGATAAATTTTAAAACTGATATGTTACTATCCACTAAAGTTAGGCACTATTTTAGAAGATATAGTTCATTTCAAAAGATGTGTTGTTGTCTGTTTTGGTTGATTTGATCATTTTTCCTTGATATTTGTGTTTCTACCATAAGTAGGTATGCAGGCAACGTAATGTTTAATGGTTTCTTTTTTTTATCTGATTCAAATGAAGCTCAGCCTAAGTTCAATCAAGAAGACTGTCTCTGTGCTCATCCTTTCACAATTCTCTCCATCCCACTCTCACTATTCCCTCTAATCAGCCGACTATGTGTGTTCACTCCTCTAGCTATGCAATTTAACTTTGCCACGATCTCTCTCTGCCAATCAGGATGCCACTGCAAAATTTTAAATCTGCTCTACTCATCCAGATCATCAGCACCTCTCCATCTTCCTCTCATCTCCACCTCCTCTACCACCACCAGCGTCTAGACCCCGGGGGGGTTCCCTATTCGACTATGGATTCATCACCCTCTTTAAATCATACCATCTCTACGGAGTCTGATTGCCAAAGACCTTCCACATTTTTATTCATATATCTGTTGTCATTTCCTACTTTGTTGTGCTGTCATCCACAGACAATGTTAATACAATTCAAAGTCCAGTTATGAGCAACATGGGTCAAAGATTTCTGGCTGTGTTGAAGTTATCAAGAATACATTCATCCTCTTAACTTCATATCTATATTTCACATAAGGTGCCTTTTAGCAAGAAAACTCAATCTGCTCTGCAGCTCCATCAAAATCCACAAGGTGCATATTTTTATTAGCTCCTCGGACACTGCTGAAACGTGCTGCAGCTTGTCTGCTGGAATTACAAGAATAGTGAGTGGCCGTGATCAGCTTGCTCTGTTTTGGTTTCCTGAGGGAAATATCTGGCTTTTAAGCAACTAAACGTTTAACTGCTTTCACCAGCTTGTTGCTATCTGTGTTTAGCTGCCCTTTGGTGCAGGGCAGGTAGCCTTTTTGCTAGTAACAACTGCCTGCTGTGCCTGGAAACAACGCTGATGAGGGTGGTGAGAACTCAGTGAACTTAAAGATGGTAAAATGCTCCATAGTTCTGAAGGCGGGAAGGTTTGCTGTGGGTTTGTTGCTACATTTTCTTTTTTGGGGGGGATTGTCCTCAGGATACTATAAAGCAAAAAGACAAAGTAAGTGTGCAGGAAAAGATTTTTACATCTCCCAGCCCAAACGTTCTCTCCCCAGTGATTTATAAGTTAATCTATCTGTAAAGCATCAATAAATTATTCATCAAAACGTAATAAAGTTGGTACTTGAAACTTTCAAATCTGCCTACAAGGATCCATCAACATATCTGCCACCTGTACTTCTCACTTGTACATCTGGCACTGTTTACCTCTGTTTCTCAGTTAAATTAATTCAGTAGGCATCATCGGCTAAATAACAAAATCTGGAGAGTCACTTTCTCTCCTTCTGTCTCAACTCCCTCAAACTTAAGGCGTTTAATGACGACTTCCAGCAGATGTGAATTAATCTGCAGCTCTGAAAATTACACCAATTAAGAAGAGGCACCACAAGCGTCCCATCCCCAGTGAGTGAAAATTGCCCAAATTAATTTCAGGAGTCTTGCATGACCACTCATGGAAAATCATCTTGTGTACAAGGACTTTAACTAAGTCAGTCTTCTCCTACATTGCAGTAAGTAGGTTGTGTTCCTGAGAAAACACAAACCACCACTACTTGATGAACCAGCTGTTGATTGAACCTGCTGTGTTAGTGCTTCTTATTTTCATATTTGTTTGGCGACATTAATGTTTTAAGGCTCCGTATACAGCTTTGCTCACAGATGGTTTTCTTGACGTGATTTGAACATGATTCATATTTTGGATTGTTCCATCTGTCTGTCACACAATCCCCAAATTTACTTGTGTATAGAAAACAGTGCAAGAAAACAGTGTTATATGCAGTGGCGTGTGATCCATTAGGGTTCCCTTTGGGATTCCAATTGGGAAGTACATATTTTAATGAAAAATCGCTTTTGTTATGGTTATGTTGTGTGTATAAATTTAAGTTGTAACTGTCAGATAAATTATATATTATTACAGAAAAGTGCAATGACTAGTGAAAAAGCGCTACCTACAGTCTTAGTTTTGTGCTTACACTGCATCTTGATACAGGAGTTTGAGTTTGGGCAACAAAACGTATTGGTTAGCTAAGGTTAACAAAAGATCGTGGTTGACATTGGTCATGTGAGCTGATTCACATGAATAACAACTGACTAATGATTCTTGTGACTAACGAGTGACTGACGATTCATGTGACTAATCAACCCGGTCGCACTCCGAAGTTGTCGAAATCCGGTGCTTGGGCAGTGACTTGCAGCGTCAGACACTGATGGATCAAACCCGGCCTTTAACGTTGGTATGATACCTGGCCATTCGCTGTTATAGTTTAATGGTGCTTGGCGGCGTCAGGGGGAAATGTGGCAGCACAAGAACAAAAGCTAAAGCAACCAAAGTCCAAGTATGGTGGGCAGAAGGGGTGGTGAATTTCACATCCCGTAAGATTCTAAAGCTGAACCCTGGTTTTTCCTAAACACAACCATGTGCTTTTTTGTATTGATGTAGTGGGCTTATTTGGAGACTTTATGTAAGCGTTAAATTTCCTGTACGAAAAGAAGTGCATTTTGAAAGAAGACAATGCCTGTAACAGGTAGAACTTGACATGGCGTCCCAGAACGTCAACAACTAAAGCACCCAGGGTACCTTCCTGTTGTATCTGGATGCGGAAGGTCAATGATCAAACGTCGACATGGTACGAGGTCGGAGTGAGAATGTGTTGGTCTAATGGCAGATTTGACAAAATGACTAAATGTTGACATTTAGTTTCACACAGGAAATGAACACTGGTCTCCTGGGTCAAAGTTCTGTGCTTGTTGTACTCCCTCTCCCACTCACCCTAAGCAGACTCTCACTCTCTTTATACGAGGTCTGTTGCTCTGAATGTCTAATAATGATGGGGATGGGTTTACGTTACAGTTGGTTGAAGCCTTGTGTTTCTTGTTCAGACACTAACGGATGCATTGTGTGTCCGTTTCTGACGCAGAGAGCCACTGCCCAAGCAGCACTATTTGACACTTTGGAAGCCAGACCAGGCTGGCCAAACAGTGGTATGTGGGTAATAAGCTGGAATGTTTCTTATGTCACTGACTGACAGTAACTGGATCCAGAGCGAAACCTTTTACACCCCAAAAATGTGAGGTAAAAATAAGCTTGAGTAGGGTAGCAAAATTTTCTCCTGCATTGTCATAATGCACATATATTTCTTATTTTTCAGTATTGATATTCTTTTCTGGCTAGTAATGATGTTTTTGAATCAAACTGGCAACACTGCAGAACCTACAAGGCCACTTGACCAGCTGGTGGTCAACCACCAGAGGTACGCCCGCTGGCTTCTAAGCCGTCAGACCAGCTTGTAGTAATGATGTATATCAGGTCATCGTCTATCAGCAGGCCTCAGGCATCTTTTGACGCTGACACCGCCATGTTTGCCAGGCAACTGTGGTGCACAGAGATTTAGAGAGCTGGAGCAGGCAGGTGTCAGATCTGTGCAGAGCACCTGAACAAATCACATATTTGACACATCACTGACAGTATGATAACATTAAAAACAGAAAAGCCAGTCAGTGGTTTCTGTGACATGAGAAATACTTTCAGAATACTTAAGTCTAAAAATAAAGAAATGGCCAAAATACACAGAGCAGGTGCCATACCCCCCGGTGGAAAAGTTATGCTGCCACTTTGGTATTAGGGGAATTTATATCAGTAATCAGGGTTCATGGACATTAGAAATGATGCACGGAGGCAGAGGAAAGGGTCTGTAAAACAAGACTAAGAGTCTACAGCTTTAGCAGATCTGTGAGGCTGTGCTCTTTTTTAATTTGGTACTAAGGCACTGCAAAGCTTTGAGTTAAGCGCTCTGCATGCTGACATGTTCCCAAAGACAAAGCAAACTGATGCTGATGTTACGCAGGTATAATGTTTACCATCTTAAACTAATTTGAGCATGCTAGCATTTGCTATTTAGAAAAAAATGACAAAATACAGCTAAATCTGATGGGAATGTCATAAGTTGTGCAGGCATTAAGTCACAAACGTGGCAGTCCATCCAACAGTTGTTGAGACATTTAACTGAAAAGCACAAATGTCAATGTCATAGTGGTGCTAGATAAAAAGTCACAGAATCAGTTAAGTCAGCAGGATTAATCTTTTAGAATGACTGCACCAAATTTCGTACCAATCTATTGTGTAGATGTTGAGTTATTTCTAGGATCACTGAAAACCATAACCTGCTGGTGGCACCGGATATTAAGTCAAGGAATGACCAATGTCAGAGGGATTCATCCTCTGGGAACCATGATTGTCTATAAAATTGTGAATTAAATTTCATTGCAATCCATCAAACAGATATTTCAGTCTGGACCAAAGTGGTAGACTGACCAAAGTTGCCTGGTATGGCAAGACTTTGGCTAAAAATGATAAATACAGTTGTATTTTTACAGCTAATTCATGCTTTATCTTAATGCACCATTTAATGTTAATACAATAATAACAGGTGCAAGATTGGGTGGGAAAAGCTACAGCTGTAAAAACCATTCCTGTAATCCTATGTTACAGTCTTCCAGTGAGCCAATGTTTGCAATACTAAGGAAATTTTATCCCATTTTATACTTTGTATTCAATTATGTTGCTATTATTTCATATAAATGCACATTAAATGTGACGCTACTCCTGAAAGAAGGAAAGAAAGAAAGAAAGAAAGAAAGAAAGAAAGAAAGAAAGAAAGAAAAAGATCAGTGTGCTTGCAGGCATCGCAGGAACCAACAAAAGCATGGCACATGAACCAGCAAATGGTGTGGCAAATTAAATGCTTGTGCAAACAGCATCAACACACTGACAACCGGGGCTCACAGAGACGAACAGAATGCGGTTCATGGCTGCGAACAAACACATTTAACCATCCCACACAAAGTTAGGACAGGCCGTATGACGCACAACCAAACACTGAGGCAAGTGTAATTCAAAGACACACTCTGTTTGCATGGAGCTGCCGAATAAATTATATATGGTCATATTTTTTTCAAACCATTTACTGCATCTTTTTTGTTTTGTCTTGTTTGGTTTTTTTTGCCAAAAAAATAATTTTAAGTTATTGAGTTTGAAATTATGATCAACTTTCAAATCCACTGTGTATAATTTGTGTGTAATTGTAGAATATCAACTCCTCCTCAGCTCATTAAAACCCCCACATTACTGTACAAGCTACAATATGAATGCTCTTGGTATCATGTGGAATGTGGTTGCTACATCCCTGGTACACCACACACACACACACACACACACACACACACACACACGTACATAGACACAGCTAAATGAAGAGTTTCTGTCTTTTGTGATTAGCTGACAGTGGGTGTGAAGGTCTGCAGCCTTGAGGTTTAATGAGGCCCCTCAGCAGAGTGTAATGAAGACAGTCAACTGTAATCCTGTCATTAACACCAGTCTGTAGACAGTCCCTCCCATTCCCTAACTACTGTGCAACCGTCCAGCTTAACTTTTCACCCACCAGATGGTACAGCTTGTTACTTTCCTCTAAGCTACTCTCACCTAGTTGGCTAAACTTTGTTTCACTTTAACTTCAACTCAACCAAAGCAGCACTTCACAGTCAGATACAGGACTGACCATTTATAGATTTGGCAGAAAAGGCTCTGCTTTCAACTCACTGTAAAAAAAAAAAAAAATCCCCCTCAAACACATAACCTTTAGATCTTAGTGATGTCAACAAAAGTTTGACACATAAGACAGAGGTTGGGATGATGGCGCGAGTTGCAGCAGGAAATGCTGGCATGATGATATCCGCATATGTAAAGGTACAGTCGCGTTATATTTTCAGCCTATCAGTATTCCCATTCATTTCCTTTGAAGCATAAAAAAGGGTCTAAATCAGGCATGTGTTTTCTGTTTCACTGCAGTCTCTGACTGGCTGTGACATGTCAGAGTTTATCTCTTCCCAGCCTGAGCCAATATAAACCCAGATGCACTGTGTTCGGAAATGGAGAAGTTATTATTCCAGCCTGTTTTATGACTATATTTACTCCATTATCACACTGCTAGACTAGAAAACGTAGCATTGCTCTGCACACTGTATAAACTGTAGTTAATGCAGACATCACCTCCTTTTTCGAGGCAGTTTAATCAAACTGAAATATGAGACTTTGAAAACAATTTGAAAACACTTTCCAATTACTTAAGTCTGACTCCCTCTCACATCTAAAGACAATGTGAGTTTTCAGTCACACACTATAAGACTATGAGCCTGGGGATCTTACGGGGTCTCTATTTGCAAGACTACAACTAGATTCCTTTTGAGATCATTTCCCTTTTTGGAAAATATTACACCAAATCCCTTCAAGAAATATGACATACTAACAATTCCATACGTGTCTGAAGAAACACATACTTTGGAAAAACAAGATAAAAGGCGTCATATGTGAACAGTATTCTTGTCAGTTCTGCATCAATATAATCTAAGAAAGATCAACTGTATCTATGTGTAAACTTTACATTTTGGATTTTGCATCTCAACTTGCTGCCAGCCTCTGTTGGTTAATTGCACTATTTTAGTGGAAGGAGACCGTGGGATGGGAGGCAAATCATTTCAAAACCTTCCCACAAACATAACTGAACAACTTATCCACTTTACTTGCCTTAATGACGCATCAGTTAACCGTTTACACTTGGTACAGAATGCGGCAGCACGGCTCCTCACAAATACTCGACGTAAGGAACATATCAGCCCAGTCCAGGCTGAATTACACTGGCTCCCCATTCAGTGCAGAATGCAATCTAAGGTTCTATTGATTACTTTCAAGTCTCTACATGGTCTGGCTCTACCTTACATTTCAGAACTCCTAACCCCCTATTCTGCTCCAAGATCCCTCAGATCAGAGAACCAAATGTTGTTTAAAGTAGCACAGCCCAGGCTTAAAACTAATGATAATATTAGACTTGTTTGATTTTATCAGAATGTCAAGGCGAGTAGGAGAATGACTTAAGACAGCTTGGACTGACTTTAGCAACTGTAGCAAAACTCTTATGGTTTTATTCCAACATTTGAAATCTGTCTGCAACAGAAATAGCTTTGAAAGTCATTAAGGCTGGCATACACGATGAGAAGGTCAGGTTATGTTAACTGTACACATACATCTACGTGACTGGGTGTACTCTTCATCTGGTAGACAAGCACCTAATTAATGAGCCACTGAGGGTGTAGCTTGAGTGAAGCATCTAATGCCAATCAACTAATACAAGTGCTCTGCCTGGACTAACACAATGCCCCAAAACATGGCCTGGTTAGCTCTTATACATTTTAAAAAGTTGAAATAATGCAGGAAAGTTGAACAAACACCACAAATCTCTGTGGACAGGAGACTGTACCTCAAATTGATGATATGAAACAAACATAAATTAAATATTTCTTTCATGTTTTCCACACTACTCTCCATATTTGATGGGCACTCCTTCAATTAAGACATCACATTGTGCCCTCATTTTCTGTTCTTAATTTATTAATCAGTTAAAGAGAAATAGAAAGAGAGAAATCAACCCTGAACTAAAACATATATATTTCTAAGACAGCACGTGCGCTCACACACAAACTGTGTCTTCATTTGTAATGCGCAGTTCTCCTAAACTTTTCTCTCTCCATCCTTGATGTTAGCGTAATGCAAGTGCCACCATTTAAGTTTTTAAATTGCAGCTTTCATAAGCAGAGTGTGATTTTAAGAATACACTACAGCAGCCATTACGCTTTAAGCAGTTATATCAGGACACAAAGGATGTCGGTCATCCAGAAATTGGATCATGTCTCAGCCTTTCTTGTGTCTACTGTTCTTGCAGCAAGGTTTAAATTACATTCAGCAAATAAGCTTCAGACACTAAAACAGTAAAATGTCACAGTGGAATCTCTGGGAGTCAGCAGCAGTGTGAAGCAGATGTCAAAAGAATAAATTGGTGTTGGCAGCTTTAATAGTAGACTTTGTCCAGATGTCAAACCTGATTGGAGATTGTTAAGATTAGCTAATGCATGACTACAATGCTCTTGTCAACTCTGCAGCCCCTGATCGACCATTGAAACTTTGCTGGAGGCTTGCTGATACAGGAGTGGATCAGTTTATTTAAAGCACTTTTGAACACACTTTCCCCACTTAAATTCACCATGTAGCGCTTTTACCGGCTTTTCAGTTGATTTGGCTGTTTTAGGCGATTAAATGGCTGTTATCAATGGCAATAAGTGTCTTTGATATGCGTTAGCAGGGGCCAGCCACATCTACTATTAGGTTAAAAAGGCCATTGTCAGGCCATGAAATTAAACTTCCTGCCAGAAAGCGTTTTCATGGGACTTTCTTCCATGTTCTAGATAGTCTGCATACAGGGTGATAGTCTGCATGTAGGTAGGGAGGGAGGTAGGGGTGGCTGGGTACAAGACAGGACTTGGTGAAACCAGTATTTATGCCCAACCATTTTCTTTTTATAAACTTACCCATGTCATTTTGGCACCTAAACCTAAGAAAAAGTGAATGTGAAACCACACAGGCTGTTGTTACACACTGTTTGTACATTTTCCTATGAGAAGTAATGCCAGTGGTTAACCAGTGATTCATACATAACCCAAGTATCTTGGAAAGCTTCAATCATGTGATCAAGGCGCAGACAGCATAGACTGTAAAAAATAATGGACAGCCTGTCACTTTAAGCGCCCCGCCCTTACTCAAGCATGACTTCAAGTGATGTAAAAATTCCCCCCTGTACAGTTGTCATTAAAGGGGGAAATTAGGTAACTTATTACCAGGTAGTCTATGGGGATTGACTGGCATCTGGAGCCAGCCTCAAATGGCCATTTAAAGAACTGCAGTTTTTGGCATTTCATATTAGCATAATTTTTCTGCCTCAGAGATTGCCGCCTCGCTGACAGTAGTAAAGAAACAAGGCGGTCCAGAGAAGCAGGTTGATGCAGTGGATGGGTCACAAAACACAGGACTTTTCCCCAAGACTTTCCCAGGGCAGACTGGTGTTCAGCACTGTGTGAACTTTGAGTTGTTTTAAAATACGTCATCATGATGTTTCTTTTCCTAAACCTAGCCACAGTAACATTACTTGCTTAAACTGGACGTCTGTAACTTTACGCTCATTTCTTAACTTTACGATAAGGACTTAATGTCATTTGTGGGACACTAATTTGTAGGATCTCATATGTATCATTGTATGAGGATACGTTGAGGCAAAATGGCCTTTAAATGAGCTGATAACAACCTTCTGAACCTACTAGTAGGTGTAGCAGGCCCCTGACCCATGATCCTTATATCCACAGATAAAGGCCATTTAATGGGCTGATAATATTCCAATCCAGTGCACTCACAGACACTCCCTCTGAGTTTTGGACAGAGTCAGCATATGTTTTTACCAAAGGATATCTCACTCTCACTTTGGAACAAACTCTCTAATATAACATTTACATTTGCTGAATCGCACCTGTCTGATGGCGTGCAGCAGCTTGCCATAGGAGTAGAGGATGACGCTAAACGGCAGGACCAAGCAGAAGGTAAACAGGCAGACGATGTAGGAGATATTGTTTGGTGTCTGGGTGCTCCAGTCCACTGAACAGGTGGTGCCGGGACCCTCGGGCCCGTATCTGCTCCAGCCCAGTAGTGGAGGTACAGTCCAAACTACAGAGTAGAGCCAGGAGAAGCAGATCCCTCCCAGCGCCGGGCGGAAGTCTCTGCCGTCAGCTATAGTGGGCTTCATCATGGTGCAGTAACGTTCATAGGACAGGACGGCCAGGGAGATCAGGGAGACAATGCCTGAGGAAGGGGAAGTGCAGAACAAGTAGTAAGAAGGTATGTAGCAAAATACTGTGGCATAAATGTGGCCCGACACCTGGAGGAGCTGAAAAATGGAGCACAGTCTCAAGTACATGTTATCAGTATTTGACCTTCTTCTTTCTTATCTGCAGATTGTTTCCTTTGGGAAATGGTTAATCCTTTGGTCCGTAAAACACCACAAAACAATAAAAAATATTGCCATGACAATTTTTTAGAGCTTAAGGATGTGTAATCAAATGCCTTGTTTGTCCGTATGACAGCTGAAACTCAAAAGAGAATCAATTATAATGCGAGACAAAAAAAAGCAGCAAATCTCACAATTCATTTGCCAATTTTACTTAAAAAATGACTTAAATGATTAATCGATTATCAAATATAGTTGCCAGTTATTTTTCTGTTGTAGCCCTGATGAAATATGGAACTGCAAATTTAAGATAAAATAAATGATTTTCTATGTTCGTGGTTTATTTTCCGTCAAACACTGTAAAAGTATTGGGTGGATCAAACCATGAGCCCTGTATCGTGACTTTACCCAGATTGTGAGCTAAATGTATCATCACAGTCCATCCTCCACAGTCAGCGGCTTTAATCTGTCCACACTAAATACAAACATGCACAGAAACACAGATTTAGTAAACTGGTGCTGAAGTGATGAAGTCTTAAATCAGAGCTAATCAGCACCTATAGCCTAAAGTGCCGGTCCACAAGCACTTTACCTCCATTTCGTTGAGTCTCCCAGGAACAGAGACTTTGATTACAGACAATCACAGCATCTCTGTGCATAATGAAGGTTTTTGATTGGCTGACACCGTGCATGTTTGGTGCGGACCGCAGGCTGGGGTTGTGGGTGCACAATGTGTTGAGAGCAACAACAAGAGTGAGAGTCTTGAAAATAATGGGAATTATTTTCTGTGTGTGTGTGTGTGTGTGTGTGTGTGTGTGTGTGTATGTGTGTGTGTGTGTGTGTGTGTGTGTGTTTGTGTGTGCGCAGGTGGATGAAGAGGCAGTAAGAGCTCTCTGGATTCATTACTGACACTCTCTGGTTAGATAAAGCACGTGGACTCCACAACTGTGCCCTTGTCGGTCAAACAGACACTTCATTAACATTACATGTTTAAATAGTAAATGTGGAGGAAAAAATATGACATACATGAATGTCCTTAGGTGTAAAATATTTTCATAATTGAAGGGCATTATTCTGTTTGAATAAGTTTTAACGATGGACTGTTGACTACCTGCAATTTTTATCTCACCACTAGGAGTCCCCAAAGACAGAAAATGTTGCAATCGTAAATATCAGAGTTTTAATAGAGCAGTGTGTAGGATTTAGTGGCATCTAGTGGTGAGGATTGCATATTGCAACCAATTGAAACCTCTCCTGTGTGCCAAGCACTCCTAGTTAGAATTCCTTCAGTGTTTGTTGTTCAGGAGGTTTTTAACAGGAGCTGAATAATCGGCAGAGGTTGCTTTGTCTCCAAAACAAACAGACTTAGTGATTTGAACCGGTAAATACACCGAATAAAGCAGTTAACTGCTAATACAGTAGCTGACATGAAAATACGATTGGCCCTGTCTAGAGTCAGTTTTTGGTTTGTCTCTTCTGAGCTACTGTAGAAACATAGCCGTGCAACAGTGGCCTCGTAGAGGACCCGCGCCCTATGTAGATACAAACCGCTCATTCTAAGGTAATCAGAACAAAACTGTTCTTATTTCAGATGATTATACATTAAAGAAAACAAACTTATTCTATTCTATTCTATATCCGCCAATATATCCCTCTAAATCCTACACACTGGACCTTTAGGACATGAATGAAAACAATCTCTGACAAGGAGTCACAAATTGCTTGTCTATGACTGTGACAAGCCAAAAAGGTTAGGGAATCGGTGGGCTAAATCAAGAATAATGTGCTCACTGATTCCCCAAAGAATTAAAAGAAATGAATAGGCTAACCCTGGAGATGCCCTGAATTGGGGCTGGGTGATGTGGCCTTTAAATAACATTGCAATATTTTTAGGCTATCACGATGCACAATGTATACACTGATCAGCCAAAACATTAAAACCATTGGTGTGTGAAGTGAATAACATTGATCGTCTTGTTACAATGCAATGTTCTGCGGGGAAACCTTGGGTCCTGGCATTCATGTAAATGCTACCTGATGCGCTCCACCCACCTGAACACCATTGCAGACAAAATAAACCCCCTCATGCCAACGGCACATATCAATGGCAGTGACCCCCCAGCAGGACAGTGCACCATGTCACATCACAAAAACTGCTCAGGCAGGACCGGAGGAAGGGGACAAAGAGCTCAAGGCGTCGACCTGACCTCCAAATACCCCAGAACCCAACCGGAACCACTGAGGGACATGCTGGTACCCCAGAGGTACCCCCGTTCCATGGTGGGTCCTCCTTGGACCGGACTTAGCTCTAACCTGTTAAGGCATGAACACAGGACCTCTGGAGGGTGTCCCTTGGTGTCTGGCACCAGGGCGTTGGCTTCAGATCTTTTGAGTCCTGTGGGTTGTGAGGTAGGGTACCAGCATGTCCCACAGATGTTTGACAGATGGGGATCTGGGGAATTCGGAGGCCAGGTTGATGCCTTGAGCTTTTTGTTACATTCCTCTGAACACTCTTGAGCAGGTTTTGTGGTGTGGCATGGCGCATTGTCCTGCTGGGGGGCCAATGCTACTGGGGAGTGCCACTGCCATAATGGGGGGTGTCTGGTCTACAATGGTGTTTGGGTGGGTGGGTGGAGTGTGTTTGGTGGTATCCACTCGAATGTCAGAACCCAAGATTTCCCAGCAACACTGCATTGTAACAAGATGATCAATGTTGTTCACTTTACCTGTCAGTGGTTTAAATATTTTGGCTTATCAGTGTATCTGCATATTTTGAAATCTCCACTAAACTATTATAGACCTGGGGCGTCAGTGGCTTAGTGGATAGAGCAGGTGCCCCATGTACAAGGCTGCTGCCGCAGCGGCCCGGGCTCGAGTCCGGCCAGTGGCCCCCCCGCTTCATAATTCAGATAGCTACTTTAAATAGGTCAGATAGTAATAGTCAGATGAATGATGATGGCGAGGACAAGGATGTGGACCGTACCACAGAATGTGGAGATTGAGAGGGAGGACAGCTCTGCCCCTTCATGAAGCTGCGGCAAAGAACATGGATACCAAGAGGCGAAGCTCCGTTGAATTTTTGCCAACAGCCACTAGGGGCGCTGCCGCCATTTTGGACTGTTGAGCTTGGACTGTTGCGCCCAGACAACATGCAAGATGTCAAGGAGAGAGGAGAAAAAAAGTAAAAGAAAACAGTGTAGTGCAATTAACTGCAACAACTATCAGTGAAACACCCCGCACCTGGCCTTCCACCGTTTCCTGAAGAATCCCGACAGGTAAGAACTCCTGAGGTATAAGTTTTAAAGTGTTTTAATATCAATTTAATATGCCAGTTTTGTTTTGTTGTATATATATATATATATATACACACACACACACACACATACATATACATATATATATATATATATATATATATGTATACATATACACACATATATATATATATATATATATATATATATATATACAGTACAGGCCAAAAGTTTGGACACACCTTCTCATTCAATGCGTTTTCTTTATTTTCATGACTATTTACATTGTGGATTCTCACTGAAGGCATCAAAACTATGAATGAACACATGTGGAGTTATGTACTTAACAAAAAAAGGTGAAATAACTGAAAACATGTTTTATATTCTAGTTTCTTCAAAATAGCCACCCTTTGCTCGGATTACTGCTTTGCACACTCTTGGCATTCTCTCGATGAGCTTCAAGAGGTAGTCACCTGAAATGGTTTCCACTTCACAGGTGTGCCTTATCAGGGTTAATTAGTGGAATTTCTTGCTTTATCAATGGGGTTGGGACCATCAGTTGTGTTGTGCAGAAGTCAGGTTAATACACAGCCGACAGCCCTATTGGACAACTGTTAAAATTCATATTATGGCAAGAACCAATCAGCCAACTAAAGAAAAACGAGTGGCCATCATTACTTTAAGAAATGAAGGTCAGTCAGTCCGGCAAATTGCAAAAACTTTAAATGTGTCCCCAAGTGGAGTCGCAAAAACCATCAAGCACTACAACGAAACTGGCACACATGAGGACCGACCCAGGAAAGGAAGACCAAGAGTCACCTCTGCTTCTGAGGATAAGTTCATCCGAGTCACCAGCCTCAGAAATCGCAAGTTAACAGCAGCTCAGATCAGAGACCAGATGAATGCCACACAGAGTTCTAGCAGCAGACCCATCTCTAGAACAACTGTTAAGAGGAGACTGCGCCAATCAGGCCTTCATGGTCAAATAGCTGCTAGGAAACCACTGCTAAGGAGAGGCAACAAGCACAAGAGATTTGTTTGGGCCAAGAAACACAAGGAATGGACATTAGACCAGTGGAAATCTGTGCTTTGGTCTGATGAGTCCAAATTTGAGATCTTTGGTTCCAACCGCCGTGTCTTTGTGAGATGCAGAAAAGGTGAACGGATGGATTCCACATGCCTGGTTCCCACTGTGAAGCATGGAGGAAGAGGTGTGATGGTGTGGGGGTGTTTTGCTGGTGACACTGTTGGGGATTTATTCAAAATTGAAGGCACACTGAACCAGCATGGCTACCACAGCATCCTGCAGCGACATGCCATCCCATCTGGTTTGCGTTTAGTTGGACGATCATTTATTTTTCAACAGGACAATGACCCCAAACACACCTCCAGGCTGTGTAAGGGCTATTTGACCAAGAAGGAGAGTGATGGAGTGCTGCGGCAGATGACCTGGCCTCCACAGTCACCGGACCTGAACCCAATCGAGATGGTTTGGGGTGAGCTGGACCGCAGAGTGAAGGCAAAGGGGCCAACAAGTGCTAAACACCTCTGGGAACTCCTTCAAGACTGTTGGAAAACCATTTCAGGTGACTACCTCTTGAAGCTCATGGAGAGAATGCCAAGAGTGTGCAAAGCAGTAATCAGAGCAAAGGGTGGCTATTTTGAAGAAACTAGAATATAAAACATGTTTTCAGTTATTTCACCTTTTTTTGTTAAGTACATAACTCCACATGTGTTCATTCATAGTTTTGATGCCTTCAGTGAGAATCTACAATGTAAATAGTCATGAAAATAAAGAAAACGCATTGAATGAGAAGGTGTGTCCAAACTTTTGGCCTGTACTGTATATATATATACATATATAGATAGATAGATAGATAGATAGATAGATATAGATATATATATGTATGTATATATGGCCTCTTGGACCATTTCTATCAGAACTGATTACTGCTTTAGCATTAAAATATATCATATTAAAATAGCCTATATATTATTATTATTATTATTATTATTATTATTGTTATTACTGTCCCCTTACTGTACAAACTGTAAATAAATCTTTATTCCTGACTATGTGACGTCGCCATTAATGTGTTTCTAGTTAAAATATTGATTTTTTATATATTTATTTATTTATTTATTTATTTTTTGTAGATTGGCTTATGGGGTGATTTTGAAGGAGTAATTAAGTTAATCTTCTCATAAGTGGATGTAATATGTAGAGATGCCATCTAGGCCGTTTTACTAAGTTTCGTTTTTTTAAAGTCTATATTTTGCTTTACAAAAACGTGAAAAAGCAGCTGTGACCAAGCTATCACGAGGTGAGTAGCATTGTAAGCATAATTAATAGCGATATACTTCAGTTTGTCTGTGTGTTTCTGTATGCAAGCAGGTCTGCTGCAGTCTGCTGACAGTCCAAAATGGCGGTGGTAGGACGAAACCATGGGCGAGTCTGTTGCTATGGGGCGTTCTATTGAGCTTCGCCTATCCATGCTCTTTGACTGTGGTGCCAAATGAAAGACAGGAAGGGAGTGATGACAACCAGATAGATAACTCCAGTGGAGAGAGGCAAAAGAGGAAATGTGTCTTTTCATTTTGTCACATATTGTGATTTTCACAACGAACATTTTCATAAAACGCACCAGAATCAGTGTGCAGGGTTTCTGTTGGGTAACGATTTTTTCAGATGACGGATTAAAAAAAATGCATTAAAAAGATGGACTCTGTGTGCAAAGGCCTTAACAGCTCTCCAGTTCATATAGTAATAACATTTGCAAGTTGCACTGGTGCTCCATGGTCGTAAAATGCAACTAAATGGTCATGGTCTAGAGCCCTGCAGATACAAAAACGCTCACACATAATCACCAAGGAAGGAGTGGTCCGGAGAGGTGGCAGAGTAATTGTGACGGATCATGCTTGTGCCTGTGGCTTGGAAAAGAAATGACATGACAATTTATATGATATAGTCATTGTATGAATCCAACATGGAACAAAGCCACAATACATTGAGTATATTTCATATTTTCAGCCACTTTGGTGGCAGCCAGGGACGGACTGGCAACAAGAAGCAGCCTCAATTTAACACACAAAATTCAAACTGAAACTTGTAGATCAACAAATCTCTAAAAAAATGTTTAATTTGTATTGTTGGTGTTAGGCTAATATGTAAAATGATTTTACTAATTTTCTACTGTTTTCCACAGTTGAATTTATGAAATAATCACCTGACACCTAAGCCTGCTTTTCAGAATTATTTAAAACATTGCAAAACAGTCGACTGTTTACACACAGAACTAAGTTAAAACCAGCAGACTCAAAAGTCACACTGTATTCACACTACATGTTCACACAAAGAACACACTCAGTATTAAATAAATTTAGACGCTAGCTACGGGGGGCACGTTCTGCCATTAAATGTGGTCAAACCAGCCGTCACACACTTCTCTATGGTCAAATCAGCTGATGCTGCAACTGTAGTGCATCCATATTCCGACTATCATGATAAATGCATTCCAACGGCCCACATCAAGCTGAGAGGGAGAGCTAGCGACCGACGTGGCGAAGTTAGTGGAGGGAGGTGTTAACAAAGGGTATATAATGCTGAGGTTGAGAAAAAAGACCTCAAACTCTCACAAGACTGATCTTGTGAGAGTTTGAGGTCTTTTTTCTTAACTCTGATAATCAGTCGGCGCCTGGCAGCAGCAGAACAGCCTGATAAACTAATAATGGGCATATTGTCATCTTGTAAAGCTGATTTACCTACCCACCTACCAGTGGCCTATTATACATGCAGACTCGACATTAGAATTAATATGTAATTTTGTCATCTGATGAATTTAAACCCAAAATCTGAACTCAAATCACAAGAATAAATCCTACCATTGTTTCTGCAAACCACAGTTACGTTACATTTGTGTGTTATTAAGTAGCAGTAAGTTAAAACTGCTCTACTGCCTTCTAACAATGCTGTGGTTTATGTTCAGTTAGATTTAGGAAGAAAAACCTCTTGGTTATAGTTAGGAAAAGATCATGTATTGGCTTAAATTTTCTGGTTTGGTTGCCACTGCTGGCAAAACCAGTGATTTCTCTGTAAAAAAAAACAACTTTCTGTGGCACCACCTCTGATGGAAAAACAACAGTGTCACTAAAATCCCATACATTTGGTGAATAAAAAGCAATGGGAAACTCTCACTAAAAGCTGCTGGAAGAACTCGTTTACTAGTTTTGTTGTTTGGTCTTGAGCAGTAGTCTGCAGCTTGCCAGACTTCTCACCTAGGTGTCACACGATCCACTATCCCCTCCACCTCCCAATGACAAAGTCAGCACATATGCTACTTCACTTCAGAAACGTTGATACTGTCTTCCTTTCGGCTTTTGAAATTAGCTAGGCTACTCCTACTTCACACGACAAGAAATCTTCCATTTCAGCACTTAACTTAACTTTGGCATTTGAGTACTGAACATACAGCCATTTACATCAGTGAAGGCTACTGTTCCGTCCGCACCATTCAACCTTTGCTGTCTTCATACGTAATCTTGTCACGTCAGCTAACCAAACAACATGCTACATCTACCAACAAGGAAACATTTGTAAGGTAAGAGAGGGGGCACAAACTTAACTATTGTGAACTGCCTTACATTATTATACATATGACATGTGCAAATGTAACGACTTGTGGTCTGCAGAAACGTACAATGCCAACATTTCTTTGGCGACGGCTGAATATTCACTTTGCTCTTTTTTGGTCTCCACCTAGCCTGCTCCAGAGGGAAATATCTGGCTCTTCAGATGTTCTACTGAACTTCATTTAGTGACTTTGTCTTTATGCTGTTTGGTAGCATACAGTGGGTTTATTAGAGCTTTTTTTTTGTGTTGGAAAAAACTGCCAGAAACAAGGTTGATAAGACTTTGCGGTCCGAGAAATCAAAACAATGAGCTAAAAGCAGCGAAAACACTCCATAGGGCTGAAGGAAATGGCAGAAAGCTTTATTGTTTAGTTTTTGCATGATAAGGTTATCATCTTTTTGTGACTTAAGTAACCACATCTGTCTTCTTGTAATCACAAAATTATGGTCTTGTAATTGCAACAATAAGTATCTTGTGATCTCAACATATTGTTGTTGTATGATTGTGTAATTGCACGTAATGAGCTGACAGATGAACTAATGACAAAGAACAAACTGACAACCGAAGGCACATTATAAATCACCTGTAAAATCATTGCAAGGACGAGGAAACTAAATCCATGTGGAAATTACAACATGATTATATAATAATGGATAAATGAATCTCACAACGACACCCACGCTCTTTTCAGCCGAGTTTAGTGGATTCTTTTAAGATGAATGGTCTGCTACCTCAGCAACAGGGGAAACTTCTCTCAACAGCCACCACTTTTTCATTCATCATTTCGTATAGCGATTGCATGGTCTCTCTCCTCTGGGCCTGGTGGGGATTCAGGGGGAACGTATCTGTCCCTAATGTTGGCTTTGATTCAAACATGGCCCACTTCGATTCTCCACCATGCATTTTAATGGGTTTTTCACCTGAGGCCGAATTCTTCCTCACCATCTCTGCGAGTGGTGTGGAATAGATTTATGTTAAAACGTATGACCCAATGTCCTGCACCTGAGTCAGCACAGGAACTAATCATCTTTCATTGTCTCCCTCTTTTTCCATTGTCCCTCTCCCTCTTTCTGTTTCTCTAAATCTGTATGACCCTCTTCCTATTTCTCCCTCTGTTATTTTCTACCTCACCTCTGTCTCCCCTTTTCTTTCCCTCTCTTCTTCTTTCTTGTTTCAGGTCCAACTGATAGCAAAAAATCTTGTGCCAAATCAAACTGTTTCTGACCCAGATGCCGAACAGACAGCACAACTCCCAGCCCATGAGGAGTGAATGTTTACCGTACACTGACTGCGAGAAACTGCAGGTTAATTCCTAGCCCTTTTTGCGGTAATCTGATGTTTTGAACGTCATGCATACTGAGTAATTGGAGGGTGACAATAGGTGAAACTATTTCAGGTTTCTAATCAACTTTTTACATGTGCGCATGACAAAAACTTCAGACAGAGATGTAGCTGACGATTACTTCACTGCACACTTTCTTTATTGAATAAGTGGTAAATTAGTTAAGATGTCAAAGAGGAGTAAAAAATGTAATCCAATCGCCAGAATAAATGTTGGCATTGTTTGTTTCTGCAGTTCACAGACATGTTAAATTTGTACATTTCATATGTAGCAGAACATATGAAACTTTACATTTTTTTATGTTTCTGTTTTACAATGTTATGTTGTGACAATGATGTGGATAGGGTTTGGCACACAAACCATTTGGTTAGGGATAGGAATAGATCGTGTTTTGACTTGAGACACTTGGTTTGGTCGTCACAAATAAGGTTAGAAATGTCCTGTCAAGTCGTTAAAAAAAAAAACAGTATTTTTCACCACAAACATGGCTGGAAAAGTCCCATGTCACCGAAAAATAACCAATATTGTTGCTAAAAATACAGCTGGAAATGTCCTGGCATGTTGCTGTAAAAGTACCTGGTGTTGTTGCCAAAAACACGCCTGGAAATGTCCTTCCATGTCGTTAACAAAATATCTGGTTTTGTTGCCACAAACATGGCTGGAAATGTCTCAACGTTTCTGTCATATCTTAGAGAGCTCATAGTGCCCTATTATCCCACCAGCACACTGCGCTCTGAGAATGCAGGGTTACTCGTGGTCCCTAAAGTCTCCAAAAGTAGATCAGGAGCCAGAGCCTTCAGCTATCAAGCACGTCTCCTGTGGAATTATCTTCCTGTTTCGGTCCGGGAGGCAGACACCGTCTCCACATTTAAGACTAGACTTAAGACTTTCCTTTTTGATAAAGCTCATAGTTAGGGCTGGCTCAGGCTTGTTTTAGACCAGCCCCTAGTGAGGCTGACATAGGCCTAGTCTGCTGGGGGACCTCCTATAATACACCTCCTATAATACACCAAGCACTTTCTCTCCTTCTCTCTCTCTCCTTTGCTAACATTCATATCCTGTTACTGCATCTCGCTAACTCGGCTCTACTGCATGTCACTAACCCATGTGAAATCGTGTGACGTGGTTGTGCTCCTGCTGTGGTCCTACCTGATGCCTCCTCTACAGCTGTTATCATTAGTCATACTTCTACTGTCATTATACACATATGATTATTGTCACATACATATACTATCAGATATTAATATATACCTACAACATATTGTGCCACAATAGCCGTAATTATTATTAGAATATTACTATTTAAATTAATTTTGTTGTAAGCTATTATCATTAGTCTGTCCTGCATCTCTCTCTCTCTCTCTCTCTCTCTCTCTCTCTCTCTTTCTGTCTCATTGTGTCATACGGATTACTGTTAATTTATTATGTTGATCTGTTCTGTACGACATCTATTGCACGTCTGTCCGTCCTGGAAGAGGGATCCCTCTTCAGTTGCTCTTCCTGAGGTTTCTACCGTTTTTTTTCCACGTTAAAGGGGTTTTTGGGGAGTTTTTCCTTATCCGCTGCGAGGGTCCTAAGGACAGAGGGATGTTGTATGCTGTAAAGCCCTGTGAGGCAAAATGTGATTTGTGATATTGGGCTTTATAAATAAAATTAAATGAAATGAAATGAATCTCACCGTAAATGTCCAGACATTTTGTCCAGACGTACCCGGTTTGTCACCACAAAAAGGGCTGGGGATGTTCTGATGTGTTTCCAAATAATACCCAGTTTGGTCACGAAAAACACTGCTGAATGTGTCCCGAGGTGTCATTAAAAAATTTCCATTTTGTTGCCACAAACACAGCTGGAAATGTCCCAATGAGTCTTAACAACGTTATCAGCTTTGTTGCCACAAACAAAGATGGTAATGCCCCAGCATCTCACTAGAAATGTCCTGATGTGTTGCTAAAATATAACAGGTTTTGTTGCCACAAACACAGCTGGAAATGTCTCCACATGTTGTTAAAAATACCTGCTGTTGTCGATCTCAAACAGTGGTCCACTGCTGTCTGCTGCTTTGAAGCTGTCTCATCTAGGTGTCAGGTCACCCACCACCCTCTCAGCCTTATGACAGGAAACACAGCTCATATACACGTGATCTGAACTACATCACTTTATAGATGTCTGCGGTTTGCAGAAATGTACTATGTCAACTTTTTAATCTGTGAAAAAAACTCATTTTTAACTTTATCTTAAGCCTCAGGAGACATCTACAATGGTGTAAAATATAGAAAAGCAACTGGAGTCACATTTGAGTAGCATAAACTTCAATGACACTTCGATCTACTAATCAATATACAGTAATCATCTCAGCTCTACATGCAGCAATGCATCCTTGTATCTAAACAAATTCAGTTTAAAGCGTGACTGAACCTCAGTATCCTCTATAAGTCTGAATAAGTTTTCACAGCTGTCGGTGAAGATTCTCAGTCATCCAGGTCATGGTAATCCTAAGTGCTATATCACAGCTGAGTGCCACAATATACAGTACAGGCCAAAAGTTTGGACACACCTTCTCATTCAATGCGTTTTCTTTATTTTCATGACTATTTACATTGTAGATTCTCACTGAAGGCATCAAAACTATGAATGAACACATGTGGAGTTATGTACTTAACAAAAAAAGGTGAAATAACTGAAAACATGTTTTATATTCTAGTTTCTTCAAAATAGCCACCTTTTGCTCTGATTAGTGCTTTGCACACTCTTGGCATTCTCTCCATGAGCTTCAAGAGGTAGTCACCTGAAATGGTTTTCCAACAGTCTTGAAGGAGTTCCCAGAGGTGTTTAGCACTTGTTGGCCCCTTTGCCTTCACTCTGCGGTCCAGCTCACCCCAAACCATCTCGATTGGGTTCAGGTCCGGTGACTGTGGAGGCCAGGTCATCTGCCGCAGCACTCCATCACTCTCCTTCTTGGTCAAATAGCCCTTACACAGCCTGGAGGTGTGTTTGGGGTCATTGTCCTGTTGAAAAATAAATGATCGTCCAACTAAACGCAAACCGGATGGGATGGCATGTCGCTGCAGGATGCTGTGGTAGCCATGCTGGTTCAGTGTGCCTTCAATTTTGAATAAATCCCCAACAGTGTCACCAGCAAAACACCCCCACACCATCACACCTCCTCCTCCATGCTTCACAGTGGGAACCAGGCATGTGGAATCCATCCGTTCACCTTTTCTGCGTCTCACAAAGACACGGCGGTTGGAACCAAAGATCTCAAATTTGGACTCATCAGACCAAAACACAGATTTCCACTGGTCTAATGTCCATTCCTTGTGTTTCTTGGCCCAAACAAATCTCTTCTGCTTGTTGCCTCTCCTTAGCAGTGGTTTCCTAGCAGCTATTTGACCATGAAGGCCTGATTGGCGCAGTCTCCTCTTAACAGTTGTTCTAGAGATGGGTCTGCTGCTAGAACTCTGTGTGGCATTCATCTGGTCTCTGATCTGAGCTGCTGTTAACTTGCGATTTCTGAGGCTGGTGACTCGGATGAACTTATCCTCAGAAGCAGAGGTGACTCTTGGTCTTCCTTTCCTGGGTCGGTCCTCATGTGTGCCAGTTTCGTTGTAGCGCTTGATGGTTTTTGCGACTCCACTTGGGGACACATTTAAAGTTTTTGCAATTTTCCGGACTGACTGACCTTCATTTCTTAAAGTAATGATGGCCACTCGTTTTTCTTTAGTTAGCTGATTGGTTCTTGCCATAATATGAATTTTAACAGTTGTCCAATAGGGCTGTCGGCTGTGTATTAACCTGACTTCTGCACAACACAACTGATGGTCCCAACCCCATTGATAAAGCAAGAAATTCCACTAATTAACCCTGATAAGGCACACCTGTGAAGTGGAAACCATTTCAGGTGACTACCTCTTGAAGCTCATGGAGAGAATGCCAAGAGTGTGCAAAGCAGTAATCAGAGCAAAGGGTGGCTATTTTGAAGAAACTAGAATATAAAACATGTTTTCAGTTATTTCACCTTTTTTTGTTAAGTACATAACTCCACATGTGTTCATTCATAGTTTTGATGCCTTCAGTGAGAATCTACAATGTAAATAGTCATGAAAATAAAGAAAACGCATTGAATGAGAAGGTGTGTCCAAACTTTTGGCCTGTACTGTATATAAAAAAAAATCAGGCATATTCATGCAGGGAAAAGCTGTGTCTTGTATCACTTAAAAACACAAAATTGTTAAGCTATAGGTTGGGGTGGTACAGGATCTTATATCTAACCTACAGCTTGTTTGAGGATTTTACAATATGCAGGTTAGTACAAAACACTGTCTGATTTCCAGCATAACCTCATTTCTCATGGTGACCTGAGCCAATGCCTTCTATTCAAGCCAGTTCAAAGTGTGCAGATGTGGCCAAAAGATTTACAACTAATACCTCTCTCTTTCTTTCAGATATTATCCAACTTTGGCTCTCACATATCCCTGCACCTGTTGCTCCATCCAGCATCTTGACAGTGGACCGGTGAAGGACGACAGCAGAGAGAAAAGGACAAAGACAGACAGCAAAAGACATCATCTGTGAGCTCATGATGAAGACCTTATTCTGGCAGTAGTGACCTGATGAGACTTGATTACAGGCTTAACAGTGCCCGGCTGCACAGTACAATAGCTCTGATGTTGTCTGGGTAACTGCAGCAGGACAGGATGGACAGTGTCTCATTAAGTGAATGAGCAAATGAACCGGCAGGAAAAGGTGAAATGAAAAGTCTCGGCTCTGTTTTTACTTCAGTCCTGCCAACCTGAGTAGATCCATTTCTGTTTTGTGGGGCCTGAAAGTGGTCCATCATCGCTACTCAGACTGAATGTATATCCCTGGTGAGATACTGATGAGTAAGTGTTGGAAGTTAGTTATCAAATGTTTTTGTATTGGATTGTGGGCGATTGGAAGACATTATACACTATAAATTAAAAGTGGGATTGTTTCATCAGTGGATTGTGTGCGCAAGAGAGTGTTCACTCCTCCAATCAGAGGTTATTGTTACATATTGCTGGAAAGTACTGAAAAAAACCACAATGTATTACTGTATTACTTGAGCTTTGTGATATGGTGCGTTATCCTGCTGGAAATAGGCATCAGAAGATGGGTACACTGTGGTCATAAAGGGATGGACACAGTCAGCAACAATACTCAGGTAGGCTGTGGTGTTTAAACCATGCTCAGTTGGTACTAAGGGGCCCAAAGTGTACCAAGAAAATATCCTCCACACCATTACACCACCACCACCAGCCTGAACCGTTGATACAAGGCAGGATGGATCCATGCTTTCATGTTGTTTACACCAAATTCTGACCCTACCATCTGAATGTTGCAGCAGAAATCCAGACTCATCAGACCAGGCAACGTTTTTCCAATCTTCTATTGTCCAGTTTTGGTGAGCCTGTGTGAACTGTAGCCTCAGTTTCCTGTTGTTAGCTGACAGGAGTGGCACCTGGTGTGGTCTTCTGCTGCTGTAGAACCATCTGCTTCAAGGTTGGACGTGTTGTTGGTTCAGAGATGGTTCAGAGATGGTCTTCTTGATTGTAACCAGTGGTTATTTGAGTTACTGTTGCCTTTCTATCATCTTGAACCAGTCTGGCCATTCTCCTCTGACCTCTGGCATCAACAAGGCATTTTTACCCAAAAATAAAGCATTTGCATGAGCTAACCAGTAGGCTTGTGCCGATTTCCAGTTTAACCGGTTCGGTCCGGTTTAAGAGCTCCACCCAGTTTGATTCATGTCAACCAGATAAACCGGGTGTGGAGTTGGGGGGGGGGGGCTTTTCACATCAGCGGCGTGTCAAGGGACTATATTCAACTTATCTTGCATTGTAACATGCATTCTGACAACTTAATAAGGTTTATGTATGTTTTTAAATGAAGTGGAGAAGCCTACAAGTGTTTTGTTTAGTTTGTCTCAGAGGCTCCGGCGGACTCCGTCTTTCTGCTACTTCTTCTTCTTCTTGTGTAACCTTGTGTTTATTGGCGGTTAATACAGCATTATCGCCACCTAGTGGATTGGAAGCGCATTACACCTACAATGGGTTTTTATTGGGAAAAATAGCTCAATTGCGACCCCCAGTGGTAAAATTAGGTGCAATTTGATATATTTGGCCCTAAATCAAACCGGTTGGAAAATTTTCAAACCGGCACAAGCCTACTAACCAGCATACATGACAAGAGTGATAAAAACAAGACTTCCGTCAACTCAAGGATTTCCTCTTCAGCTGCTCACATTTAAATTTACATGCCCTAATGAAGGCCAGTGAGCATGGCCGAAACATGTTGGTGTTTTTAATGTTCATCATGAACTAGCCATTTAATAAAGGCCTTTTAACTTTTGCACCAGAGAAGAGTTGCCTTGGATTTTGTTTTTTCAAGATGTACTGCACCTCCTGACCAAAGAGCACCTTCCTGGTTACCATGATACTGCAACCCACATGAGCGCTTCATCTGCTGTTGTCTTCAAGTGCTTACATTTAACATTCAAGCATCAAAGGGTAAGTCTTAAAAAATGAATAACTAATTTATATGGAGCTTGGGTCATGCATTCCCACCATTCACTCAGTGAGGCTCGGGGAAAAACATCTGTAGCTTCAGGGAGGGTCAAAGTTAAAAGGGAAAGAACAGTAGTGTATTTGTTTTCAACCATCTTGCCAGACTAAATATTTGCATTATAAGTTTCTTCAAACCACAGAAATGTAACATGTTGAAACTTTATGTTTCTTTATGTTTCAACAACACAGTGGCTAACGTGTGGCTATGCTTAGGCACAAAAAAAAAAATCCTTATGGTTCGGAAAGGATCATGTTTTGGTTTAAAATATCTGCTTTTGGTAGCACAATACCAACTGGAAATGCAGCACTCTCACCGGGATCCACCATCCCCTCCACGTCCTGATGGCAAAGTCATCATATATACATGTAATAATAACTACGTCACTTTAGAAAAGTTTATATGATACATATGAAACTTACAAATATACGTTTCTGCCAACCACGGATTTGTTGCCAACATTTTGTTCTGGTGACCGGGCTGTTGTCTTTGCATCAGAGTTAACAACAAATGGCCTGCCACTGATCAGAGAACACTCACTTTGTGCATTTTCTGATTTTTGCCTGAACAATACAAACAAATGCATCAATACTGGAACATTGTGAAGCCACTTGCATGCAAAATATTTACTCAGCTATTGCACAGATTTAGTGCACTTAACACAAAGATAGTGTAGCTTAATATGCACTTCTAAAGAGGCAATGTAAGCTAAGTCTCCTCCTCAGGCAGCAATTTTTTCCAGTCAAACCACAATTAAGTTTGATCTCTGCAGAGTTCCAATCTACATCAGAATGGTTCAAGGGATCAGATTTAACTCTCCTCCAAAAAGTAACTCTCTTCCACTAAAGATGATGCTGTATTCATTCACTTAAGCAGTTCATATTCATTATTGATTAATCTGCCAATTACTTTATTAACAGATAAGCCCAAAGATATTTAGTTTAAATGAAACAGACAAAAGCAGCTGATCCTGTCAGGTACTATAACGTCTTTTTGGGTAACAGTTAGACCTGTACACTATTTTTACTGTTGCTTCCAAGCGTTCCATCAGCCAGAGTACAGTGTGGAATACCTCGAACCTTCAGGTTATTTCAGGGTATTTTCAAAATGAGCTGCATTTCATCTTGTTTTTCCACAATCTGATCAATTCTGACCAAACTACTCACATAAATCTTTGATGTCAGGGTACCCGTCTCCATCTCACCACTCCTCAGAGCCAATAAGCACCCAGTCCAGAATTCAATCTCTAAAGCATCTCATTCTGGTCTTTTTCAATATGAGCCTGTGATCCTCTCATATACAGTTTTGATGTTTTTGGTTATTGCTTGTATATCCTACAAATGCTTCTGAACGTACACCACTGAGACACGCTGTGCAGAATTAATTGTGAAAGATCCCAGGTCATGGATAAACTGCAAATCAGGTATATGAATTGTGAATGTCTCACTACAGAGTAGATGTCAGTTTGTTGAAAGATGTGCATGAAGCTTTCAGGATTGTACTGGGAAGCTGCTGACCCCGTCAGTAGCTGTATAGTGGAGTTATTGAGAAACTGAGTTGGCAGTTGTTCAATACAGAAACATAGAAAACAGAGTCTGGGTCAAAAATGGTTTGAGGAGAGAACAACTGATTTATAGGAGCAACAGCAACACCTCACTGCACCTTACTTCAAGTCCAAACTAAAGGGAAGACAAGAGATTTAGTAGGTACAGCACCCTGCTCTGCCTTACTTCAAGTCCAGACTATAGAGGAAGCAACACATTTAGGAGCACCAACACCTAACTGGAAGTTCAGACTCTTTATTTTAGAGTAACAGCACCTTACGTTTTACTTGAAATTCATACTCCGAGGAAAAAACAGGAGATTTAGGAGCTGCAACACCTTAATGTGCCTTTAGCCCAGACTGCATATAGATAACTCATTTAAGAGCAATAAAACTTTACTGCAAGTTCAGACTTCCTTAAAGGTAGGGTCTGGAGGATTTTCCAGTTGCTGTTTGTAAACACACATTCAAATTTGGCCCCTCCTATCAGGCTCAACTCTCCCGGGTGTACGGAGCCCGGAGGTACGGAAGAAGGCTTCACAGAAGAGGTTCAGGCAAGGCTCGCGCTGGTGCACGCTCGGACACGCTCGGGCACGGCACCTGCGCTCTCTCATTGGCTGGGGAAATCTCCACCCAGAAGTGGTCCGAGCTCACAAAAACATCAAAATACAGTTAAAGGGCAGGAGCGCTGCAAACAGAGTCACCACCACACATGAGTAGAAGCCCATAGGTGATGATTAAGCAGGATTTCATTTGTACATGTCTATATTTTGTTTTGTTTGAAAATCCTCCAGATCCTACCTTTAAGAAATCAACTAATCAAGAGCAACGATAACACCTTGCTGCTGGTTTCAGTGCACCAACACCTTCATGTTAGCAGGGACTCCAGGGACGCTTCATTGCAGGTCCGGACTCCACAAAGAAAAGATCAGATTTAAGAGCAACAACACCGCTTTACTGCACCTTACTTCAAATCCAGACTCCAAAGAAAAAACAAGAAATTTAGGAGCTACAACACATCGCTGTGCCTTACTTTACGCCCAGACTCCATGGAGAAAACGACTCATTTAGGAGCAACAAAACACATGCTTTAATGCAAGTTCAGACTCTCTTAAGGAAACAGCACATTTTAAGTGACAACAACACCTTACTGCTAGTGCTCACTCCACAGAGACAACTGATTTGAGAGTAACAACACCTTGCTTCAAGTCCAGACGCCATAAAGGAAACAACTGATTTAACAGGGAAAAAAAAAATTACTGTACCTCACTGTGAGTAAGGCACACTAAAAATAGATTTTTAAGTGCAATAACACCTCAGTGCTAGTCCAGACACCTCAGAAAAAAACAACACAACAACACCTTACAGCAGGTTTAGAATCCACAGAGGAAACAACTTATCGAAGAGCAGCGATATCTCACTGTGAGTCTGGACTCAACTGAAACAAATTGCATTTTTGATTGATTTATTTGGGGGAGTTTTTGCCTACAGCTGGAGGGAGACAGGAAAGGGGCAGAGAAAATGGGAATGACACACAGAAATGGCCTGCAGGTTGGAATCGAACCCAGGCTGCTACAAAGGACTAGGCCTATATGTGGGAAAACACTCCACCTGTTGAGCTAACGGTTGCCCCAGAAAACAGATTTTTAAGAGCAACAACACCTTACTGCAAGTCTAGACTCCAAAGAGGAAATGACAGATTTTAGGGGGAACAACACCTTCCTGCAAGTCCAGACCCCATAGAGAAAACAACTAATTTAGGAACACCAAAACATGTGCTTTACTGCGAGCTCAGACTCCACTAAGAAAACTAATTCAAGAGCAATGATAACACCTTACTGCTAGTCCAGACTCCCAGGAGAAAACAATTGATTTCAGAGCAACCATGCCACCACACTGCACCTTTCTTCCAGTCCAGACTCCATAGAGAAAACAACTGATTTCAGAGTAAGTACACCTTACTACTAGTCCAGGGTCCATTAAGGAAACAACTGATTTAAGAGCAACAAAGACTTATGTTTTTTAGGGTTTGTGCCTTTATTACAGTACAGCTTGAGAGAGACGGGAAAAGGTTAGAGAAATCACGAATGACCTACAGCAAAGGCTGAAATCGGACCCAGGCTGCTGCAAAAGACTCATGTAGCGTACACTTTACCCGTTGAGCTAGAGGTCGCCCCAGAAAACTAAATTTTTAAGAGCAACAACACCTTACTACAAGTCTAGACTCCGAAGAGGAAGCAACAGATTTTAGGGGGAACAACACCTGACTCCAAGTCCAGAACAACTTTTGAGAGCAACACCTTACTGCAAGTCCAGACCCCCATAGAGAAAACAACTAATTTAGGAACAACAAAACATGTGCTTTACTAAGAGTCTCCATTAAAAACTAATTTAAGAGCAATGATAACATCTTACTGCTAGTACAGACTCCCAGGGGAAGACAACTGATTTCAGAGCAGGCATGCCACCTTACTGCACCCTTCTTCCAGTCCAGACTCATAAAAACATACATACATTTTTAAGTGCAACACCACCTCACTGCTAGTCTGGACATATCAGAAAAAAACAACACATTTAAGAGCAACAACACCTTACTGCAAGTCCAGGCTCCAGAGAGGAAACAGACGATTTAAGAGCAACAACATGTACTGAACCTCACAGTGCTTCAAGTCCACGCTCCGTTGAGAAAACAAGAGATTTTAGAGCATCAACACCACTCCGGAGAGCAATAAAACTAACGGAGGTCGATGACGAGAAAGTGAGTGAAGGAGAAAAGAGGTCTGTACTTTTAGTGCATTGAAAGATCGATTCTTCACACATGTGCACTCAGAGTCACTAAAGTCTAAAGAGAAAAACGTCTAAATTCAGTGAGAGCAAGAAAACGCTGATGGCTAGAAAAATAGGTTTGTGAGTAGTTTCTCAGCAGAGGGGTGACATTAATTAAGCCAAGGGCAGCAATTAGTGTGATTGTCCTTAAAGTGCGAGGTCACAGATTTGATCCCAACACCGGTGAAGAGCTCTGTCAGCTGTCCTGTGTGCACACATAAACACCAGACACAACCTCTCAGGATCTGAAGAGCCTAACAAGAGCAGATTTATTATGTAATACGATCAGAAATGCTTTTTCCATGCTTTATGATTATTTTAGTATTCATCTCCTCTGCATCTATCATCCTCCCTAAAAAATGTCTGGGACTAAATATGAATTATGACACATTACCTTATCACATTACAGTATGTATGTCCCTGTGGGAAATTCAGTTTGCTAGATTGAACAGAATCAGCAGTGAACAGCACATTACCTCCACAAATTAATAGGATTGTGATCAAAATTAACTGCAGAATGAAACTGGCTAACAGGATTTTGCTGCAAGCCATGAAAGCATGTTTTCTTCATTTTCTTGCAAGCTGCAAGAGAAAAAAAAATCTTGCAGAGCAAATCTAGATTATTATACTGCTGTTTCTAAAGCTGCAAACCCTGAAAGATGAAGAACTGATGAAGTGCTGTGACTTTAGGTGCTTGTGGAATCGTTTTGGATAAAGGGCATAACATGCAAAGTGGTTAAACTGAAAAAAGGACATTTTGGGGACCAGATTTTCACACTTCCAGCGACGTTTGGAGTTAATTAGGAGTTATAGTGAGAAACGAAGGCCATGTCCGAAATACCACACAGACCCTGTCTAACTGGCAGAATAAAGAGGCAAAATCAAATCTTTTTCTCCTCTCAGAGGTGAAAATGAGCGGATGACCAGATTTAGATTTAAAGATTTAATTCGTTACTACAGCATGAAATGTGTTCACTTGTCTCCAGTGACACGTGCCAAAGAAAATGTAAACAGCTGCTCACCTAAACATGCGTTAACGAACCCATACCAAACGCACCCAGCGCGTCCGATCAGCCACCGCCCCTGGGTGCTGGCCGCGAAGCTGAATGGGGTGCCCAGCACGCTGACCAGCAGGTCGCTCGCAGAGATGCTCACCAGCAGGAGGTTCATGGGCGTGCGCAGAGTCCGGTACCGGCAGAACAGCGCGAGCACCAGGAAGTTACTGAGGAACCCGAAGGTGCCGATGAAGCCGAGGCACACCGCCACCAGCAGGTGCCCCCTCGGACTCAGGGACGGAGGAGGGAGAGAACCGGACACCTCCTCGTAGGCGTCCGTCGCCGCCGTGCCGCCGGCTCCTCCCCCGGGACAGTGCGCACAGCTCAGGCTCACGTTGCAAACGATCATACTGGGCTGAGCCGCGAAGTTTGCACCAGCCCGAAGTTTGCACCGCGGGACGGAACCATCCAATGTTGCTGCTGTCAGCCCATCCGGAGCAGCAGCGAAGGCGCGCGGGGGAGTCCTCTGTTGCGCCGTGCGCGCATGTGGCAGCTTTCAATAAAGACAAAAGAGAGTTGTAAAGGCTGGACTATCCAGCCC
Source organism: Epinephelus lanceolatus (assembly GCF_041903045.1). Lineage (NCBI taxonomy): Eukaryota > Metazoa > Chordata > Actinopteri > Perciformes > Serranidae > Epinephelus > Epinephelus lanceolatus. The sequence goes on along the minus strand of NC_135753.1, from coordinate 13,152,422 downwards.
AAGAGAGTCGGGGGTGAGTGAGGATTCAGAGAGCAGATGCCGGTGTCATGTTGGATCCGCCCCTCCGCCGTGCGTTCCGAGTCCGGAGAGGTGCGCTCCTTTTCTTGCGCGGCCACCCGTCCAGCTCTAAGTGCGCACGGGCTTTTATCACTCACAGCGCCTTTTAACGCGCTGGGGGACAAAAACCCTCAACATGTGGCGCGGGTGGGGGGGGGGGGCGTGTAGCATGTGTGTGTGCATGTATGTGTGCAATAGTCTCAAACCATCATCAAACCGTCAATGATAGCATTGGATTACGATATTTGGGGGGATAACACACACAATAAGGGAATCTGACTGAAAAGCTGTGTGGCAGGTGCATGTGCGGAGCAGGACTCCACTTTCCTTCACATAAACCAATGTAAACCTTCATTATAGATTTCCTGCTGCACTCTTGTACATTTATTTGATTAAGAGATATCACTGATTCCTCACGCATGATGATCGAAGTGAAGGAAAGAATCTATAAATTGCCTGGGAAGAGATCAGCCCTTTACAGCCTGAGGGACAAGGACCGATTTCTTCTGAGCTCATTTGAAACACTGTGTCAGGCCAATCATTATTTCTAACCAAGTAAATCAAGACAACAGATACATATGTAGATACTGTAGGTCTGTATTCTCTAGGGTGTTACGATATGTATGAGGCCTCTGAGATTAAAAACATCCAATCATCTTAAAGTCAGCAGGGATCGGTGGCAAAGGGAGCCTGAAGGGTTTGGATTTGACCGCTGGTCAGATTTAATCTATGAGTTGAATTCTGAAAGACTCAAAAGCTCTCAGACAAGAGCTCCCTGTGACAAAATGCTTTTATTGGTTGTTTTTGACAGTCATTCACTGTCAATATCTGATTTTCTGTGTTTTCACCAATACGTTTCAACGTCCTTGTGGAGATTTTGCAGCTCCAGAAGAAAATGTTGGTGGTGTACACTTCTGTAAACCATAAACACATTACATTTGTATGTTTCATACGCATCAGTTCTGTAATATATAAGCTGATACTCATTGGGAGGTTGAGGGGATGGTGGATGTCATGAGACACCTGGGGCCTGTATCATGAAGCGAGATCAACCTTTCCTGGGTTACCCAGACCTATCCTGGGTTGACTAACCCTAACAATGGCAGTCAGGATAATCGGTATCACAACGCTGGATATCAACTCGGTAACCCAGGGTTGCTTTATCAAGAGCTGTGAACGCGCACGCAGCGGACCAATCACAATCATGAGAGAAGCGCAGCGTCACTGAGCGTCCTCACAGAGCGCCGTATGTGAGGGAAAAAGGTATTTCTCGTGAGGATCAGAGATTAATTCTACTAAAATATGAGGAGGAGAAAAGCAACATTACAGAAAAGGCCAACACCGTGGCAGCTGCAGGAGGAGGAAACATGCGTGGCAACGCATAACAGGATGAATAATATTTAGCTTTAGTTTAGATTAGTTTATTTTCACATAATGTTAAAAACAGACAGTATAAAATTTACAAGATTAAAAAAAGAAAAGTGCCAGAGAGGTTAGAAGCCACTAAAAGCTTATCAAAGAAATTCCCCTGTCAAAACATCAATGAAATCACATAATAGACAAGAAAAAAAATGGGTAAGGAAAGAAGAAATAGAGGAGGAGAGAGGGAAAAATCAAGACAAAACAAGGTAGCAAATAAAATGATGTGTAGGTTAAATTACTCATCACTGGTTCAAGTAGCTGCAGTACCTGTACCTGTACATCTGACACTGATCACACCCTTGAATCCCATGAAATCAATGCTGCGCAGATGAATTGCGTGTATTACAATTATCGTCTAACATCATTGCGTCTGATAAATTGCTCTTCTTTGTCATAACGTTATATATGCTACAATAAAGCTTAAAGCTGACGCCACAATTAAATCATATCAACACCAAACTGATAGTCTGAATACAATCATCCTGATATTGAGCTGTGTTAGAAATTAACAGCTGTGCAGAAATATACCTAGTGTCCCTCTTTAAAAAACAAAAAGGAAAATCCCTCAAACACCATGAAGTGTAGACATGATAGGCTACTTTCCACACTTCCAGCAGCAAAGCTGTCAATTAGGCCCATTATCTTTAACAGGGATCATTTCCTCCAACAAAATAAAATGTTGGCACTAATATATTAAGTGTCCGCAAATGATCAGTTTCTTTCTTATGAAGGGGCGGGATGAAATTTCGACTTCTTTCCACTCCTTTTTGAACAATCTTTTCATTGTCTGTTGTTGTTGCTTTCTTTTCTTTTTTAATGTTCAAAATAAACTTTCAAATCAAAATCAATCAAATGAATTAAACTTCCCGTCATGACTGGGCTGCATTTCTGTCAGCAGAGTCATTTTTTCCGAACAGCTGATTGGCCAGTGGGTGGTGCGTTTTATAGGATCGGATTCAACCCTGAACTTACCCTGCTCCAGAGCAGGATAGCCGTTCAGAGTAAGTTACCATGGTGATCTACCCCGATAAGAACTGAACCGGCTTCGTGAGACCGAAAACCCAGGGTTAACCCTGAAGTTACCTCGCTAAGACATTAATCCTGCTTCGTGATACAGGCCCCTGGCAAGCTCTAGACCACTGTAAAAGACCAACAAACAACGAAACTGGTTGTTTTTTGAGTGTTTCCAGCAGCTTTTTAGGTACCAAACTTGGGTGTTTTTTAAGGGACCTGTGTCTGTATTTGTTACAGGTTTTTGTCCTGAATGTCTGTGTTTTTAAGGACCTGTCATGGTTTTCTTGCTTTGTCCCTCAAACATGGATGTTTTTTAATGAATCATCAAGGTGTTTCCAGCAGTTTTTTTCGGCAGTAAATGTTGGTGTTTTTCAGGGACAAGTCACTGTTTTTCCTGCGGCTTTTTGTCCCCAAATGTAGGTGTTTTTTAGGACATGTCACTGTTTTGTTGCCGCTTTCAAGGCTCTAAAAATGTTGAGGTTTTTCAGGGACCTGTCCCTTTTTTTCAGCTTTTTGTCCCCAAATGTGGGTGTTTTCAAGGACCTGTCACCATTTTTCTGCCACTTTTCCCCCTAAACATGGGTGTTTTTTACTGAATCATCACTGTGTTTCCAGAGGCTTTGTAGGCACCAAATGTTGGTGTTTTTTAGTGACCCATCGCTGTTTATCCTTGTGGGGATAGTGCCACAAAAAGTGGAGGATATTTTTGTGTTTCCAGCCGGTATTCTACCAACAAAGCTGGATATTTTGTGCCAAAACATGATGTTTTCCTAACCATTACCAAGTGGGTTTTGTGCCTAAACCTAACCACGTTTACCACAGAGATGCTGAAACATAAACAAACGTAAAGTTTTAACACACTGCATACAATGCAAGATACAAGATACAATGCAAGCATTTATTCTGGTGACTGGTTTGAAGACAAATACACTAACAAACCTGGATTACAAGTGATTTTAACTGTGCTGAAGTGCACCACATCAGCCAAGACCTAAGTGAAAACTACAATTACCTATTGATGGTTTTTGCATTTCAATTTAAGACTTCTTAAAACCTTTGTTGTACCACATAATTCAATTTAATAGCTGTCAAAGCAAAAGTTCGATTAGAAAATCAGCAGGGACAATGTGGCCCATAATAATTCATTATTACATCATGTTTTCTCAGTACTTTCCAGCAATATATAACAATAACCTCTAATGATAAAATTCTATATCTTCTAATAACATGCAAATGTAATGTATCTGTGGTTTGCAGAAATTTACAATGCCAACATTTTTACTGGCGACTAGGTCGAGTTTCTGACTGCTACTGATGCTATGGAGTAATGTTTTTACAAGAAGGTCATGCATGAAGATGCATGCCTCTGCTGCTTCCTTCATCCATAGTTGTTAGTGGTAACATGTAGAAAGTAAATGTGGATGTAAACAATGCAGGGTTTTTAATATAATAAAATAGACTTTGCTAATGATATATGAGGAACATAATAAATTCAAGACATTTGTTAGACCCCCAAGATACTCAGTCCAAATGTAAACATAACTTGATAATACCCCTTTGAGTGCACAATAAACTAACCATGATTTATGAACATTTCAAAAGTCTGACATCTCTTGCCAAGACAGTGAAAACCAGTTTAACTGATTTTCTTTGGCATGCACAAAACATGATTGAGGAAAATAATGAAAATGGATTTATCTGTTTTTGCAAACAAACACTTTTGTTTTTTTTACAAAAACACTCCTCATGGCAGTCATGGTTCAAAGACACCAATGTTGACCTTATTGGTTCCAACTCATGCTTAATGTCACTATTGATTAACCTAATGATCGTTTTTTGTTCAGTTGTTTGACATTAAAAATGTCAGCCAATGTGATCGGTACAAATTTAAGGTGACAAATGCAGCACAGTGCCACATTTAAAGGTTTAGTGTGTAAGATTTAGGGGGATTTAGTGGCATGTAGCAGGGAGGATTGCAGATTGCAACTAGCAGAAACTTTTTCAGGAAGTATACTGGGAGCTGTATTACCAGCAGAGGCCTCTTCTTCTCCAAAACAAATGGACCAGGTGAGTAAAACCACTAAGAACACTGAAGAAAGCAGTTTCACATCACAAATCAGTGAGCACGTTTACATGCGCACAATAATCAGATAACTGGGAATAATCAGGTAATGGTAATAATCCAATTTGACGCATTTACATGCACTTCAATAATCTGATAATCAGAAAAACCTAGTTTACATGATTCAGTCCTTCAGTTGGATTTCTCCCCAAGTACATGACATAAAACTCAAACTTCCTGTTACAGTAGGTACTCATATCCTTGAAAAACCTCAAAAAGTACGCAAGTCATATATTTGCAAAATAAAGCACTCATCATGCTGACAGCTTATATTCTTACAGTACTGTTTGTTGAGCCAATTTTACATACTTTGGGTACATTCGGAGTAAAAGTACTGCAAAGTGCCATATACAAGTGTATTGTATATAAACTTGTCACACAAAGTGCATAACATATAAATAAGATAAAATAAAAGTGACAATTTAAACACTGAGAATATAAAAATATATTATTTTATATAAAATCTTTATCTGAAAGGAAACAAAAGCTGTCAGATTAACGTAGTGGAGTAGAAAGTACAATATTTCCCTCTAAAATGTAGTGGAGTGGGAGTATAAAATAGCAAAACCCGAAAGAAACCAGATTAAAGGGTATACATGCACCGAATAATCTGACTATTGGGGAAAAAGCTAGATGTGTTTATCTGATTTCTCATAATCAGATAATGGCTTTTATCTGATAAAGCCTATTGGATTATGCTGTTTACATGACCACTTGAATAATCAGGTAACTCCAGAAATCAGATAATGATCGGTTTATTAGTGTGCATGTAAACGCTCTCAATGTTCCTCCTATGCTGTGCGGCAGCTTGCCCACCATATGCTACAGTATAGTGTGCTCACCTTTTTTTCTCTGATAACTTAAAATCCAAATGTTCAGGTGGTTTTGCCCGGAAGCCGAATTGTCTGCAGATTGGATAAAACACTGAATAAAGCAGTCACACATCACAAATCAGTTTCTCCTGCGCTCCTCATTGAAGATAGGTTTTTAACTATGGCGGCCGATGCAAAAACGCAAAGATACAAATGGCCCTATCTGAAGCCAGTGTTTGGTTTGTCTTTTCTGGGCTACTGTAGAAACATGGCAGTGAATATGGTGGACTCCATCTGCTCCCTTTGTAGGTATAAACGTCTCATTCTAAGGTAACAAAAACACAACAATTATTATTTTAATGTGATTATACACTAAAGAAAACATACTTACTATGTTATGTTCCATTTCTGCTAAGATATCCCCCTCAGTCCTACACACTACACCTCTAAGAGCCATAAAATGTGAAATTAATTGATCATCAAAACAGTTGCAGATTGTATTTCTGTTGAGTGACTAATCATTTCAGCCTCAGTCATTAGTAGTGAAAAAGACTTTATTATTCCAACCCAGCTGCCAAACAAGAATCAATGGCGAACTCCTTCTCTCTACAATACCTGCATGGCAACTGTATGCTTAAAGTTTGGGACAGATGGTTTTTTTAATTATGAAAAGGTCTGTGATGTGACGCGTGTTAATCGTGAGGTGTGAAATGAGATGTTCTGTGAAACCGTCCATTATGGATGTAAAGATAGCGGGCTGCACTGTTCGCTGTCACTTATCAGGAAAGCATTACCATGAGTTCAAATAAAAGGACCAATTATGACGTTTTTCTGGCGAGGGACAGCCAGATAAAATAATAGGCCATGTCATACTTATTATGCAGGTGATGCAGTGAAACGGATACAGGTATTGTACACACTCACACAATGTTTCTCCCCTGCTCTCTCATGTCTCCATTTCCTTTCCTTTGATTTCAAATGTAACCTTGCCAACGGATGCACTCTTGCACCTCAGTGAGACATTAATTATTAATTAAACAAAATGAGTTAATTTAATGAAATTTGCTTTATAAAAAATGTAGCAGTGTTCATGAAAACTTGAGTGCAGGGCACATCTCCCTGAACTTTTGTCTCTCAAGGGACTATCCTCTCATTATTTCATTTACATATGTGACATATAGCCAACAATCAGGTTTGTACAATATCATACAATTAATCTTTAATATTGTAGTCTTTTTATGATCATGAGGAGTAAATTTATTGCAACAAATGAGTAGAAAACCAGGGCTTGACATGGATATTTCACACTTTCTAGAGTCTGGAACATTTAAGAAGTTCTGACATAATGTCAATAATTCAACAAAAGGCTGGTTGTTCTGATGTTCTTCAACGAAAATGACCAAAACATTTTATTTTTGAACTTTGATGATGTTTTGTTTTGAGCTTGAGTCAAAAGTCAGCCTGAGGGAAAAGAATATATATTGGAGGTCTAATCAAATCAAATCACTGATTTGTGTTGGTTAAGTTGTCTCAGGACACAGTGCATCACTGAAAGCACCACAGCAACAAAAGTAATCCAGAATTTAGAAAACATTTAATAGCTTTGTGACACGATACATATATCAAGTAGAAAACCTTCTGTTGATGAGAAAAAAGACGTTTGTGTGTGATGAGGAAACCCGTCAGCGTGACGTTTGTTGACATTCAAAGCAAATCATCAAAGCTCCAACCTCACAGTGTGACACCCAACCTCATTTCACCTCTAAACCTCACTTTTTTTTAAGCTCCTTCCATAAAGCGAAACCCTGACAATTCACAAATAAACTGAATCTCACCATTTCCTTTCTTTGAAACTCAAATATGGATTCATGTACACACACACAAATCATGCAGGAAAACATGCAGGAAAACATGAAGTGAAACAAGCAAATATTTTATGATCAGCTGCAGCCAGCTTGGTGCCACATTGAAGCTTGACACTGTCAGTGTTGGTGAAGCTATTTCAATCAGGAGAGACTCATTCTGAATGAAAATCATATTTATTTACATGTGTGCATAAGTTTGACAAATGTAAATAGTATTTAGGCGATTAGACACCATTGTGATGTCATCTTACTATATAATGACGAAAACTGTCTGTGTGTGTGTGTGTGTCTGTTCCACGTTTTTCTCCTCACTGACTTGGTCAATCCATGTGAAATTTGGCACAGTGGTAGAGGGTCATGGGAGGATGCAAATGAAACAATATTACATCCATTGGCCAAAGGGGGGCGCTATAGCAACCGATTGAAATGCAAACTTTGAATGGGCATATCTCATGCCCCGTATGTCGTAGAGACATGAAACTTTGCACAGAGATGCCTCTCCTCATGAGGAACAAATTTGCCTCAAGAACCCATAACTCCCGGTCATATAGATTTTCCGCCATTTTGAATTTTTTGAAAAACACTTCAAATCGATCTCTTCCTAGGAAGTTTGACCGATCTGCATGAAACTCGGTGAACATAATCTAGGGACCAATATCTAAAGTTCCCTCTTGGCAAAAGTTGGAAAACTTACTAAAACTGAGCTTCTATAAGGCAATGAATATTGCGGAGGGCGTGGCTCATCACATAAAGGTGTATAACATCTCAAGGGTTTCACCGATCACCACGCAACTTTGTAGGTATATGAACACACATAATCTGAGGGGACTCCTCCATTATTGACCCCATCAAACAAAATGGGGGCGCTAGAGAGCTAATTTCTTATCTAGGCCTAACTGTCATATCAATTTTTACTGAACTTGGTAGATATGTAGAACAGGACGCCTCAAGGTGACTGGAGAAATTTAACTCCAATTGGCAACTGGGTGGCGCTATAACAACAGAAAAATGCTTCAAAATGGCTAAAATGCGACCGATCGCTGTGGCTCCCCCTGTGGACGAATGTTGGGTTTTTTTCTAATTTTTGGTATGACTAAGTCATGGTATGGTATGCTGTACATAATCACGGAAACTGTCAGTGTGTTATTCTGTCAGTCAGTCATTCTGTCTGTCCCACGTTTTTCTACTCAGTGACGTGGTCAATCTATGTGAAACTGCACATAGGCATTGAGGACTGGCATAGGTAGAAGGTGACAAAGCTACCAATGGGTATGGACTAATATTTAAAGTATAACTTTGCTGTTTTTCAACATTAACTTCACATATCAAAATTTGGTTTATAGTGTGACATAAAACAACATGTTTTTATAGGGCTCTCTGTGTCTCTGCAGGCTACTTCAAAATCTGCCATTCTGCCTCAAACCGGTGATGTCAGCGCTGCTCGGAAGAGCTTCAATCTATTCCGGCTTGTACTTTTCACCTTTGAGTATTCATTTCTTGTCTCACATTGCAAACTAGTTGTGTGGTCACCAAAATGGCATCATTTATTCTGAGTGTAGAGGATGTTATGTACAGGGCACCCAGTAGCTGAGTGAGTAGAGCAGAAATCCCATGAACAAAGGCGATTTCCATGCTGCAGCAGCTGCAGGGTTGATTCCACCACACAGCCCTTTGCTGCATTTCCTCCCCTCTCTGTTATTTAAACTGTCCTGTTAATAAAAGGCCAAAAAACAAAAGAACAAATCTTAGAAAAGAGGATGTTATGGACGAGGATATTTTTTACAGCGACCCCACCTGAAGAAATGCAGCAGAAAGCGTTCGAGGCTGCAGCTGAGCCGTACAAGGGGGGACAGCCAGTGGGGGACCATCCAGAATCTGAGCTGCTGAGAGCAAACAGTGAGTTGTTGGATGCTGTCACCAACTACAAACCATCATCTGCTGAAAGACGGTGGGAAAAACAGTGTAGAGCCAGAGTTTAGCATTTTGAAGCCATGGACTAACCAACCATGATGGTTTTAGTGAGTTTTATTTTGTTTCTGTTGAGTTTAAATGAAGTGCTTGAATACATCAGCAATTGCCGGTTGTTGGGCCAAATGTGGCTGGTTGGAAAATCACTGGAGACCTTTTTTAGGATTGCCAAGATAAACTGAAACAAAAACAGCAGGGCTGAGAGGGCAGATGATCAGTTGGTGAGTATTTTTGTCACCTAATACTATGTTTTAGCCAACAAAGTAATAGCTTTTGGTGAGGACGGTGATACAAAGTTTTCCGGCACTACACAATAAGGCATGTTTGTTGTTGATAACACTATTGCATTTATGTTGTTTTTTTCTGGTGTTGTAGTTGAACTGTTGAGTAACTTATTTCAGGCTCCTTTATTTTTTATAAACAAATCCGCTTTTGAGACGCTCACCTGCACCTGCATCATGTGGGTAGGGTGCAATGCATCCTAATGTACAGAGGCACTTCAATAACGGCTGTGCAAGAAAGACAACTCAGAAAAACTCAGCCTCTCTGTCAATGCAGCACACACTGAGAAAAACTGAATGCTTTCACCAGTCAATCAACAGTGATTGGGTTTTCACTTTAAATGTGTTGAATTTCTCCTTAAAGGACGATGATAAAGCCATAGTAGAATAGGGAACCCCCTGTGGAGTCTATACACTGGTGATGGTAGTGGTAGTGATGAGATATAGAGGATCTTAAGGATCTGGATCTGAAGAGGAGTGGGCTTTTGATTAGCTTGTTCTGGGCTCTGGATACTGTGCCCTGGAGGTGAATTGGGTGGTGGAAGGCACAGCAGTTTGCCTATAATGACAGCTGACTGCAGCAGAGAGGAGACCAGATTTAAAGTTTGACAGGAGCAATACTATTGGCTGATAGAGATTGTGGCAAAGTTTGATTGGTTACCTGGAAAAGTGAACGCCCAAAATCAGCCTTTTGGATGAAGCGGCAGGGGTGAGAAGCATCAGGAGAAAGAAGTGCGAATGAATGAAGCATAAAGAAAGACTGCCTGATTGAAGCTGCACTGAGCTTCATAACAACACAGCTGAAATCAAACTGATGCAGCCATCAAGCCCTCAGTCATCAGACTGGTGTCATTTTACTGGAAGCTGCAGAGATGATGCACCATGTTACTGGTTGGTGAAAGGGAAAGTGCATCAGTTACTGAGGAAGACTTGTTGCATTTTGTTGCACAATGTTATGTGTAATGTCAAAGGATGAGATAAATGAAGGGTACATTTCATGCATTGGTTGACAGACTGCTTGATTTGCGCATTGGATGACTGATTAACTGACTTACAGGCTGATTGGATGACTGATTGATTTGTTGACAGACTGAGGGTTTGACTGATGGCTGACTAAAAGGTTAATTGAAAAGACATTCAATCTCTGGGGCTAAAAAATGAATCCAATAGACAAAGCACATTCAACTCCCGCCCCCACCAGACGGAAAAACAATTCATTGCTTTCCACTGACCATGTATTGCTTGAAGTTGCCTCCTTGTCATTTATGTCTGCTAGCAAACAACACAAAAATGCTTAAAGGCTGCTTTGTTGGATGCACTACCTAACATGGTAAAGAATCCACAACTACGTTTCTACAGGCTGTAGAACTGAAACACTGACCTTTTCAGCAATAAGTTGTGAGGCATCAGCAGGAACATATGGGAAACTGGGATCCTGACACTCTGTGTGCAGCATTTACTCATTTGGCCAGACAAACTGTAGCGTGGTACAACCATCCTGATGACGTAAGCTTATCATTCTGTTTCGCTCTCTGTAACAGTCTGGCCCTGCTGCCGACCCAAACACTTCCAGTGGGTGGAAGTACTCACCTTGACAGGCAAACTCCTTCACCAATGAAGTTAGCTGATAAATCAAGCTTCTGCCAAATCCAGTTAGAAGAAAGGCAAAAACGACCTTTTCTTCTGAGAAACTTGTGACTGCAAACTCTTGCTCTTGTTTAATTGTTGTTAATTGTGGGGCAGCAGTAGCTTAGTGCATAGGGACTTGGGTTGGAACTGGAGGGTCACCAGCTCAAGCCCCCATCCAGACCAAATATACAGTATGGACTGGTAGCTGAAGAGGTGCCAGGCTGCCTCCTGATCAAAGCACTGAACCCCTTGCCTGAGGTGCCGGTCCAAGACAGCCCCCTTGCTTTGACGTCTCTCCATTTAATACATGTATAGGTCCTGTTTGTGCATGTGTGTGTATTTAGGACCTGTGTGTTTATGACAACAGAGTAAAAAAATTGAATTCCCCCCCTGGGATTAATAAAGTATTTCTTCGTCTTCTTCGAATTGACTATATTTCTGCAAGAACTTCACTTACTGCTGTCTTTACTAACGTTAGAGTTAGCGCTTGTTGCTTCAGGAGCCCTAATGACTGTTTTGCAAGCTACAGCCTGTATTTTACCTCATCAACTACAATGCAGTCCCTGATTGGCTGCTTACATCGCCAGCTACAGTGCAGATCCTTGATTGGCCTTGACTGGAAAGTGTTTGAGGCGGCACCGAGTACAGACTAATACAGAGTGCAGAATGCTGAGCTCATGTCATCAGGATGGTCTTACATCCTGGTAAGACCATCCTGATGACATGAGCTCAACAGACAAACTGCAGAGGCTGAAGCTAATTTAGCTATGTAGGCTAATATAGTAATGGAATTCATTGTGCTCTGTCTTTATTTGGAAGTACTAAAAACTGTATTTCTTTAAATGGCCACTTGAAGCTGGCTTGGAAAGTGAGTCAATCCCTGTAAACCCCTAAGTTAACATGCTCAACTTTACAGCAGAAGCGAACATGTTTACAGCCTGGTACAAAAAAGGTTTTGGTCTCTATAGCTAATTTTCCCTTTCATGACAACTGTAAAGGGGGTAAGATTTTTATATAATCCACCCATCTAAATATTATTAAGGGTTGAAATTACACATAATAAGAGTGTGGTCACTTTGAGCAATAGGCTGTCTGTGGATAGGGTCCCTGGCTCTCAGGCAGATCCAACCTTCACTCCTCCGCATCTCCACCCTCTTGTCCAAATATGGTCACCTCTGGCTCCAAAACTCCAAGATGGCAATGGCCAAAACAGGAGTCCACAAACCAATGGGTGATGTCACGGTGGCTATTATTTTTATACAGACTATGATGACATTGCATTACACTCATATAGCTGACGCTTTTATCCAAAGCTATTTGTGGTACTCTCTCTGGTCAAACCACTGGAGGGAGCTGCAGAAAGGGGCAGGACCAAGTAGGAAAACGCTGTCAACTGGGGATTGTTGTTGAAAACAGGTAAATCAGCAATCAAGGTGCCTGACTCTAAGGAGGGAGAGTATTCACTCCAGAACTTACTGGTTAAATTGTTAATTTACTGACTCATTAAATGGTTAACTGACTGACAAATTAAATGGCTGACTGATTTACTGCTAAATTAACCCACTGACTGTTAAACTGGTTAACTGACTGGTTGACATTCGGGGGGGTCAACATATGTAACAGACCTTAGAGTCTCGTCTATTCCATCACAATTAGGTACGTTCGAGAATTCAGCTGAACTTTCAAATATACAGCAGACACATAAAAGTTCTCACACTGATTATAGCATCATATACCACCAAGTGTCGCGGGTATGTTAAGAACCCAATAGCAGCACCACAAACAGAAGGACAGTTTGTAATAGTCTTAAATGAAACCACTTCAACACACAGAACAAACAGGCAAGTGAAACAGGATGCAAGATTAAAAAGCCTGAGGCTTCCGGGGCACAGGTTTGGGCCAGGAGGAGAGTCTCAGGTGTCTGCTGGATGCACCCAAACAGCAAACAGTTTAGTAATGTGCAGTAATACTGTCTGGAGCTGACTCTAGGTTGGTCAGAACCAGCAAGGAGTTGAGAAACCAGCGGTGATGATGAGTGGATCCTGTGGCAAACACACAAAGGCAGAATGTGCAGCCATGCGGTGAGGTAATCCAAAGCACAGGAATTCACAGGCAGCAGGTAAACTCACAATATAGAGCTGACTTGCATCCTGTTTCACTTGCCTGTTTGTTCTGTGTGTTGAAGCGGTAATATTTAGTAACAAGCCAGAGAGAATAACTAAAACATTTAATTTTCTGACCGGGCTATCAGATCACAATCTGACACTGATATCAAGGAAGCTAACAAAACAAAGGTTTATGTAGCGACAGGAAAGTAAAAAGGTTTTTAACATCATACCAAAGAGGCTTATCAATGAATGTGAAAGCCAATTCCAACAACTCTCCTGGAGTGAGTTCCTTTCCACAGATAACCTTGATGATGCTTCTAAGAGCTTAATGACCATGATTGACAGAGTTAAAAAAGTGAATTCAGTAAAAATATTACTTACTCCAGAAAAAAGCAAAACTTGCCCTGGCTAAATGAACAAGTGTGGGCTTTAATGAAGCAGAGGGATTATGCATTAAAAACTGCAGTTAAGTCTGGGTTAGCCCACGATAGGAGAACTTTTCAACGGTTACGTAATAACGTTGTAAGGGAATTGAGAAAGTCTAAAGCAAATTTCTTTATCAATATTATTAATGATTCCAAAGGAAACAGCAGACAAACTTGGAAAAACATTAACATGGTCTTAAAAAAGGATAATAACAATAGAGACAAAGGGTTTGAACTACAAGTGAAGGGCACCTTAATTCAAGATAAAGCCAAAATCTCTTCTGTGTTTAATACTTATTTTATTGATTCTGTTCAAGACTTTGCAAAAAACTTTGGCCCCAGAGAGAAGAACATTACACCACCAAATGATAATCTCCCACTTTTTAACATATCTGAAGTGACAGAACCATCTGTAGTTAAAACCATAAGCCAGTTTAAGAACTCTAAGGCTAAAGATGTTTTTGACTGTGACTGTGCATTTGTGAGGAAGTATAAAAACATCCTCTCCACTCCAATTACACATCTGGTCAATCTGTCTGTTAAACATGTTTTTTTTTCCCATGGCCTGGAAGTCAGCAGTGATAACTCCTGTGTTTAAGGCTGGTGATGTAACTGATGTTACCAACTACAGACCTATAAGTATACTTCCTGTTATCTCCAAAGTAACTGAAAGGATAGTGTGCGACCAGTTGATAGCCCATTTAAATCAAGGCCATTTTCCATTGCATTCTATGCAATTTGGGTTTAGGAAACATCACTCAACAGAGACAGCAAACTGCTATTTTATTGAGCAAATTAAATCCAGCCTTGATAATGGAGGTGTTGTTGGTGCTGTTTTCCTTGATTTTAAAAAAGCTTTTGACACTGTAAATCATAATGTTCTGTTGTCCAAGCTGTCAAACTTTAACTTTTCCTCTAAAGCTCTGACATGGATGGAGTCTTATTTAGACTCAAGAAAGCAGTGCACCAGAATTAATGATGTATGCTCTTCTTTTGTAAATAGCACCATTGGAGTCTCACAGGGATCAATTTTAGGACCAATTTTATTTAGTTTATATATTAATGACCTGCCTCTGATTTGCCCAGACGTCCATACCCAAATGTATGCAGACGATACAGTCATCTATACACATGCAAAAAATAGAGAACAGGCTGCATCAAAACTCACTGCAGTGCTACACAAAGTCTCAGACTGGCTAACTAACAACTGTCTGACTCTCAATGTAGGTAAAACTGTTGGCATGTATTTCTCCAACAAGAGAAATGCACAGCAACAACCTGATATCCTTGTCAAAGGAGAGGTGATTAAAATTGTTGACAACTTTAAATACCTGGGCATAATCATTGATTCTAACCTAACTTTTAAAAAGCATATTAGAAAGATATCCAAAAATGTCAGAACTAGTTTAATTAATTTTAGACATATTAGACATCAATTACCCATACATGCTGCTAAATGATTTATGCATTCAGTGATCCTTTCACACCTATCCTATTGTGCTACAAGCTGGTCCCAGGCAGGTGTGACTATGCTGAAACCTTTGTATACTCTTTACAAACAGGCTGTGAAAGTTTTTGATAAAAAACCAAGAAATTACCACCACTGTACCATTATAAAAAAAACATAATTTGTTAACCTTTGACAGTTTTCTTTTGTTTTCTGACATGTGCTTGATGTACAAATTGATTCATGACTTTGCACCACCACCACTCAAGCAATGTGTGTCATTCTGCAGGGACAATGTAAGGGTATCCAGGGCCTCAATGAGAGGCGATTGTTTCACCAAATTTAGGAAGACCACTTTTGGGCAATCAGCATTCTCATTCCAAGCAACTGGAAAATGGAACTCAATCCCACTCCATATTAGAAACTGTGCAAGTCTTAACAGTTTTAAACAGTCTCTGAAGACATGGCTAAAAGAGAATCAATCATGCGATCATTGATCTTTGTATACAGAATGTATTTTGTATGATGTTTCCTCTGTAATGTTGTTGATACTGTTGTTTTGTTTTTGATATTGTCTGTAGTGTTTAGAATGTGTTTTATTGTCTTTTTAGCTTCCTGCCCAGGGACCACAGATGCAAATTAGCTGTTTAGCTAACTCTGGTATAGAATCTGTTCTGTACATGGTCCCTGTCAACTAAACTAATAAACTAAACTAAACTAAACTGACAGTCCCTGCACTCAGCCACAGTGAACATGCAAACAGAGACCAGGAACGTGAAAGTGGAGCTCTTGGTTGGAGACAGAAGGCTGAATGGTTTACCGGAGCAGGTGAAGTCAGAGACAGGTAAGGTCAGGAATGAAAAAGCAGTCTGGGAAGACATGCTGGAAAGCCTTGCATTGAATGACAAAGCACAATCAGGCAATGAGATCCTGTAAAGCAGGAGTCTTTATACTGGCAGAAGGTAATGATCCACAGGTGAGAGCAGTTGGCTTGATGAGGTGGATGTGGTGGATCGGCAGGAGCGGGAGATGTGTGGACAGGTGATAGACTGGCAAGTAGGTGTGGTGGAGAGGTGGGATGAGTGTAAATTTCCTGAGTTAACTGAGAGAGTGGCATGTGTGGCAGGTCAGAAGTACACACTGTGACAACAAGAATCAGTGGGACTTCTCAAGAGGCTCTGGCTTAGAGGCCCCATAAGCCAATGGGCCCCTGGGCCCGGATCTAGTAGGCCCAATCAGTAATGAACTCATGCCTTTAGGCCTCAAGGGTACAAACTGTATGTTTTGGTGAGTCAAAAAAAATCCATAAGGTACTTTTTACCTATGACACTGAAATGAAACATAACTTTCCCATCTTCTGAGCCGATTTTCTATTAACAAGTGTGTAATACTTTGTACAAACATACCAATTAATTTACTTCCTGAGAGGGGGTTTGATGTTTACTTCCTGCTCTTTTGGCCCCAGGCCTCAAACAAAGACAAAAACACAACAAAATTGATTTATTGATTTTTTTTATTTTTTATTTTAAAACAGAAATGGACTTGGTCTTGTTTTCAGTGCCATGGAGCACACAGGAGGTGTAATGCAAACAGCATAGATGGAGATAAAAACAGGACTGCAGCCACGGGAGGCTCATCTGACATTTCTAGGTGAATTGGGGACACAAAATGATGTGAATTCATTAAATCTGATCTCCTGAATCACTTATCATATTTTACCTCAACATGTGGTTGAGCACGTCAAAGTAGTTCTGATGGCTGAAGGTTGTGAAATGGATTCAAACCTCTGCAACTTTCCGACAGATTTGAGCAAATTGCTTACAATACAGTAGATATATGGATGTATAATGGAGATATTGCATTCTTCTAAGATTCTACACATTCTGAATCATGTAGAATGGCACACAATGTGGTGCAGAGTGATGATAATGTTTTTATTTTGCTATTTAGTGTGACACTAATTTGTCAGTTAATAGTTCCGATTAATTCCAGTGACATTTAGACATTTTGCCGATAATGGTCATTAGCAGTAGGAGCCGTGCCATTAAGGTGTATCGACTTCAGCTGAGAGACAGAGTGAGACAGGAAAGAGGCGAGGGGGCAACAAGTACGAGAACAAAAAAACACAGATTGCAGGATTCCCGATGGAGACTAAATAGAGGCCAACATGGCAACATGGGAGGGTGGCCTTGACAGTATTTGTCCATTCACCCCAGGCGTTAGTGTCTATTGTAAAAGCATATAATCTTAGTCTTTGCAAAGTGTTAATGGAGGTGAAAGGTGAAGACGGCCATGTGCCATAATGAGAGGGCTGCACTAGCCTTCTGAAAAGGTGTTGGCAGCTTGTCATTTTCTATGGAATGTGGGAGCCATACATATTCTTGTTATTTACCCTTTGGCATAAGTTACAGTGTGAAAGAGCTGCTTTATTTCACCGAACTAAAAATGACATGTTTAATAAATGTGTGTGTGGAGGAGAAAAAGAATGAGATGTGAGAAAAGAAAGTTATGTTGATTTACTGTAGTGTTCATAACTTTCAAATCAAAGCCTTAATATGCAACTTTTTCACATTAATAATATCCATATGTAAACTTTGTTATTAGACTGTAGAAGTAGTGCCACCAAAGGGGGGGCAGAGGGGGCTAAGGCCACCCTGATACAATAGCTGCCCCCACCCACACTAAAATAATTGAAAATAATTGGAGGCCTCTGTGTGGTGTTTCTAAACTTGAGAAGGCCTGTTCTCAATAAATGTTTTGCTCCTTACAATATATGTACCCCTTCAAGCTGTGTATTTGTCTTATTAAGGAAAAGGACAACAAGCCTATCTGAATAATCACGTTACCACCACACTACTGAGAAATGTAGTTAGGCCAGTAACGTTGCTACTTGTAGTGATGCTACTGACCAACACTGGTCAAACGCATTGTGTCTTTATGAGACACAGTTTTGTTTTCACCGAAAATGCACAGTTTCTGCTTGTTAAATGCAAACAGTCTCTTTGAAATCAAACTTCAAATCAAACATAGTTAAAAACTTTTAATTTATTGGGTTTATGCAGCAACGGTTGGTTTATGGTTTACTACTAACGTCAAGTAATATACATCATATTACATACATCACATGACATGAACTTTCCTAGCGTAGCATGCTACACGTACTAGCACACTACATTGTTATTTGAATAATTAAAATTGACTTTTGGTTGTACATGAGAAACAAATAGCAAGCCCCCGGGTGAAAGTCCAAGGTTCTCTTTATACTACGGTAGTTGCTAAGAGCATCATCATTTTGTCTCAAACATAAGGCCCTATCTAGATGGTCTAAAGCGGACGGCGGAGGGTGCATAATCCATGTTGCAAGTGTCATTGCTATTTAGATACAGGCGCAGTTGTCATTTTCACGCCCTGCGCCCTCGTCGTCTAACTAGCAAATGAACTCATGCTTCTCTGGGTGTGTTGGTCTAAAAATGAGGAGTGGTCACGCGGAGTCACGGCGCGTTGCTAGTTAGATGACGTAAAAAGCAAATGCGGCAATGACCAACAAAAACCTGGTCTAAAGTCAACAGCGCAGTATTTAGCTGTTAAACAACTTAGTAATATGCATCTCTAGGCGGGTGCACAACGCGCGTGCACTCTGCTCAGACACACACGGAGCAACCACACATATGCAAAAGATAACAAATAAAAATATGATTACAATGTGAAAGGTTATTATTGTGCACATTAAAATATTTATCAGAAACACATCTTAATGGTCAGTCATTAATTAGAATGATCTAATCGCAGTAATAATGGTCAACATAATCCGGGAGGTCCAAGCTCGCAGTGTCCGAATATACGGAACTGCGAGCAGACCTCCACGGGCTGATGATGCATAGCTTGTAAAATGAACTTGTCTTTCCCAATTGAATTGTGATCATTTTGGCATGTAAATCACAATGATTGGCTTATTGAATGATACGCCCAAAACACATGACAAATTCACAGAGTAAGTCCAACCCTTTTAGACTCTCCGCCATGGCGCACAGTCTGAAAACGCGCTGTCTAACTAGCAAGTGACTGGGACACGCCCATGCACGCACGTGTAACCGGGTGGTTATTTACAGTGTATATATTGTATTTCTTTTCTGTGTCCCTCAGTCTGTTTATGTTGCAGCAGGCATGGTGATCGCGGCAGGTGTGTGTCACGCCCCTTACCGGCACCTGTAGTGCAGCCGCGTTATTGGCTGCTAATGCGGCTAGATTATTGATTTGTGCAGGCTACAGCTGACCACGCAGGTAAACAGTGCCACAAGCCCAATGTTATTTTGTCTGCTAGTGCTTATGTAGCTTCTGTATTGGTTACTAACGCTCACTCTGTGTCTCTTTTAAAGTTTGCCTGGCGTTAGGCTGCTGTTTTGCCCTGCCTTGCCTCTTACCTCCATAGTTTGTTTTCTTTTTGTTTTGCCTGGCTCACTTAGACAGCCGCTCTGCCGCTCTGCCTTCGTCCTTTAGACGCCCTTTTTTTTTTAAAGTAGTGTATTGTAGTTCAAGACTGACCTCAGACCGTGACTCCTTAGTGGGGGGTGGGAAGTTAACACAGCAGTGAGGACCTGCTAAATTTATGCATGTAGCATGTTTATTTTTGTTTTTCTTTCGTTTTGATTTGAGTTTGCAGTTGTTTTGTATATAGATATTTTGTTTGGTTTCTTTTCTTTCTTTTTGTTTATTTGCGCAGTTGACCTCAAAAACAGCTAAAGTTGTTGACTCTCTCTTTCTAACTTAATTTTTGAGTCACTGATACAGATTAATATTGTACCCTTTGGAAATAAAAAGAACTATATAACTGTTGTTTTTTTTAAAAAGAGAAATAACTTAATAAAGAAATTATTTTATTGTGAGTAATAAAACTTGTTAAACTTCTTACATCGTGCCTGTATGCATTTGTGTAACTTACCTGTGTATGGGTGATTTTTGGGAAACCCTCTGAGAAATTAAAGTGAAAAGTAGATTCTTTAGGTGCAAGTCCTAAGGTGGCGTTTTTGGTGCTAATTCTCCAGATCTGCCTCTCGCAGTTCAACTGGTATTGCCACACACGTTTACATGACAATGGAGACACTGCTGTTTCCAAAACGTTGCACTCTGGAACCCGTTTTCAAATCATTGTGTTTTCAGGCACCCAAAACGCCGCTGTTGTGTAAAAGATCGGCCAAAACGCAACTAAAGTTTACCGTTTTCAGTTGAAATCATTGTCATATAAACAGGGCCTTAGAGTCCTCACATCACTTGTGGAGATCCAAAATTCAAACGACGGATTCAAACGTCCAAAAACACATAACTGAAACCACAAAATGTCTCCATACTGCTCGTCCGTAGTGATCCAAGTGTCCTGAAGCCCCAACATAAAAAGTTGTTTGGCAAAACGTCATTTGAACTCTGTTTTTAGCCTCATTGTAGCCTGTAGCTCTAACTGCCTCTCTGTAGGCTACTCCGCCCTCACGTGTGCATGCTTGTGCAAGACAGTGAGACATGAGCATCATGTGTGTTCACGTGCTTTCACTGGTCTCGCACGCACACGTGAGCACAGTGCAGAAAGAGGCAGTTATTAGGTGGAGTTGTGTTGCTACAGTACTGAGCTGTGGCAGCAGAGCGTGTGCCATCCTATAAGTAAACCTACAACACCTTGTATTTATGTTTATTTCCTCGAGCAACAAAAGTATGTTTAGAAAAAAAGATGATGGTTTGGCTCAACATTCACACTGGAAGCAAACAGTGGGCTACAGGGTGAAAGTCCGGGGTTTGTTGGAACTATCTGCCTTCCCTCCCACCCACTTTATAGGGACTTTCCAGCTCCTTATATCACGTTGTTACTGGCAGTGTTTCAAATTGAGGCTGTCCACCCGGCAGTGTATCAAATCTATGTGAAACATGCCCTTTTGCGTCAGTGTCTGACACCGAAAGCCTTGACAAAGTGACGGTATTTAACGAGTTGGAAATGAGAACGGGCTGTCAATTCATGTAACATTTTCTCAGTTTTTGGATTCACCAGAGGCATGCAAGAAAAACAATGTTTTTTTCCATTCAGCAAAATATGGGATAACTGATATACAAATGTAATTCATAGGGTGAAGTATTCCTTTAAGTACAGTTTATAAGTAGATACACTTAATCACAGTCCACCACTGCCTGGCGCCAAGAGATAATGTGTAAGTAAATGGAATACAGTGTGTTAGGTTATAGTTACATTAATGGCAGATAGCAGGAAGAACCGAAAAACCTTAACTGAATATGCCACAGACCTAATTAGAATCACACAGTGTTTGTACTGCAGATGTTGTATTATTTTTCACCATCTGCTCCTCCTGCTTCTGCTGCTGCTGTGTGTCTTCATGGATGCTGATCACCTCAGCCTGGGGCAAGATGTCATCTTGAGCTATTCAAGATGATTGACAAGTGTTGTGGCAGGAAGGCGGAATTAACAATACTTCCTGCCTCGAGGCGAAAAAGGTTGATTTGATCAATCAGTGGACATGGGTGGAAAACATAACTGACTATGACCAATCTTTACTGTATTACTTCTTTTCTTCTTTAACCCCAAAGCTGTGTTGAGTCAGATGTTCTTGCCACAAAATGACCAAAACCATTTATTAGTCTCATGGGGTTGTAGGCTGGCTCCAGTCAACTTTGCAGGGATGTGATATTTCCTATGGGATTAATCTCGATTTCCCAATTTTCTGACCTGAAAATGTGAGCCATGTGAATCATGTGCAAATACATACTAATGGGGGGAGGGGGTAGAAAAAAAGGGTATTTTGTTGGCAGCAGGGGGTGTCATAAGCTGCCCAAGTGAAATTGAGGGGATTTGAGGACAGGCCAGCCGTCAGGAAATATGGGCAGGGGGCAAACAACTTTATTTCCTGCAAATATAATCCAATTAATCATATTTCCACATGTATTCCGTATCTACTCTGTGTTAAGACCTTATTTTCATATTTTGAAAAACAGACCTAGCTAACATTTGGGGCTCATATGGGTAGTAAATGGACTGAAAATGGCTCCTATATGGGATTGTTAACGGGTTCCATATTGATCCCATGCCAGTTGTCGACATGGGTGGGTTTAACCAAGTGAGCCCCAGATAAGGTGCCCAGGTGGCCCTAGCATAACCAATGTGGAACCCACTTGGGTAAACCCATCCATGTGAGCAATTGGCACAGGGTCAATATGGATTCGTGGACAATACCATATTGGGCCCATTTTGCAGCCCATCTTGTGCCCACATTGACCCCACTTACAAATGTTGGTGGGGGAGGTAGTTGTGTGTGTGCTTGACTGAAAAAATGCCCTTATTATTTGCATATCCAATATCACTTATAAACCCCTAGTGCTCAACTAGAAATAATTATCGAACAAAATGATTTCATTGGCACTTTAATGTGTTTACCAAACCTCCACCCATCTGAAAAAACTTTCTCTTACACTTTACTGATTAACACTGCGGCCGTCTAAAGACAGTGCAGCCGTGCATTGTTACATCCTTGAATCACATCAATACAAGGGTGTGTTTACATGCGTTGAAATGGGTTGGTTATTCCCAGCTGTCTGTAGTAACCCAATTTAAAAAAAACAAAAACAAAAAAAACAAGAAACCTCAAAGACTGGTGAGAAAAGAAATTTGATTCCAACCCTGCTGCATGTCAATACATGTTTTCAAAGTAATCAGATTAATTTGGTGCATGTAAACACACTCCCTGCCCTAACCTGATTTCTCCCATTAACCAGAGGCTTATACTACAAAGCCAGATCAACTTACCCAGGATATCTTCTCGTTATCTGGTTTGACTAACCCTAACATTGGCCGCCTGGATAACAGTACTACGGAGCTGGTTATCAACCAGTTCAGTCAACTCTGGGTTGAGGCAGGGGTGTTAATTGCGAGCAACATCATCAGAACCATGAATGAAGGAGGCTGCTTCATATGTGATGATGCGGTAGCAAAAGTGTCTGTGATTACAAGAAAGTAAAATGTCAGATGTAAAATGTGTGTGTATACGATAATCTGTAATCTTAAAACTGAAAATAAAGAAACACTGAAAACACTGTTGAAAAATTCACCATCATCTGAGACTTACATTATGTGCAGGTATCGCTGAGCTATGGGCCTATGTGACATTAGTATCGAGTATTTTTTGCTGTTTAGTTGGATGATGATAATACTATTCTGAATACGTCACAAAAAAACAATTTAACGTGACACCACACTGTTTCTGCTGCAGAAGTAAAGGGTGGAAAAGTAGTTAATGACTGATGAGGTCCATCTGACCGAAATGTGGCATTTGTAACACCGATTCTCAGTGTGTGGATTATTTTACTAATAAAATATCAGGTTTTATCCTTGTTCTCGTTATGTAGGTGTCTCATTATTTTGAGCTGCAGTGATGAAATCAGTGTAATTTTAATTTCTTATTTGGTTATATTTTATGAGTAAAAGCCGAAGACAATCCTTAAGATAACACTCAACTGATTTATTTATTTTTATATAATTAAAGGATCCTCAGATGCTGCATCAATTTACTAACAATTAACTAAGCAGTGTAGATGTTATTCTGTTATATTTGGGGGGATGTATATATGTAATATATTTCAACCCTCTTGGTAAAAATAAAAGCAATTTTAGGTTCAACGGAAATCAGGATTCTCCTCACTAATGTTCTGGGCAACATCTATTTTTTATTTTTGTGGAAGGAAGTTTATAAGCTTTCAGCCTCTGGGTGGGCATTCTCCACGGTTGCGGTTAAGTAACATCTGAGGACCGGCATCACTACAAAATCCTCTGTGAACTTCTGTGGTGACAGAGGCACAGCATGGCTCTGTACTGCCCACAGGTATAGGGCCTCATTCACAAACATCCCATACGCACAAATCTGTCGTTCACAGAAAAGTTTTAGAAGAAATTCATCAAAAGTATTTTCTGACCTGAATTTTTTTTATACTCTGCAAACAAATTTAGAAATGCCTCAAACCATGCGTACACACGAGCGCGGAGCACAGAGAAGCAGTCAGAGCTACAGGCTACAGTGAGGCTAAAAACAGAGTTCAAATGACGTTTTTCAGCTTTTTATGTCGGGGCTTCAGGACACTTGGATCACTACGGATGGGCATGCTGGAGATATTTTGTGGTTTCAGTTTTGTGTTCTTGGACGTTAGTCTGGGGCGCCTTCAGCCATTAGGTGTGCTAGCTGCTCCCCCCGCCGATCTCCGCAAGGGATGTGAGGACTCTAAAACTTCACCAGGACCTCCATCGGCATATGGGTGAGTAGATAATGGCTGAATTTTCATTTTTGGGTGCACTATCCCTTTAAGAGAAAAATGTATTATCACACAATCCAAATACTGGAGAGAGTCTGCTTGGAAAGTGAATAAGAGATATTTTCTATTTCTGAATGAATGTGAGAAATGTTACCCATATGTGGAGAGCTAACAGCTAACTATACTCACCCTTTTTTCCTCTGCCCAGTGTCTCCACCTTTTTGGGATGAGGGTCAGACAGCAATCCAATTCTTATTTGATTTAAAAGAGCCCTTACAGATAGAAAACCTACTTGAAATTAAATTATGTGAACAGACACAACAGAACGTAGTGAACCTTTTTCACATACTGTGTGTGTCAGCCATGAAGCAAGTGTGGAGGACATGAAAAAATTCAATCATGCCCTAACTTAATGCATGGATAACAACAATAGAACAGAGAATGGAGAAATGGAGAAATTAACTTCCACAGTTAGAAACCAATTTGAGAAATGGAACAAATTATATGCCAACAGCAGCAACACAAAATGACATACTGTTTTGGACAGGTATGAATTACCGTCCCTCATCCCCACCACCACCCTCACCACCACACACACACACACACACACACTTTTTTTCCTTTTTGTTTTTTTTCTCCATTTAATTTTAACTATTATTGTTGTTGGTTTTGCTATTAATAATAATAATAATACGATGTATTTGATATAGCACCTTTCACAGAAATTAAATTCACATTATGCTTCTCAAAATACAATCAAGCCATCAAGCCAAACAATAAAACATGCAATCAATAAAAACAAAGCAACAAAAAGAAAGTGAAACATAGAGCAAATACAAGCTACTGGGGACCCCCACAAAGCACACACCAGGGAACAAGCACAAGACAATTTGAAAAGAAGGGTCCTCAGCTGTTTTTTAAAAGTCTGAGGAGACCGCAGACCGTCAGCCTAATGGAAGAGAGTTCCTTTGTGTTGGAGCCACGACTTCAAGGGCACCATCACCTTTTGTCTTGAGTCTGGAGTGGGGGACAGTGAGTAGGTCCTGAAGACCTAAGGGACCTGCTGATAATATATGGATGGAGGAGAGGACTTTGTATTCTGATGCCTGACCGTGGAGGGCTCTATATGTAAGAATAAGTATCTTGAAGTGAATCCTAAACCTGATGGGAAGCCAGGGTAAAGAAACTAAAATGGGAGTGATGTGGGTTGACCTGTTGGACCTAGTTAACAGTCTAGCAGCAGCAAGGAGAGCGATTACAAATGTTGTATTTTTGCCCAGTTTCTGATTAGGTGGACATGATAACCCTTAATACACATAACGTTATTCATCTCTACAACAGTCAATACTTGTTCCCTAACCTGATACGAAGTGTGCACTGCACATGTGAGCATTTAAATGATCGCCTCCGTCCAGTCCTTTTGTCTTATCGCATAACCATAGTTGTCTTTGTTTTTGTTGACGGGCAGTGCTGGCTGGTATGAGATAAAATTTAAGTTTTGAGCCATAACTCCTTCTATTCTGGCTCCCAATGAAACTACAAGACAACATTTAAAGACTCCTATGTAGCCTACAGCCCTGTGGTGGCAAATTGTGTTTTGCCTCCAGTGAATACAATGATGTCATTGCGACATCAGCCCTAAAAGGGTCTATGAGTGGGTACTGTATTGCTAAATGCCCTATTTTGGCAGAAAACAACTGAAATACATCGTTAGTAAACATTTTACTGATAAGTGAAATTCATCATCAGTGAACTTTTGGCCGATATGTTCAGTATCAATATTTTTGTGACTTGCCACATAGGTTAATTTGCAACATTTCCTCTCTATGTTAATAGAAGATGTAATTTGCTCAGCATTACATTCCCTTCAAACACTGTCTATAAACATATCCACAAACAGTCAAATAACCACATCTACATACATGGTTATCAGGGGAAGGGATGAAAACTGCAATCTGAAAAGTTACTCAGGCACCAGAGCGAGAGTATATTTGTATAAAATAGAAAACTCAAGTAAAGTACAAGTACTTCAAATTTGTAATAGCCTACTTGAGTAAATGTAATCAGTTACACCCCTGCACACTAAATGCTATGCTGTGCTGTGTCTGTGACACAACACAGCATTTAGTGTGCAGTTACACTCCTGCACACTAAATGCTGTGTTGTGTCACAGACAGGAGAGGGTACAGCTTGCACTAGCTGTCTTGTGATGGCAAATGACCAAACTCAGAGCTCTGACAGAGCCTCTGACTTTAGCACATTACCCCGCAGTTAAAATCATATTATCTCCATTTATTATGTGCTATTGGACCAATCAAACTAAATGGAACCAAAGTGCAGCTGCTTGACTTTCATGTTTGTTTCCATATTAAAACACATTGAGATAAATAATGGAAAATCCAACAATCAAAATATATCCAAGGCACTTCCTTAGGGTATGGATTGTATCATCTCACTCACACGCTCCCGGCATCAATCTGAGGATGACCAAAGGCATTTTTCATCAAAGAGATCAAAGTGAAATGCTCTTGGATTTCCATCTGAATGATTTTCTTGCTGTCAAGCCACTAAAGTGATGATTGAACAGGAAAGCAAAGGAAGGGTATAGAGGACAAAAGAGAGTAAGAGGGAGACAAGAGTAAATAACCTTCAATCAAAAGGTTTTTTTTTAAAACTAATTCTCCTTGAAGAAGATGAGTGAAATTAATAGAGGGAGATGAAAGGCGGTTGTGTTTATTTGTGCTTTCTTGTGCTCTGTCTCAGGTTCGTTCGCTCACTCTGCCAGGGGACTTGCTTGGCCGAGAGTGAGTGGCTGAGTTGGGAAAAGCATCACTATCCATTTATCCACACCATTACACACATCACCCACTAGCACACAGAGTTCGCTCTCCAATCTCCAGTCCACAAAATGACACTTTGACCTCTGGCAAGTGCTGGCATGTGATTACAGGAGACCAGAAGAGGAAACAGGAAGAGCTGCAGTCCAGTGTTGTTGGGGTGATACGTATTGACTTAAACCCAGTTACTAGAATGAAAGCTGGCATTTTATGTTTCTGCAAATCAAAGACATGTAACATTTGTACAATAGCAACATATGTTGAAACATTATATTTCAACAACACTGCTGTTAATATGCGGCTATGTTTAGACACAAAACTATTTGGTTAGGAAAAAGGGTTAGGAAAAGATAATTTTTTGGCATCAAGAGCTGAATTTTGGAACCATAATCATGGCTGGAAATAGTGCTGCTGACTTGCTAAAACACAACCAGTTTTGTTGTTCGTTGGTCTTGAACAGGCGACACGGTGGTGTGCACCTCACAGCAAGAGGGCGGCAGTAGCTCAGTCCATAGGGACTTGGGTTGGGAACCGGAGGGTCGCCTGTCCAAGTCCCCGTCCGGACCAAAAATGTGGAGCGTGGACTGGTAGCTGGAGAGGTGCCAGTTCACCTCCTGGGCACTGCCAAGGTGCCCCTGAGCAAGGCACCGAACCCCCCAACCGCTCAGAGCGCCTGTCATGGGCAGCCCACTCTGACATCTCTCCACTTAGTGCATGTATAGGTCCTGTTTGTGCATGTGTGTGTTCGGACCTGTGTGTAATTGATAACAGAGTGAAAAATTGAATTTCCCCTCGGGGATTAATAAAGTATATAAAATTAAAAAAATTAAATTAAATTAAATTACTGGTTCGATCCTGGGTGTGGGAGCCCCTCTGTACGGAGTTTGCATACTACGGCTTCCTCCCACAGTCCAAAGACATGCAGATTGGGGATAGGTTGATTGGTGACTCTTGTCTGTGAATGGTTTTCTGTCTCTATGTGTCAGCCCTGTGATAGTCTGGTGACCTGTCCAGGGTGTACCCTGCCTCTCGCCCAATGTCAGCTGGGATAGGCTCCAGCCCCCCCACGACCCTCAAGAGGATAAGCAGTTAGAAGATGGATGGTCTTGACAGTCGTCACCATCCCCTTCAGATGAAAAAGTCATTAAGTGAGAACTACATGAAAATGAGAACTACATCACTTTGGAAATGTTGATTTGATAGGTATGAAATGTACAAATGCGACTGGGCTGGTGACAAAGACAAACAGTGATGGATACTTCAGTTTCCAAGCAAAGCTATCAGAGAGACAGGTAGAAGAGTACTTGGCGTGGCATCTGGAAGGAAAGGAGATAAGGAGACCTGGTGGTGGAATGAGGAAGTACAGGAGTGTATACAGAGAAAAGAGGTTAGCTAAAAAGAAGTGAGACACTGAGAGGACCGAAGAGAGTAGACAGGAGTACAGGGAGATTCAACATAAGGTGAAGGTAGCGGTGGCAAAGGCCAAACAAAGGGCGCACAATGACTTGTATGACGGGTTGGACAGTAAGGAGGGAGAGACTGATTTATACAGGTTGGCGAGGCAGAGAGATAGAGATGGGAAGGACATGCAGCAGATTAGGGTGATTGAGGATATAAATAGAAATGTATTGACAGGTGCCACAAGTGTGATGGGGAGATGGAAAGAGTACTTTGAAGAGTTGATGAATGACAAAAATGAGAGAGAAATACAAGTAGAAGAGGTGACCATTGTGGAGCAGGACGTAGCAGAGATTAGTAAGGATGAAGTGAGGAGGGCATTGAAGAGGATGAAGAGTGGAAAGGCAGTTAGTCCTGATGACATACCCATGGAGGTATGGAAGTGTCTAGGAGAGGTGGCAGTAGAGTTTTTGACTAGGATTTTCAACAAGGTCTTAGAGAGTGAGAGGCTGCCTGAGGAATGGAGTGTGCTGGTGCTGATTTTTAAGAACAAGAGAGACGTGCAGAGTTGTGGCAACTACAGAGTGATAAAGTTGATGAGCCATACAATGCAGCTATGGGAAACAGTAATGGAAGCTAGACTAAGAGCAAGAGTGAGCATCTGTGAGCAGCAGTATGGTTTCATGCCAAGAAAAAGTACTACAGATGCAGTATTTGCTTTGAGGATGCTGATGGAGAAGTACAGAGAAAGTCAGAGGGAACTGCATCGTGTCTTTGTAGATCGAGAGAAAGCATGTGACAGGGTGCCGAGAGAGGAGCTGTGGTATTGCATGAGGGGTGCTGTGGCCGTGTTGCGGCCGTGTTGCCTACTCTCTCCGGTTTTACACCAGGCTCGGCTCCTTTCAAAGACTCCTGGCGAAGCACTCCTGCACAGCAGCGACCGGATCTTTGCTCTCAAACCACATAAAAATGTGATGGCACAACAGTCTTCTTCAGTACATTATTCTATGCTTTCTTTTGATTTTCACATTGGCTAGTCATCCTGTTTAATTTATCTTCTGATTAAATCGGAACCGTTGAAACAAGTTGTAGGAAGCTTCTGCAAGTAATTGGTTGCTGGCAGACACTCTGTGCTGCAATAAAATGGCTAATCAGCAGTGCCGTGGACTGTAGAGCTGATGCACTGCTGGTTCTGCCGGCCTGAATAGAATATAATGTCTATTGCCTTACTGTTGTGTACAGCATTTATAGACTGAACTGAGTAGTGATGCCGCGTCAACCCGTAACCCGCGGGACCCGCAAATGGACCTGCGGGTCAGGCAGCAGTGATCGTCTGTTAAACCGGTCTGTAAATGATATTTTGACATCATTGGCTATTACTGTCATGGCATCCGAAGGTACTGATACGTTGAGCAGGTGACAGTCCGCGGCCGTTTTCAAAACACACTTGTGTCACGCACTCCAAAAGAAACTTGTTGAAACTTTAAACAATAATTTATTGTACAAAATGGGGGAAACAAACGTTGACAAAAACGGTTCCATAATTCATATTAAATTCAAAAGATAACGAAAAAACAGCTACAAGTTAGAGGGAATAGTGATAAAGTGGTAAAACTTGATCCACAGCCTCAGACGGATGTGCTCAAGCTTGCCGTGCATAAGACCGTTGGTAGGTGATACTATATTTTCACATTTTTAACAATGCAATTTGAAAGTTTTGATTTTTATTGATAACCTACATTTACCAACAACAAAAAGACTACATTTAGCACCAAAAAAAAGTAAAAAAAAAAAAAAAAAAAAAGTAAATAAAAAAACGAATACCACATTTTCATAATGAATACCTACCCAAAGAAACGAACATTCGAATATCCGAATATTTGGGTACAGCCCTAATGGAGAGTGTGGAAAAGGGGTGAAGACACGTGTGCAAGCAGGTTGGAGCGGGGGGGGGGGGGGGGGGGTTTAGAGACAGTGACACTGAGGAAAAGAGAGGAGGCAGAGCTGGAGGTAGCAGAGATGAAGATGCTGGGGTTCTCTTTGGGAGTGACGAGGATGGATAGGATCAGGAATGAGTACATCAGAGGGACAGCTAATGTTAGATGTTTTGGAGATAAAGTCAGAGAGGTCAGACTGTGATGGTTTGGACATGTTCAGAGGAGGGATAGTGAATATATCGGTAGAAGGATGCTGAGGTTGGAACTGTCAGGCAAGAGGCCTAGAGGAAGACCAAAGAGGAGATTTATGGATGCAGTGAAAGAGGACACAAAGCCAGTTGGTGTGAGAGAAGAGGATGCAGAGGATAGAGTAAGATGGAGGTAGATGATTTGTTTCGGTGACGCATAAAAGGAACTGCCGAAAGAAGAAGTAGAAGAAGAAGAATACCAAACAATTTTGTATCATTATTCAGGCCGCCATCAGAACAACTTATGAAAATCCCAAAAATTACAGTTATGAATTCTTGCCATTTAAATCTGCTTTCAAATTTAAATTAACTTCAATATGGATCAAACATGGTTGTAATGCAGCATTTTTTTATGTACTATTTTATGTGTTTACTAATTCCAACATAGTAATCCAACAAAATCAACGAACTCTGACTTCACACAGGTCAAAGGTCAATATTAGAAGGTGAGTTGTTACCAACGGCATCATAACCTATTAATACTGATGGCTTTATACATCAATCAATCAATCAGTCAGTCAGTCATTCAGTTTTATTTATAAAGCCCAATATCACAAATCACAATTTGCCTCAGAGGGCTTTACAGCATACCATGCACAATGGTTAGGTGTTTTCAGATGCAGCGAGAAAGTAATTGTTGCTTACTTTCCACATTTGAGTCTTTTTCTTTGGCTGAATTGATGTTCAATCCTGTAAAGGGATAGTTTGATTTTTTTTTTTAATTGGGGTTGTATCAGGTACTTATCCATAGTCAGTGTATTACATACAGTCGATGGCCATCAGCACGCTCCCAGTCTGGAGAAGCAGACAGGAGTACTGCCACAGACATAAAGCAATGATCTGCTGTGGAGGTGAGCAGCAGCAAAATGTATTCTGGCCACCTAAAAAATATCACTATCAGTTTAAGTGTATGCTGTGTTTAACTTTTAACACAGCACGTGCCTCACCCCTCCAAGAATCATGTACCTAGACTGGCACGTCTTTCTGTCCAATGTCGCCGTACCTGAAAGACGTGCTGTGTTAAAGTTTAAAAGTTAAAGTCGCCACGTCCCGCGGCAACACGACCGATCTATATCAACGCTTGAGACAACACAGCACAGGGAAAAGTAGGAAGAGTGCATGCGAGAGAAAGCCGAGCCGTGTAACGTTAAAGACAATGAGACAACTGAAAGCCGCCAGAGCCTCATAAAACAACATCCAAGCACAGTTAAGCAAACATTTGTAAGTGTCACAGGGAAATCATGGACTCCATAACAAATGAAAAATTGAGCAATTTTGCTCGGTTTCAGCCCACTTGACATGCTGCTGTGTTGTGCTATGGCGTGCTGGAATTTGTCATTTACGTGAAAACGCCTGAACGCAACACAGGCTTGCTCCGCTGTGTGTACAGTTCGTGCTGCGCTGTTGTGTGAGCAGTGTGTTTGACTGTGCTCAGTCTGTTGATGGCCATTGACACACTGTCTGTCCATAACAATAACTATGTCAGGTCAGTGCCCCCCTAATATAATGTAGGGGAAACACTGAATCAAGCAAAAAGACTCATGATACTATTTATTTATTATATTTTATTGTAATTATATTGTAATCGCAATCGCAAATCGCAATATTGGCCACCATAATCGCAATCGCACATTTTTATCAAATCGTGCAGCACTACTCCATTGACAAAAACAGTGATTTTACCTTGCAGAACACAGGACTGTGAGAACTACCACTGCCTCAATCCGTGATTGTGTCTGTGTTATTGTGTGACTATTGTGTTTTAAAGTCAATAAATATTTGATAAATAACACAGTGATCAAGGCAGCGGTAGACCAGAAACTCCTGGTGATTTTGAAGAGAGTGCAGATAGTGGTTTCAGTCCCCCGTCTGAAAAGGTTTTCTGACAGCAGAGTAAAGCAGTAAAAATATTCCAAATGTAGCGTACACTTCATCTTATACCGTTTTTTTGTAAGGGGGCTAAAATATGTTTTGCTACTGCCTCTGTCTACAGCAGTACACTGCGTAGCTTTCGTGGCGGCACTCCTGCCTGCACCTCCAAACTGAGGGCGCGCAAACTGCCTTCTACTGTAGGTAATACACTGACTATGGATAAATACTAAATAAAAATAAAAATACTAAATAAAAATTAAATTATAGTAATGATGTGGTATATATGGAAAAAGTTAAAAATCACATCGACTTGTCCAAGCAGAATCTGCAGGCTCTTCATCTCACAGCAAATTAAATTTTAGTAGGGGTTAACATCAGGGTCAGAAATTAATAAGGGCTTGGGGCGTTTTTTTGCCCCAAGCCCTGAAATTAATAATGAGCTGGGGAAATACATTTGGGCCTCTTGTTTTTTTTTCTCCAATTTCTCCCTTTTCAGTTTTTTTTTCCTTCTGAGGAGCTGTCATATATTCATGCATGAATATGACCATTTTTCCCTTGTGGGCCTTCAAAGGTGATCCATAGGGAGTTTGTGATTCTTTCCCCATTCTTTATGGATGTATGTTTTAACGGAAAACAAGAGAAAACAGATTACTAGATGCTTCAACAATTAAAAAAAAAATCACAAAACTGTAAGTCAAAAAACATGTTATGTTCATACAGTTCGTATCACCCACCCACTGCTGTGAATCAAACAAAGGACTCTATAGATGGCATGTTGTGTACAAGTTGAGAAAGGTTGCAGGTGTCTGTGAGGACCTTGTGTGAC
The DNA here is from genome assembly GCF_041903045.1 of Epinephelus lanceolatus. NCBI lineage: Eukaryota > Metazoa > Chordata > Actinopteri > Perciformes > Serranidae > Epinephelus > Epinephelus lanceolatus. The sequence continues at coordinate 13,118,863 of NC_135753.1, read as the reverse complement.
CGACCATATAGTTTCCATTCCAAAAGACATGCAAAATAATGTATTGTCCCCCTGTATATGCGCTTTACCCACATTAGACCTTGTGGAATAAGCAGGTATTGACAATGGATTCAAGGTTGATGTTCTAACAATCAAGGGCCTAATATTGAACAATGTTGACAGCCAACAGAGGTATGGGCAACCTTGTGCTTACCACCTATTTGCACATCAGCTGAACAGTTGAAGTCTTTATATATGCCTGATGTGATGCAAAGATTTACATAATAATAGGACATTTCGCTGATGGAGGCATAGCAGGATCCAAAACATCTTAGTTGAACCTCCTGTATCCCCTTCATGGATGGATATCAAAACACAGAATATTTAAATTAGTCCAGGATTCTTGAAATCTGTTACAGGAAGTAAATATGACCTTTCCAATAGGAACTCTCTTCTTTGTGATTTATTAAAGGGCCAGTGTGTAATATTTGGCCTTGTTTATTATCAAATCTGAATCTGAATATTCTACTCATTAATATGTTTATATAAGTGTACAATCGCTATAAAATAAAATTTGTTTGGTTTTTGTAGCCTTATAATTATGCTTTTATATATATATATAGCAAGAGCCTTGCTTTAGAGAGGTCGCCATCTTGCGCCGCCATGTATGTACGGCAGACTGAGCGGACAATCCAGCCAGCCAGAGAACGCGTTTTGCGTGTATAAATAAACCGACAGCGGAAGGAAGGAAGGAGGAGGAGGAAACAGCAGAGAGTGTTAGTAGATCGTAGATAGAGAGTAGTGAAAAGTTTTTTTAGTTATAATGTTTGTGAATGGACCACACTTCCCACGCTACAGGAGAGAATGAACCTGAACCGTCATCTGTGAGGAAAGAAGATGCAACTTCACTCCTTGTGATGCACTCTCTGCGGCGCTTTTCCTCCTGATGATATATCTCCCAATGATGGTAGCACCAAATTACATTCTGTGCAACAAAACGTGAGTGGAGGATTCAGCCTCTCTTCTCGCCCACTAGGCATCTAAGTTCCTCATCTGTATGCTCCGGCTCAAGCAGGTATGGCTCTGGGTCTGTGTCCGCTACAAGAAACTCTTCAAAATCGCATTCAAAGTCGTCCATTGCAGCTACTAGAGTCCGGAGATATTGCTAGGCTAAATAAACAGCTGAGCTCCTGTTTACAGGCTATGCTGTCAGTCAGTGTGCAGGCTGGAGATTGGTGGAGCAGAGGGGGGAGGGGGTGCCCGCTAGGTATTGTAAACGAGTATGTGTGTATGGAGTGTGTGTGTTACGCTAGAAGAGTCAGAGTTTGGGACGGAGTGGAGTGTTACCAGAGTTTTTGGAGTGCTCAAACAAACTGGCCTTTTTCCCAAATGCTACTCTGGTCTCCTGCTCGAGAGGGATTCATTACAATATCGTAACATGTTTTAGATTTCTAAATAAACATTCACCTCGTCGCTACATAAACCTACTCCTGAAAAACTCTTGTCTGCGCAAGGCTTTTTGTCCCTACAAGGCCACCGTCATTTACCCGATGGGAGGGGTGAGCAAGTGAGCCCTGCAATCTAGAATTTGACCACTGATGTCACTGGTTTCAACAGTTTTCAACCCATTTTACACAGTGGCCCTTTAAGAGAAACTGACAGTATGTGCTCTTGTGTCCACATCATTACACTATAGTTTCCAGCCACTTGTTGCAGCACTGAACATAATGCTACTGTATGTAGTAGATATGTAGAATAATATGTGGAATATATCTGAATAAAAATGAAAGAGCCGTGCTATTCTTATAGATGGTAGTTGTAGAAAATGAAGAAAACTGAACTGAGCAGGGGTTCACAGTACAAAGTCCAAAAACAATGTGCAATGTAAATAGCAAGACATTCTCACTCGGACCTTGCCACATATCGACGCTTGGTCATGGACTTTCCACGTCAACATATGACGTGCAAGGTACCCTGGATGCATTGGTTGTTGGCATGTCAACTTCAGCCTGTTACATGCATTGTCTCTTTTCAAAATACACTTCCATTTTCACAGGATATGTACAGTTTACATACAGTCTCTTTCAAAATAAATGTACTACGTTGGTACAACATTGCAAATGGACATTTTTTCCTTCAACAGCAAATGCAAGTGGTTACGTTTGGCGAACACAATACATGTGATTTAGTTTTAGGCAACAAAAGCATGTGTTTGTGTTTAGAAAAAAACACCAAGGTTTGGCTCTACATTCAAACGGAGAGCAGACACCGGCCTCCCAGGTGAAAGTGGTTGTTGTTTTTGGCAGTGGCAGCAGCATACAGATGTTAATAGAGGGGTGAGGGTGGGCTCAGTGATGACATTGTAAAATTGCATCATCACTGACTTTGACAAAATGAACTTCTTCAGCTGTCACAGGAAGTACAGTACATCCTGGGTGATGATGGAGTCCAGGAAGCAGAAGGACTCCACAGATTTGACTGGGGAGTCACACAGGGTGATGGGGTGGATGGTAAATACATTTAGTTTAAAAATCATGTGCATTATGTAGTCATTTGTGTTTTAAAAGTAACTGTGTTAACAGAAACTGCCAGTTGTTGTGGCCTCTGCAGTCATTATGAAGTGTTTGCAGTGGTGTCTGATTTAATACATTCATCCATTCATTCATTTTCCATAGCCACTTATCCTGTTGGAGGTTGCTGGGGGGCTGGAGCCTATCGCAGCTGACATAGGGTGAGAGGCAGGGTACACCCTGGACAGGAAGCCAGACTATCACAGGGTTGACACATAGAGACTAACAACCATTCATGCTTACATTCACAATTTAGAGTCACCAATTATCCTAACCCTAACCTGCATGTCTTTGGATTGAGACATGCAGGTTAGGGGAAGAGGAAGCTGGGGTACCCAGAGAAAACCAACGCTGACACAAGGAGAACATACAAACTCTGCACAGAAGGGCTCCCTTACCCTGGGTTCAAACCCCTCACCCTGGGTTCGGACCAGGAACCCTCTTGCTGTGAGGCAACAGTGCTAACCACTGCAAAACTGTGCCACCTTTGGATTTTGCTTGTAAAACATTGTCTTTCACATCCCTTAAAAGTGTGTTAAAATGAAAACAATATTGTGTTGTGCATTATTGCCTGTTTATTCATGCCTATGGGTTATTAATTTGGCTTAATTACTAATTTATGCACAAGTTTGTTTGTTTTTTTTTCACTCTGAGAGTCCACTGCACCCCAGCTGCTAATTGTAGAATAAATCATCTGCCATCTTTTATCCCCCTGTTCTATAAAGTTATGTTAACAGCAGCCTTAAATTGATTTATCCTCAGTTTTTTCCACTTGATGAGTCACTAGTAAGATTGCCCTTTCCTCAGTTAAGTTCATATATTCAATATAATTTTATGAACACCCAAGTCTTCCCTCTGAATATCAGTGAGCAGATCTGAATTCAGTTGGCCGCATTACGAACCACGTTCACTAAGATTACTCTCAGCAGAAATGGAGCTTTAACTAAGATGTCTCACTTGATCTGACTTCCATATTATCAGAGGATCATTACCGTCAATGTCTTTGAGCTGTGAGTGAATTACGTATCAGCAATCCTGCTGATCACTGACTGGGTCATCCTCGTGTAAATAAGCAAACAAAGGAGAGCATCAGATAAAGGCTTATCGGGGGATGAATAAAGCTTGAGAGCTCCCTGAGGATGTCGAGTAGGCAGACGATTTCACTCTCCTCTTCCACCTGAAGGAAAGAACAGAACCTGGCAAACAGCATTAGCCAGATGCTCACTCTGCCAATCAATAACACCAAGCCTAAACTTATTTCTCTTTATAACAACCACTGCACTCTGAGGTTATTGCAGCAGGGAGTGTCAAGTGTCAAGAGACAACGTTCCATAAGTGAAAGGTCACAGGTTTGACCTCTGCAAATCCCAATGGGCCTCCATTATTATTTGTGTTGTGCCGGTTGGTTTCACCTTGAGTTAACAAAGAGTGTTTTTAGTCCTTTAACTGAGTTAACCTACATCTAAGTCGTCACAGGAGAAAACTAAAGTGGGCAACCTGCAAAAATGACACAAGAAATAACAGTTGTTAAAACAGAAGCCTGAACAGATGTGCTCAGCTCAGGAGGCTGTGGTGTGGTAAAGCAGTTTTTATTTGTTGAGAAGAGCAGCCCAGTTGCCAGAGGAAAATGTTGGTATTGTACGTTTCTGTAAACCACGGACATGTAACGTGTATACATTTAATTCGTAGCATATGAACATTTCCACAGTGATGTAGTTCAGATTACATGTATACTGTATGAGCTGACTTTGTTTTGGCATTGCAGCACTTCCAAACCAGGGGGGTATTCCATCAAGCAGGCTAAAGGCAAATCCAGGCTTAAATGGCCAAGTCTGGCTAATGTGAGCCAGAGCTCTGTTCCATCAAAGTGGCTAAGATTAGCCTCACATCGGTAACCATGGAAACCATGGTTCTGGCTAAGCCTGATACATCGAGCTAAACTCCGGTTTCTGTTCCATCAAACTGAGCCACAACTCCGTTCCATCAAGGTGGTTAACCTGAATCCCAGCCCAGTAACCATGGTAACTTATGCTGCCAGGCAATCCTGGTCTGCTGAATTTTTTTTGTCACTTACGCATTAAGCCTGTCGGCAATATTCCGCCACGCCATCTCCCTTGCTTTATTAATTGCTGCAGTATTGCCTTTTTCTTAATCATGTCCTTATAGTCCTCATACACTTCCATAAGAAGCGTTTGCTCCGCCGCATAAAAAGTCTCTGCTTGATCCTTTCCTTTGCTTTTTGACATTTTGCAACATTTTCGGCACTCAACTAGTGTGGCTTGAATTAGCGTCAATTGGAGCCAGCTGATTTCACTTGGTGGAACGGGTTGGAGCTAGATTGGGAGTTGGCGTTTAGTCAAACTTCAAGATGACACCTTATGCTGCGTTCCAGGCAAGTTTCTGAGCCCATAAGTCACCACTTCAAGTCACGACTCACAACTTCATAGCGTTCCAGGCAAGTTATGCCAAACTCTCAAAGCAACATGGCGGACTGTGCGGGGTTTATGTTTGTTTATGATCACTTCTGTCACCAAAGGTGCCGGTTCCTTCCTCATTTGAGCGAAACGGAGGAGGAGAAGTGGCGCATAAGGTCACAGATGGTATTATACTTTTTATTTTACGTTATCTGTGTGTTTGGAAACGTATTTTGTATTGATTTATTCTTGCACTGGAAACCAGCTGTTAGAGCGGCTGCCAATAATGCGTTAACATTTTTTGTCTATTTCTCACCATGTATCACCTACATCAGCACTGCATCCATGGGGCTGCCATTGTTTAGAGGAGTAAGGTAATTGGTTTAGAGGGCTGTGTGACGTCAGAGAGCGTAACTGGAAGTACATAGATCTGGTACGAGTTCATGGGTGGTAAGTTACGGGTTTGACTGCCGTTCCAGTGCATTTTCACGGGTGGAAGGTTGTAAAAACACGAGTTACGGGTTGCCTGGAACGCGCCATTAGTCTGGATATTCTTAGCTACGTTGATGGAATACCCCCAGATGTTTTTTAGCAAGACATCAGGGCATTTCCAGCCATGATTGTGCCACCAAAACCAGGTATTTTCAGCCAAAACACTATTTTTTTCCAAACCATAACCAAGTGGGGGTATTTCTGTCTAAACATTGCCACAGTGATGTTAACACATAAAGAAATGTAAAAAGTTCTGTCATGTCAGCTAAATAATGATGTGCAAATGTAACATATCCGTGGTTTGCAGAAATGTACAATGCCAACATTTATTCTGGCGATTGGGTTTGCCAGAAGCAATGTGAAGATAAACAAAGTTGGAGGTTAAAGTTAGAAGCAAATGTCAGAAAGCAGGCATCATCAAAATAGGCGAGCAAAATATGAATATGTGTGGAAATCTGAGGAAACACAGACTCAAAAATCAGACTAACAAGATGCCAGTTTGTGTTGTTTGGACCGTTTGCATTGTGTTTGAACACTGGAACAGGCAGCTTAATCAGTCAACATAAAATTAAGTTGAACCTGTTTTGATTTGTTTTTTAAAGTTATGTTTTAGCATTTTGAGTTGAGAAAACTTCTCCAGTTCTGGCTTCCTCAATGTGAATGTATGCTGCTTTCCTTTGTCTTCTATGCATGTGGTCTGAATACCTATTGATTCTTTACAAAACAAGGCAAGACAACAACAAACAAAGACATCATCATTGATTTTTCATTATTTTTTGACCTTTTTTTTTTTTTAAACCAAATGATTATTCAAGCAAGTAACCACATTAAATGGCGCATGCCGCTCATGCACACTTGAACCGATGACTCTGCGTGGCAAGTAAACCACATATACCACTGTAAAAAAAAGTACTGATTAAAACATATATTCAGATGGCTTTAGTGACTGGATCCAAATGGTCCTGCACTGTCAACACTTAAAACACTTGAATTTTACAACAGCATCTTTGCCACCTGCTGCTGTTTGATGACAAGCTGAAAAAGATTCAGAGTCAGCATCGAACTATATGTGTACTGGAGCTAATAGCGAGCAGCTGAGCAGGCAGGAAGAAATTCAGTCATTCAGGAGTGGGACACTCATCAGTGGCAGATAGGGGACAGATGAGAGGGATTAGATAAGATCAGAGGAAGAAGACATTTCTGGTATGTGTTGAAATGTCAGTGCTCATATTGCACTGGTCAGCTCTTTAAATACATTTTTTTTTATTATTTCAAACATCCTCATTTATCCCTAGGACTGTATTCAGAAAGCTTCCTAGTTGCTCCTAGTGATGAAAATTTAAGACTAGGTCACTGGAAAGATAAAGTTATTCACAGAGCATCTAAAGAGCTCCTAAGGTGAAAAACTGTGAGGAGTAGAGAGGAGGACTTCTAAGAGTTTCGTAAGCAGAGGAGAAAATGGTGGAAAGACAGAGAGAAATATTCTCCAAACACTGCTGGAGAGTGAGTAAATAAAATGCTACAGATTAGATTGTGCAGGGATAATATTTGCGGTCGATCTCATTAGATATACCCACACATTTCCCACGTAATGCTATAACACCAGAAATAAAATAATCACAACACTAAGATATTTGGGAAACTGTAAAAACCCAACAGTGCAGCAGTGATGAGTTGAGTCTGTCTCAACCTTCCTTCAGCAGAGTGATCACACTAACAATGACAACACTTTCATAGTCAGCAGTTCATTTAATTTCAACGGGGTGTCCACACCCTGCAGGCTCACGAAGGGGCATGTTTCTGACAACCAATCAAGTCATCACTCCTGCACTTTTCCAGTTTTTCAAATATCTTAGTGTTGTGATAATTTAATTTCTGGTGTTATAGCATTATTGCGTTGGGTGTGATGTGTGTGTGTGTGTGTATCCCTAATGAAATTAATCACACATATTAATCCTGCATGATCTAATCAGCTGCATTTCATTTACTCACTGTCATCCAGCGTTTGGAGAATAATTCTCCAACCTCTTTGTGTTTCCACCATTTTCTCCCCTCCCTACTCCTTACATATTTTCCTTCTTTTAAGGACTAAGATGCTTTGTGAATATGTTTTATCTTTACAAGGACCTAGCCTTAACTTTAAGGGAAAATTCTAAGAAAAACATCACAATTCTAAGTATTTTCTTAGAATTTCATCACTAGGAGCAACTCTTAGCACTAGGAAGCTTTGTGAATACCGTCCCTGAGCTTGGCTAAGACAATAGGAACCAAAGCTAAAAGACAAATAGTTTAGTGGTTGTTACCCTGTCTGGCTGGTCCCTAAAAGACAAATGTAAAGTCATGTCTTAGCGTTTTGCACCGGTAGGTACCATGAAGGTTACCCCATCACTCACAGTAAATGAATCGCATGCACATACATGCTTCATACCAGGGTGTTTCTGCACCTGTGTGTGTGTTTGTTTTGTTTTTGGGAGAACTCTTAATCTATTTTCTTCTTCTTGCACCTCTTTCCTCTTCCTCTGTCTTACTCTCCTCAGGGAGAACACATTTTCCTCTCGGTTTGACACAATCGATTTCAACCCAGTTCAAGGATGAGTCATTTTCACCCCGTCTCCGTTGGCCTCTCCTTTCTCTTTCTCTGTAAATATTTATAGAAGTATCCAATTACTTCCTTCCTTTGGTCAATCCAATCAGATCAAATGAAATCAAATTTCAGTGCACCGTACTGGTGTCCTACACACAGTCACTGTCAGCACAGAAGAGAAGGAGACATGCACATCATGAGACAAATTAAAATGGCAGGAGTGACGCTGTTAACATCATGTTGCTGATAAGATTAAAGCGGAGCAGGTGGCAGAAAATCTTAGACACTGTAGCTCTTCTTCCCTGCGAGTCGAGTTTTCTCACACTAATATAACAACATCCTCTATTTTTCAGCTAATTTTAATTTATAAAGCCAAGAACCATACATTTTCCTCGGAGGGTTTTAAGATCTTTACAACAACACTTGCTGTCCTCAGACCAGCAGTGTAACATAATTGTGATTGGCCTGGTGCAAATATTTTTGTCACATACACATGCATGGACACATACAACCACTCCAGAAAATTGCAAAGCAGACCATGGAGAGGATCACTATGCAACTCCCATCCTGAGAACCAGCCTCTGATCGGCGCCACACACTGCAGTGAAAGCATTAAATTTATCAACACCAGTCTAGCAGCTTGCCCTGGACTCAAACCACCACAGCCTGATTTCTTCAGCTACAACTTCAACATCCAATACAGGTTTAGCCAGCCTACACAAACAAATCAACACAAAGGCTGCTTACACAATATGTCAATAAGCAGAGGTGGGGTTCTCAAGTCACATATTTGACTCAAGTCAGACTTGAGTCATAAATTTAAGAACTTGAGACTTTTGTGACTTACACTAATAAAAGACTTGACTTTGACTTGGTATTCATGACTTATGACTTGACTTAGACTTGAGGCAGATGACTCAAAAGGACTTTTTTTTATTGAATGTTTGCATTTTCTAGATATTGAGATGTTCTATTTTGTTTTTTAAAATATGATTTGGTGATGTAATGCGTGAAAACCTGGTAACCTACTGGACGCGGCAGTCGAGTAGAGGCAAAAGCATGAAGCAGCTATCATGGAGGCTAGTCCAAAAATAAAATAGGGTTCAAGCATTATGTCATCTATGATGGTACTACAAAGAGAAGTATGCAAAGTCTGCAACCACCACAACATGCAACTTCATCTGTCACTTCAAAACCCACAAAGAAATTTACTTAAATGTGTATTTTTAGTGGACTTATCAAATGTCAAATGTTAGCTTGAAAGCTAACAGATCATCAGAGTTTTTAATGACTTGTGGCTTCCTTTACCTTAGTAAGTCTTGACTTGCTTCATTTTCAACAGAGTAACTTGGGACTTGCTTGAGACTTTAAGGTAAAAGGCCCAGATACACCAAACTGATGTCAGAGAAATAGCGGTAACGAGAACAGACTGTTGCGTCGCCTGTGTCTTGGCCAAAAGGTTGCACATGAACACACCACAAAGACTACAGCAGTGACCAACCAGCATGTACATTCTGCGCCAGCATGAGAGGAAATAACTCTCTACACTGGCAGATGGCAGTGGTTTGTAATCGTGAGGGCAAACGGGAAGACCATCATGACACTAGTTAGCCAGATAGCACACTAACAACACAATATGGAGGTAAAAGAACAGAGCACATTTAATGTACGCCACTGAACAATAACACGAACCATCAGAGACATTTTTACTGAAGAGCTCTAATCTTACCTCATGTAACATGTTTTTTTCGATCTCACTCTCTCTTGACTTTAGTCATTTGTTGACTTTCCTCACTTGTGTTTCTCTTCATGCACTGAGCTGAACTGCCAGAGTGATTTCATTCACCGATGGGCTCTGCAGTCTCCACTGCCAATTGCATGATGAATCAGATGAAAAAAGCCGACATGGGCTTACAAGGGCCAGCGGTGTGGGACACACTGCAAAGACTAGGGCAACAGACAGCCTAACATTGAACTATGGCTGACCATCGGTTTGTAAGAGCCTTAACACTCGACACATGCACATGTATGACTTACTCCCACCTCTGCTAATAACCATAGAGCAAATAATTATTAAGAAAAGCACAGCAACTCATTACAGGCCCACTCAGTATGAATAAATGGATGATGGCACCTGATCACATCATTTATTAAAGCATTTTTAAAATTTTTCATTCATCATCAGTTGCACAGCAGCCAATGTTATCACTGACACAGATTACTATGGGTGCGCATTTTCCAAAATGTGAACGGTCACAACGACATTGCTTTATATATACAGTACATTTAAATCCCTGATCCCACTGTATAACAACATGAAACCTGTACTCACCCATTAGATGTTCATCCTACAAGCTTTGCTCTCAGCAGAGTCATTACCAACAGCAATACATAAAAAAGCTATGACTCAAAACCATAAGTGCCATACACAAGGTGGGAAGGTGGTTTATAAAGCTTTCACAATTCTAAGTAATTTTAGAGGTATTGCAGTAGCAGGTGCAATAGAGGGCCTGCCCACCTATAATTGTAAAGCACCAAAAAAAATCATCCCATGGGCGCCTGACAGCTTCTGGACTTCAGACCTCAGAAAGAGTGACAGAGATATCTCCTCTGGGAATGAGAGTTTTACCTTTTGTTTGAGATGAGGCTGCCATCGGATGTCAACCCTGACATGTAGATCAAGACCAATCAAATGCAGATATTCCTGTAATTTCAAGGATGCATGCTCTAAAAAAACATTGTTACTATATTTGAGCTCATTAATTCAATAGCAGAGTTTTGTTAAACATTTGTGATCCTCAGACAAAAGTTCCTTTTTATACCAATACAGATGCTTCCCTGCGTACACTCCTAATAATCCATTGTGCTCTGAGAGGCCTCTCCATATGGTGATTGCTTGAAATCACTCTGGCTTTTAGTGGGAAATGTTTGTGTGTTTTGATCAAGGCAAGGATACGAGGTGTCAGTCACCCCATGTTATGTTGAAAAGTGCCAGAAAAAATTGCTATATTTATCTTCTTCACAGAGCATGGTGACCGTGGTGAAAAGCTGTCACTATTGGGGAATCAAATAAAAACACTTTGTAAAACATTTTACAAATCCAATTCCCTACTGCGCTGTTTGCTCGTGTTACCAAAACAATTAGGAATAAAACACTCCTAACCTCTCACTGATAACCTATAACATATCGTAATATGGTTTAGATCTTCACCTCATTGCTTGTTGCTTCGGATATGTTACTGGCAGAGACGCTGCTCTCTGTCGCGGACGACGCCATTTTTCCAAAGTGTTTTGGTCCTCGGAGGCCACCGTAACTTTGCAGAGGGGAGGGGTGAGCACAGGCGAGCAAGTGAGTGCTGCAATCTAGAATCTAAACGCTACATGTCACTGTTTTCAACCCATTTTACACACTGGCCCTTTAAAGTAAGTGTGTTTGTTATGTACAGGATGTTGGTGAAGATTCTTAGTCATCCAGGTCAGAGTAATCTCAAAGCTCCAGTAGGCAACATTGTTTTGGTATAATTGAGTAAAAATTTTATAATATCCAATAAGCATAATGTAAATCAAGTGGTCTGAGACAAACAGTAGGTTTCTGCACCTCACCATGGCTCTGTGTTCAGCCTCTAAAGAATCAGTATCGTGCCAATGTGCATCAACCAATCAAATGTCATCTCAGACCACTGCATTCCTATTGGCTGTTCTACTGCATATGCGCGTTCCCATGCCGCCGGCAGAAGGGGAGAGCAAGTGGCAATGGCGAACAGTGCACCAGGTAAAATAGCTATTCCAGCATTGGCTACAACTGCCTACATGGCTAAACCCAAGAAAAGGAAGAAAGAACTCGGTTCCCCGGAGCCCCGGAGGGAGGGGAAGGGTGAGGTGGGGCTGGGGCCGGCCGGAGGGCGCGAGGGTCGGCCGTGGGAGCGGAGCCGAGGGCTCTCCGCAGAGAGGGAGAGCTGAGCCTTGGGGGTATGTGTGGGGTGGGCTGCTGCGCGGTGAGGGAGAGCCGAGGCTTGGGAGTATGTGGGGGTCTGCGAGGGAGAGATGGGGAGGGCTGCTGCGCGATGAGGGAGAGCCGAGGCTCCCAGAGAGGGAGAAATAGAACCAAGTAGGATAAAATACTTGCATGCTCGTCTGGTAGGAGGGGCTCAGGGCGGAGACGAATGAAAACTAACTCAGAAGAGACTCAAAAATCAACCGTTTTCAGGCTTTCTACCTACTGCAGCTTTAAGTGCTATATCATAGGCAACTGGACTTGCTTGAGTTTCTTGAAGACTTCTCCTCAGGTCAAGACTCCGCTGTCCATTTACATCTAAATGAAAAGGGACATTCTTTTGAGGACAGGAATGTTCACATCTTGGCCAGAGAAGACAGATGTTTCATCTGTATTAAATTGGAACAGCCATCCCTGAATAGAGGAGATGGTCTATGACACCACTTATCACCCACCCAATGCAGTGTTGGGATCCCTCCCCAGACTACTTAACACCCATTCACACCTGAGCCCATCTAACCCTAACAACACACATGATGGCCGGGTGGGTCAACAACTCACATGTGACCTTAATGACTCTGCAAGGATTCACACCCACAGTTTAAAGCATGTGACTCCACACCAGTCTATTAGAACTGAGGAAGCCTCTTGGATGAGAGGTGAAACGTCTTCAAGAAACTCAAGCAAATCCAGTTGCCTACAATATAGCACTTAAGATAACCTATGGGATGTAAGTAATGTCGTAATGTGATGTAACTACAGCATGTAACGTCACATGACTAGGTCATGTAACTTTGAGCAATTATATAAAGTACATAAGTACATAATGTTAAAATAAGGGGAAAGCAGGAAGTGGGTGCTCTGAAGAGTGCAACACACACATACACAAGCATCTCCCATGGATTTATAAAGAAAACTGGATACAGCGTTGGAGGTGGCAACCCATTCATTCCTTTAAAAGTTGTTCAGTGGTTCATGAAGCCAAAAAAGCCTGACTTCCGTGGGGCCCATACAGCAGGTGCACTAAAGATTTCCAAACAGCTAACCTCCACTAACCTGAACAGGGATGTAAAAGGTTTAATCATGCGGCTCCTCCTTTAATGATGATTTGTAAAACCTACAGTCGCCCATAGCACCTTTCTCTGAACCCATTTACGAGGATGTTTACATGCATCTTTGCAGAACAATAAATGGAAGAAGTGCATTTTTGTAGTATTTTACTATATAGAATTCTGCCAAGGATACATGAGGTTGTTAAAAAACTTTTTACATAGATTATTGTTTTTGCCTTTGCTCACCTTGACGGGGCGAACAAAGCCACCTGTCAGGCCTGCAGAGGGTACCTCATACTCAAAGGCTGATCACTTGGGAGTACTTGTTGTTGAGTATGCACTCTGGTGTGGTCTGTGTCACTTCCTAAAAATGTGCAATTAGTGAGTTTGTAATTGAAGTTATGAGGGTGTGTGTGTGTTTGTGTCTGGCTCACTCATTCTCCCTAAGATGTTGACCCTTTCAAGAACACTCATTAGAGCCCTAGTCAGGCATGATTGCCAGGCTGTGTTTTGGTCAGCTTTGGCAGGAGCACAAACAGACTGGCAGCCCTGTTTGTCTCTAAGTTGTCTGCCCTCTAAGTCACAGCTCAAAAACAACAACAAAACAGAGGGATGACATGATTTCAGGCCCAGATCTGCGTCACTAAAGCTTGTGATTTCGGCATAATGAGTTCGGTTTGTTTCTCTCAATCTCTCACATTTATGTGATGTGTTTTGAAGAACTAAAAACCAAACAATTCACTGCAAAGATCTATCAAGTTAAGTTACAATTTATTGGTCCCCTTGAGGAAATTTGTCCTCTGCATGAGACTCATCCAAAGTATTTACGAGCAACGCATGTTCTGAGGCCAAGGGCAATTCAAGCAACATCGGTGAGTTTGTGTGTTGTTCATTTCAAAGCCGAAGAGATTGAAAATAGACAACAAATGTGTTTAACTTTCAAGCCTTCCCTATTTTATAGCATTAGTGATCACTACTGCATTTTAACTTACCAAATTATGACTACTAACAGAGCAAATCATTCATGTAGCCAGCTATGAGGTCGCCGAGGTCCATCTGACACACTGGACAGCTTTTATTTTGAAATGACACGCAGGAAGTTATCTGATGTATCGGCAGACGCGGAAAACTTGAATTCAGTTGACAGGAAGATGATGATACTGCTAGCTGACAGACGAGGTGAGTGAATGACAGTTTTTTTATTATTATTTTAGCGACGACCAAGCAGCCCACTGTAAGTTAAGGAAAAGTTAAGTTCTTGCTAAGTAATGTTAATGTAACTTTAGCTGTGACACAATGGGTTGAAAGCTACTGGCTAATTAGTCTCGCCACCAGACAATCAGAGATCTCCGCCTTCTGATAGTCTGGGGACACTCCTTTCTAAAGTGTGTTTAACACACCGGAGAAAACGGCCAGCAACAAAGCAACGCCTCTTGCAGTTTTTGAAAAGGACACGCCTCGGAAATGTGCGCTCCCCCTTTTCTCGTCCGCAAGGAAACAAACACACAGAGAGCTTGAAAATGGATGCCGAGAGATTTAACTCTGTTTTATCAAACGTGTGCTCATCCGTAAAGAAAATATTTTAGTTACAACATTACTGAGCTATCTGGAGTAGTTTCATGTCGTATCCGACAACGGGAGGCTTTTAACAGATGACGTCCTGTTGTAGCTTTGCTGCTGCTGTTAGCTGTCCCTGTCAGCTGCAGCCACTGATGCTTTCTAGACATCGTGATTTCCCAAAACTGAATAAATACCACACATAGCAACACAAAACTGCTTTGCTAGCTCAGTCATGTTGTAACTAAGATATCCGCTGAAAAAGATATTTTTTTCACGGACCGTTTAATGAGTTATTACCTATTACAGACACCGCTAATGGCTAACAGGGCTAACAGCTAACGGTTAGCCCAGCTAAACGTGCACACAGAAATAGTAATGTTTGTTCAGTCATTGTGTTTATAGACTTTACAAACATCGGATTAGTCCAAACGGTGATACAGTGATGTGAAAAATGTGATATATAAGCTATATATATAGCTAAAAGCTCTGCTGGTTTTCTACCTGGAAGTATTTGTAAACAACAAGGCGATTCCCTCTATCGTCCTTCCGGACGGATGAGTCATGGCCTTGTAAAAGATTATGTTTGTTTCTTTTAGTTGGCGAGAATGTGTCGCCGCAAACGCGACAAACATCCACTAACTTTGACGGCGTTTTCTGCGAGCACGGCTGAGTCATTTTGTACCGCTACACGTGTTTCTAGTGCAACCTGATCTCACAGAAATATGTGAAATGACCACGACCTCTTAACACCGCATTCCGTGGTGGCATCACGTAATGGGTTGAAATTACGTGCTGCCACCACGAAAACAATGCCAATGTAAAGTCAATTAGGATCATCTCCCGTGGTGGACACACGGATTCCCTGATTCAATCACGTCACGTCAACCTCGTTTTTCTCAATGATATCTTTAACATTCCTGTACACACACAAAAACGGGGAAGTGTCCTTGATAACTCAACAATATGACAGGTTAATGTCAAGGCCATAAAATAAAATAAATGTATTTTGCCAGCTTTTGATAGCGTGGGGCTTTAAGAGCATTGTGCTGTGGGCGGATGGGACGCGTTCCACTACTGTTTTGTAGCTGCTGTCTGCCGTCTGTGGGCTTCATTCCATTTCAGATTGCCATCCGTCTGCCGTAACTGAATCCAAACGCCACTAATAAATAAATAAATAAGAAGATAAAAATAAGGCTGAGCACGGAAGAATCAGAGAGGAAACACCATCACATGGAGCCGGCTGCCCCTGGCAACCCGGCCACCCTGGAATGCGGTGTTAAGAGGTCGTGGTCATTTCACGTATTTCTGTGAGATCAGGTTGTTCTAGTGGGACTATGTTTACAAGCACAACAGTTCAGCGAGCCACTGAAGGACCGCCCTGCAGATTTACTATTGGTTCTGCAACGTAGGGAATTTTTTTAAACTCTGAAATTGTATCCGCCCATCTAAACACAAAATCAGGGAGAAAGTCATCAGTGTTTAGTTAAGCAAAGTGTCTAAAGACTGACTTGTGAGTCTACTGGCTAATCATGCATGGTGTGAGCTCGTTAAGTCAGTGCCATGCTCCCGAAGGTAACGTTATTTAACATTATGCAGGTGGCTGTTTCATGACCCAATAAAGTTACAAGAGTTTAGGTGGTGTAGAAACTACATACATATATATATATATATATATATGACAAAAATACTGAAGTTATTATAATATTCTAAGTTATGGTGATGCACTTGTATGTTGTACACTAGATTTAATTGAGGTGGGTATTTGATATATAATGCACTGGGTAATAAGAGCACCCCTTAATCTATCTGAACACTATTCATTGGCTTGAAGCCTTAAACCACATCAAATGTTGTTACATTATGCAGCGCTTTATTTACTTATTTGAAGAGTACATGACCTCACATGTTTGCGTCATCTACTATTTATTTGTTGTTGTTGCATTACTCTTGCTAGCCTAGAATTTGATAATGATCACATGCAATAATTCAAACCCTTCATTCCAAATTATCTTCAAGCATTATAATGTAATGTAATCAATAAGGTCTAATCAACCTTCTTGAGTCGAGTTGGGTAGTGTACTTGTATTTGTAGGTATCATTTTGGTATGAATTTTGCTAAAACTGGTTAAAGGGGTCTCTTCACCTCTCACCTCAATATGTCTCAGTGAAAATGGGCTTCTAGAGTCCTTACAATAGAAAATCTCTCTCCCTCCTCTCTCTCTCAAAAGACCATAATTGTTGTACTAAACCTACTAGTACAAAGTAGCGTGCCATAGAAAACCTCACTGTATAGGATTATGTACAGCCTACTATAAAGTAGCTGCTAGCTAGAGTGGTCCAAACTGATGTTAAAATGCATATATTTTGGTAGTCAAATAATGTGAACATTTCCTGCAGCTGGGCCAAATCCCCCCCACAGTGTTTGAAAGCACTGAAACAGCACATGGGCTTTTGGAAGCTCTGCAGCTCTGGCTGAAGTCAGACTAAAGGAAAGAAATTGATTGTGAAAACTTATTTGTTGAAACTGCACAAGGTCGTCCAGATTTAATAGGTTAAATTTAATAGGTTAAAAATTGGGGTATGTTTGTTGAAAAGGGAAAGTATATATGAAGTAAGTGAAATGTTGTTTAAACAATGTAATCATCTAAAATAAAACTTCCAACCAAATATAGGTCAGTTTTATTGTCTTTTGAACTGCACATCAGCAGCTATGCTTCAAGCTGGGGTTGCCAGTTTTCCAAAAAAAGTGGCAGAATTTGAAAATGCACCATTCTCCTGCAGCTCTTGGCTCTTTGTCCTAACCCCCTCCTGCCAGGCATATGCACCCGCTTTATAGAGTAACACAGTGTTCCTCATAAACTTATTTATGTAATCCTATTTTATTGTAGAGCTCTTTCTCTGTTTATCCAACCACAAATGAGACAAGAGCCCCTTTTACATTGCCTCATCAAGGCAGGAACTTCACGCTGTTATTTCGCCTTGCCATTCTGTATAAAAGGCACAATAGCAAAATGGGGGGACAGAGTGTTATCATGTGTGTCATGGGTGTGATGTTATGTGTGCAACCCATCACAGGAGCCTTTAAAAGTAGATGGTAGCAGTTAGCAGTTAACTCAAAGGAGAACAACATAGTCCTTAAATGTCCGGAAATTGGGAAAACAGTGAGGTCCAGGAGCTTAAAGTCAGCGGTCACAGCGGGCCAGTGGTCAACGGTAGTGCCAGGTCTAACCTGTGTAACAACAGCAACAGAAAGTTTACTTATCTGGTGGGGAGTCAGGGCTGTCCAGGGTTGCGCTGACTGTATTTTGGTTGCTGCTGCCGCTTACTTGGGGTCTGTCTCCAGAACTGCTTCCCACTTTCCTCCCATCAAGGTAGTGTGTAGCAGCACGGAGCGTGGTGGAGGACATGCTGTGTTTTGAGGCTCAAGCTAGCTTCATAAACATGAACTTGAATTAATGCCATAGCCATGAGTCTTTGGTTCCAGTTAGCAGAAGGCTAAACTATGATCAGCATTTCCTCTCCATCTCTGAAATGCTTCACCGATACTGACACATTTGATTTTGTTTATCGTTAGACTCTCTTATTAATGAGTCCGTCTTCCTTTTACAGGTTACTTTGCAGTGTAGGCAGTTCTTGCCAATACTAAAACAGCAACTTTCTCTGTAATGAAGCAATGTGCACACACATCTGTGTTTGTAGAAACACCCTCTCTCTGAAATGACCTGTGATTTTTTGCCAAATGACGCCAAAATGAACCTGCCTACCCCAGTTTTATCATGTGTATACACACACAGTCACACACATCATCCACACAAAGCCTGGAGGATATTATATCTCATAAGTTTCAACGGTTGCCTATTGGAAATCTATTTTAATTGTTCTGTAATTTCAACCTTGAGCCAATATATTGGCAGTTCAACAGTGGACGTACTTCCTGCAGCAGCTGAAGAAGTTTCAACCTGCCAAAGACAGTCATGGTGCATGGAGTCCATCCTCACCTCCTCTATCACCATCTGGTATGCTGCTGTCCCCGCCAAAGACAAGGGCAGAGTGCAGCATATTATTTGCTCCACTGAGAAGGTGATTGGCTCCAATCTGCAAATCTGATTCTGATTCTGTCAACAAGCAACCACAGAGGTTAGAAGATATAAAAAGGTGCTGCCATTTAGTTGTAGCAGGAGCAAAGATTAGTTGTTATTTATAAAATGACATTTGCTCCTCCTGATAATTGTTTCTTTCATGATCACACACATATTCTTTGAACATGACTGGCAGCAAAAATTGAAAGTAATTTTCCCAAGGTGTTTCTCACTGGTCGAGGATATGAGAACATCTTTATACTGGCAGACTTGCCAATAATGTCTTGAATGATGATGAAGTTCTTTTTTATGAGTCAAGGTCACATGCAAAGCAGTTGAAATGGAGAGGGAAAATAACATTTATGAAGCGGACCACAAAGACAGCGATGAAAAGACATATCCCTGAAATCAGCTCTTTTGTCAGGTGTGATTGCAGTTCAGGAGGCTTGTACAGGGACAAAGAGCGTTATCGTTATCACCATCCCTTCTGATCATTGGCGAGTCCTGAGTAATCAATCTTCAACAAACACAGGTCCAGTCTCCATTGGACACTTTTTAACTGTGTCTGATTGTCTACAGGCTCCACGAATATGAGCTGCAGGTCTGAAAGGCCGAAGTTATCAATGCACACTCCAGCATCAACTCAAATATTTTGATGCATCTTCTATTTAACACAAACCTCGCTTGGCTAAAACTTCAGCCAGGCGAGAGTGGAAGAAATCTGGCATTATTGGGACTGGCACGGCAAGTGATAAACAAGCTGTGCAGACAAAGATGGTCAGTGTTTTTGCGACAAAGTTTGATCTCAACCTGGCTGTCGACACACTTGGTGTCTATTTGAAAGAGAAGCTGGGTATGGATGTCAAGGTTTGTAAAACTGACTCTGTACAAAGTAGATTCAGCTCTTTTTGTGTCACTGCTGAATGTAACGATGTTGGGGAGATGTATGACCCGCAGCTCTGGCCAGCTGGGTCATTTTTCTGGCTACTATGAATCACGCCGCCCTAGAGTGGCTGACTTGGGTGGCCCCAATGGACATCCCTGCTATCAGAGCTCTGCACCGCTGTCCAACCGTGATGCACAGGAACCCTGCGAGTCTGCTGCCTCTGAAGCTGGGCCAGCAATCTCATACTGTGCCTGAAATCTCGCGAGCTTTAGATAAAGCCCAGCTGGATACTACTCCAGGTGGAGGTGTCTCGTCCTCGGTCCACAAAGTTGAAGTCAGGCAAAAAGTCAGCCATTATTCTATAAATCTTTCATAAAATAAATGGATGAACTTTTCAGGCTACTGTCCGGTTCTGCCTTCCAGCTGTTGCTGCTTGTTCTCGCGATATTTCAGGCACGGTATGAGATCACTGTATGTTCTCGCAATATTTCGGCCATGCTTTGGAAAGCAGAGCTAAATGGTAAACAAACATGGCACCACACCGGTAAGGTAAGACAACATGTTTACATGTCGTTTTCTATATGTTCTCTGACATTTATCCTAACGATATGAGGCGGTCTTTGTGGAAAAAAAGCTTGTTTAGTGGACTAACTTTGCACTTGAAGGTTGCCCGTTCACTTACGTTTTAACAGGTCTGATGCTACTATGCGCCCCGGCTGTATCTAGGCTAACGGCTAACATGCTAACTATTATTTTTATGTCACTAGTCGCTTGAAACAAATTTAGGACGATAGGAGACAGATTGAAATAAACCGAAATGTCCCTTTAAGTATGCCAGCTCTAGGCTCTGCCCTCTGCTTGCATGTGTTTCACAGGCCTCATGGTCATCTCATCAAAACAGCTGAATGGGTGTAACACTGGCTGTCTTGTGGGTGACACTGTTGTCAATCATCTCATGTATGCAGATAACTTGGTAATATGTAGTCCGTACAGTTCTGAACTGCAGCAATTATTGAAAATTTGCACACAATATGGCAAAGATTTTGACATCAAATATAATGCAAAAAAAAGTAACATCATGATCGTAAGAAGTAAAGAAGACAGGAAATTATCTTTTCCTACTTTTCATCTGTGTGATAATCCTCTCGTGATATGCAAGGAAATTAAGTACCTTGGGCATGTCCTCACTGATGATCTGACGGACAACAGAGATATTTACAGACAATGTTGTAAAATTTCTGCACAGGCCAATATGCTGCTGCGGAAATGTAAAATGTGTTCTGTTGATGTTAAGTGTTCAATGTTCAGAGCCTATGTCACACCTCTGTATACAGCTCATTTCTGGCATTTGTACAGTGTGAGGAGTATGCAGAGGCTCAGAGTGGCTGTTGCTTCACATTCCCAGATGGCATAGTGCCAGTGTACTGTTTGTGTCTGCTGGTGTGCCTACATTTGAGGCTCTTTTAAGACAATTAATGTACAATTTTATGTCTCACCTTGATGTGTCTGAGAACAGTATCATAGAGGCTCTAACCAGCCCTATGAGAAGCAGTTATCGGTACACATCTAGGCTCAGAGAGCACTGGCATAAGATTTATATTATATATGTATATTGAAAGGGCAGACATTCATGTTCCTGAGCATTTCATTTTATTGTGCGTGAGTCAGATAGAAATCCCATAAGTCAAAGCAAAGGCAAGACAATGTTACTCATAAAACACATTTGATTCTAGGTAAATTTAAGGAATTAAAAAACTGTTGTTGTTGATATGCCTGTTGAACGTTCCATTCTTGGGCTGCTTGTAAAGTGCCAGATATTGATTAAGTGTTTTGACTACAAGAAAAGTCAATGGGGAGACGCATCAAGCAAAGTTTGGACAGACACGACAGGTACATTTGGATAGGTTGGCGGGAATTGAAACAAGGACTGGATGCACAAGTTGAAAATGTTTCAACTTTGTGCGTAACCTGGGACTTTAAGAATCTGCTTCTTAAACGTTCAGAGATAAGAGGGAACAGTAGAGACACGAAGGAACTAACAGAAAGAAAAGGAGCCTCTGGTGAGAGGCTGAGCCGAGCACAGACACACAGGCATACTCCATTGCAAGATAGCTTACAGCTAACTAAGCTGGTACGTTGTCTGTTTGCGGTCAGATTTGCAACTTGAGGCTCCCGTTTCTCATTCAAACCCCACTGAAACTGCAACAGCTAGAAAACAAACTGGCACTAGAAAACACACACCACAAAACTTCTGCGTAGGCAGCACACACACTTAAAATGTGTAATCATAATTATGAACATGAGCTTAAGGTGTCGATCTGGTCTGATTAAGTGTCTGGGATGTGCCAGTACCCCGCCTCACAACCCACATGACTGAATCTGCCACCAACACCTGGTACCAGACACCATAGGACACCCCCCAGAGGTCCTGTGTCCATGCCTCTAAGGTCAGAGCCAAGATCAATCCAAGGAGTGGATCGGAGGTACCTCTGGGGTACCAGCACATCCAACAAATTCTGGATCAGATCTGGATCTAGGAAATTTTGAGGCCAGGTCGACACTTTGAGCTCTTTCTCACGTTCCTTGGGTCACTGCTGACCAGTTTTTGCAGTGTGGCATGGTGCATTGTCCTGCTGGGTGGGGGGCACTGCCATCGGGGAGTGCCATTGCCATGAGGTTGTGTACTTGTTCTGCAACAATATTTGGGTGGGTGAAGCGTGTCAAGTGGCATCCATATGAGTGCCAGGACTAAAGATTTCCTAGCAGGACATTGCACTGTAATAAGATGATCAATGTTCTTCACTTCATCGGTCAGTCGTTTTCATGTTTTGGCTGATCAGTGTATACACACAGAGCATTATGAGGCTATTTTAATAGTAAAAATAAAATAAAGGCCAGAGCATCTCAGTTGGCTATACTTAGTAGAGTACAGTATTTTGCAAGAAAAGACTTCAAACATAAACACAGCACGTATGACTGATTTTCAACAAAGGACTGTCGATACCCGTAAGCTTTAGAAACATAAGCAAAATATAACTTTTTTCCCCATCAACATCACAAAAACATACATAATGACACATGTACACACACAAAACCACTTTGCACACCCAATATATGATTTTTGGAAGCAAGGACGTGGTGACACCTTGTGGTTACATTTGTGTGTGTGTGTGTGTGTTTGTGTGTGTCACAAAGGTGCCTATGTATGAGTGCACAGTATACAGTTGTGTGTGTGTGTTTGTCCCATGCACCATCAGTGAATGTGACAGAGTGCTTACTGCTGTAGCAAATAAGTGCAGAGCGAGCGTCCGGGGGAGTCCAGGCATCACACTGAGCAATCGAACCACAATGCACTGCAGCTGCGATCAATTTAGGAAGCAAGAGAGTGTGTGTGTGAGTGAGTGAGGGAGACAGGGGGGTGGCGGCCAGAAGGTCCCATAATGGAAAGGTCACAGGTTTGATCCCTGAGGAAGCAGAGACAAGACTTCCATTAGAGAAAGGACTCCTGCACTGTCTGAACCCATCACTCTGCTCACACGCGGTTTGGAGGATGTTCAGTGACTGACAGCGAGTTTTAGTAAACATGCTAAGACTTGAACTCTGGGACTTATGTCCTGTGTAAAACATTAAATACCAGTGAAAACTGCACTCCTCTGATCATTATAATAAAAACCTTTGAAGTGACATTAGAGGAGAGCAATCAAGAATAAATGTGTTTATTGGTCACAGCGATAAAAACAAAATGCAGATATGAATATTTGGGTTTCCTTTTCCTTACAGAGGTCAAAAACTGACTTATTACGAGAATAATAAATTGAATAATAACTGCAGCAACTGAAATAAACACAAATAAAAATTAATTCAAATAAATGTAAAACCCAAAAATGTTTATGCAATACAAATGTTACTAAAATTTAAGAATATATTAAAGTATAATATTATATATAATATTATTTTATGACCTATATATAAATGAAAATATGAAAAAGCAAAAAGTCCAAAGTCCACATCACATTAACTTCAGATATGAACAACTTAAGATCTTTACTGTTAACCTTGTTTATATTTTTTGGACTGTTTTGTATTTTTGATTTCTTACTCTTTTGCTACTTTGCACCGCAGCTGCTGCACAATTTCCCTAAATATTAATAAAGCTCAATCTTATCACCCCCTTTGAGTGTAATTAGCCCATTAAATAGCCATTATCAGTTGTTATCACTGCCATTACAATGCTTTTTATGTGGCAAACTGAATCTACCAGTAGTCCAGAAGATGCATTTCCAACATTGTGATACAGTTACAGTTTGTTGGGTTTCACTTCACTGAAATTATGTAATTAGGTTTAGGAAAAGATGGTAGTTTGGGTTAAAATTAGTACACTTTTAATATGATCTGATGTAACGCTACATTATATAAGTTTACTTTAGGTATATCAGTCAACCTTGACTTTTGGTTTCACACAGAATAGGAACTGTCCTGGATGAAAGTCCTGCATTTGTTTGACCCATCCATCCAACTAGCATCCTCTTCACGTAGACTTCGGTGTTCTCTATACATCACCCGACCTCCTCTTTTGTTCCCATCATAAATACTACAACTGCTAGAGGTTGCTTCCTAACAATTAACGTAAATTTAGGAAGTTCAGTAGGTTAGTATTACCTCAAATCTATGCTCCCCATGACAAGAGATAGCCATTAAAGAGCAGGTTATCTTATTCTATTTATTTATTTTTTTGTGGTTGGATTTACATCCCCTCAGCAGAACTAATTTTCCTGTTGGAGGAAAAGCATTAATTGATGTCACCAGCTGCAGTGTATTAAACCTTTAATACTGTGTGCAAACAAAAGCCTGGCCTGATTGTTTCTTTTTCCATTTCCTTATTTTCAGTGTATTTGACCATAGTATTTATTCATTATTTACCCTGTTTATTATAAGTCAGCTTTGGTCTTCCATCACCCTGTTGTGAGTTGTTCAAAGACCTCAACTTTTCCTTTTTGTTGTGATTTTTCAAAGACCTCAACTGCATTGCATCATCCATATGCTCATGTGTGGAGCGGGCTTGAGAGGAGACTTTAATGTTGGCTTTGTTCAAGACCTTTATGAAATAAACAAAGAACAAAAAGGCTTTTTAAAAGAGAGACTCAAATTTTAATCTTTATTAAAAAACCTTAGAGGCCATATTTGCATTTTTCATTAATAAGCGGCTATAATATTACAGTATAATGCAGTCAGCATCACATACAGCAGAGTGACTACAAGAGCTTACAACTGAGCATAGAGGGAACGCTATCTCACACATACACACACAGACATACAAAAACAAGTTTAACATTTTTGCCACAACTATGTCTGACTTTTCTAATTCAATTGTATGAATTGTATGGACAAAGTGAGCGACCTGTAACAAAGGTTACAATATTGTAACCCTAGTTCTATTAGCACAGGCGGAGCCCTCTACTGGACTCTATGGTAATACTTTCCTCCAGTAACAAGCATGGAGTTGCCCACTGAAATTTGCATAAACATAGCCTGCCAAGCAGGACATGCCGACCTGCATACATGAGAGACCCGAGTATATAGGAGACGTATGAAGGCATCAGCATTCTACATCTTCACCAAGCAGCGCAGGAGTGATAGGGCTCCTAGATAGAGGGCTCTCCCTGTGCTAACAGAACTAGGGTTTCAATATCGTAACCTGCGTTCTCCCTAACACAGGCTCTGCCCCCTACTGGACTGTTTGGGTACAGTGGGTGGAACCCAATGATTGAACACCTTGTCGTGACGTAACATCAACCCAGCCACACCGATCCTAACCGGTTAAAGGTTAGTCGCCGTAGCCCTCCTACTTCTTTATAACCGAAACTGGCACAGTGGACAAGCAGGGGCTCCAGCCAACCCAGGTAGTATGCCACAGAGCTGTGTGGGGCCATGGTCTAACTTTACAGGCGTCAAAAGCTGATCAGTGTGCAATCGCCACCCCGAAGAGAAAAAGGATGTTGTTGCCATAATACAGCTGCCATATATTCTGTGGGCTCCTGAAGTATTTGGGTAGGCATGTCCTGTTTGGTTGACTACATTTATGCAAATTACAGTGGGCAAATGCATACTTGTGATTGGAGGAAAGTATTACTCATAGAGTCCAGTAGGGGGCTCTGCCTGTGTGAAACAGAACTAATGTTCTCTTAGATGCAAATTAGCTGCAAGAATGGGCAACTTGTTATCCATTCCTATCTTGTTTAGCTGCTCATTATTAGATCACATATTATGATCAATAGCTGCGCACACACACTATGAAGTTGGACGTCAGCTGCTATCACAACCTGCAGCGTTAAGCACACATGCGCACACTCACACACAGCAGTTGCCTTTGACAGTTAAGCTCTCCCGCATGTGTTTGATTATCATGCAGCAGTCAGTTTGATAAGAAGAGATAAAAAACATCCACTTCAGGTTCTTTAAATATGTAACTTGTGGAGGTTCGACTTGGTGCCTCATACCCTGTATTCATAAGGAGATGGTAGATATCTTCACATTTCTGTTCTGGCGTCTTACTGCCTACAATAAGATCTAAAATTCCTGCCTTTGTAACGCCTAAAAAGCTTTGTTTACAACACAAATAATGCATTAATAGTACCTGACATGCTATCATTACACATCAGCATCTTATTCACTTCACTAACTAGATAAATCTGATTCTGACCAGCAGTTAATGTGTCCTCAAAAATATCCATGTGTGTGTCCACACACTCAGTAAAGTGCTATATACAATACAGCATCTTAGCAGTTCATAAAAACATACAACTATATCATTAGCTGACATTTCCCTGATTTATAATGCTTCATTAACAGCAGAAAGGCATGGGCATTTACAGTGTTTGTACATATATGTAAGCTTATGCGTGTGTACACACACACACACACACACACCTGAACATGCACACATTCACAGCAGACACAAACGCAGTACAAGTTTGCATTATATCTACCAGCAGAAACTTGTCATAACTCATGTAGTAAAACAACATAAATAGCAACTTTTCAAGTAAAAAGTGTGACTCATTCAACAAGCTGCTCTGTTCTGTTCTGTTAGGTAATAATGAGCATGCATGTGTATGACAGGTAAAGCAGGTGTTCACAGTACATTAAGTGAGGCACATGTACTGCTTTATGTTCCTCCTTTCATCAAAAAGCATCAGTGTGTCTTGAGTGCTCGGAACGGTGAGTCATCCGAGCAGGTCAGTATTGGCGTGTTGATCCGACTGACATCAGGAGCTCATAAGTGGTTGATTACCGTTCAGTTATATCTTCCTGTTGTCACTTCCTGTGAGACATACAAAGAGAGAGATGGCATCATGTGGAGAACAGGAAAATCTGTTATGTAATTATGGCTGTAGCCACCACTGGCACCACTGAGGTCCAGTCCTCGGTATTTTCTCCAAGGTGTATATAATAAAAGTCATGAAATGATTGCATAAGAATAACTTTACTTTCTGAACGCCAAGATTACCATTTGATGTGCGTGTGGGTGGGTGGTGAAAAACTTTACTCAGCTCGGTGGTTCTTTAATTATGCCACCAACTTGAGGAAACCTAACAGGCAGCCGAATCCATCAAGGCATGATACATGTAACTTTATAGGTTTACTGGTGGACTGCATGTAGCACATTCATCCCCAGACATCATCTGACCATTAACACCTGTGTGGCCGCGCTACATTACAGAGGACTGACTACATTTTTAGGTTCATACTTTTTGTGTTACTACCAGAAGATGTTTACATACTTTAGTGTTAAAAATATTAATTTTCCTCATACTGTCTGTGCTAAAACACCTGTATTCACCCTGTCTGAGACAGCAGCTGTTTCTTTAAGCTCCCCTCCTAAAGAGCCCAGTCAGCGTTTCTGGGTCCTCCATATCTTAGCATCTTTGCACCATCATTTCAGGTGGAGGAATGTCTGTAGCAGAGAATAGCGGCATTTTCTACCGTGAAAAATCACCATTAAAATCTTGTAAACCAAAATCTTCACAAGCAGACATGTTCCAGTGGGACTATGTTCCAAAATCAGGGAGAAATGAGCAACATCAGCAACCAAAATTACATGTTTCCCTGACATTAGCATGTAGCTGTGCAGCAGTGTAATGTGAACACTTGCAGTAGTGTGCCCAGAGCAGATGATCATATCAAGAAATCTGTTACGATCTGATGTCAGCAGTAGAAAAAGCATTGGGAACAGAGTATTTAGAACAGTCTGAAGGTTTTTGCTCACAGAGATTACTTTTACATATGTTTACCTCATTATTTAAAACCGGCCACGATCATGATTAGATTTCAACAGTGTCTGTTGTGTGAATCTCCTTATACTTGAACTCCTTATTTAAACATAAACATTAATTATCAGAGGTTTTGCGATATTGTTAGCCTGCTCTATATTTCCAGACTGTAATGTGGATTTTTAAATGCATTTAACCTGATTGTCATGTATAACTGCTTGACTGATCAGATCTCCAATGACATATTTAAAAAAAAAAAGAAAAGTGACCAAATTCAGGATGTTGCATAGGAAACTCATTTACTCAACTCTGTAAGCCCCTCAGCTCTAAAGAGTTTTTCTTTTTTTTAAAAAAAGGGGGACTATCAGAAACTGGTATATTTTTGGAAATACTATTATCTACTGTCTTGTCAAGAGTTTAATGAGAAAATTAATATGATTCTGATGACTATACAAAAACCACAGCTAAATATTTGTGCTCAGCAAATGAGGGCATTTTTCAACTGTTAAATGATTTCTACAAAGTTAAGCAGACGTAAATAGACTAAAGGAAAACAAAACTCAGTAAGTTGAAATAAATAAAATGAAAACTAATTTAAAGTTAAAGCTATAGTGCGTAACTTCTGTCGCCTCCCAGCGGATAATGCGTTATTACAACTAATAAGCCGGCAGCACTTCCATGTACACAGAGTAACACTCGCCACACACCATGTACACAGAGTAACACTTGCCAGTCGCCACATACCGTACACAGAGTAACACTTGCCTTTGTGGTAGGATCCACTTCTGAACCGTGTCTCGGCCACTTCCCCACCATGTTGCTTTCTCTTTCTACCTGCGCTCTACCTCTTGCTATGACACTCTCCGCTCTTCCTCCCCCTCCCTTCTTGCTGTGAGGAAGCATTTCCTGTGAACCAGCACGGGAATGTCGCCAGTCGACACGCAAACTAAAAATGATATATATTGAAAAATACCGCGAGATGTTAGAGGAGCCGATCGGCTTAATCAGCATTGTGTCATCTCCTCTAGTAGTGGCTTGGGTGAAACGGACATTTACGGACCTGTAGAAGTTACGCACTATAGCTTTAAATTATATCAAAAATAAAATTGAGCAATGGTGACTTGTCATTGGCATAACAGTGGTAAGAGATGCCATTTTCACAGATTATGACAGGAAATGCCTGTAAAAGGGATTAAAAGTGGTACCAAAATTGACCCCTGAGGCACACCATACCTGTTTTGTTCTACTCACTGTTTCTACCAACCTCCAGACTCTATAATTTGACAGCCACTAAAACTGACAAAGACATTTTAGAATTAAAAGAATAAAACTCCTCAGAGAAGCGTTGACAGCATGTGTGTGCTCAGACTGAGTTGTCTTATCAGTGGCAAGAACACCAAACAGACGATGCTACAAAGAGCAGATGGAGTGACATTATCATTCCTATGTGGTTGGGTTGTCAGAGAAACTCGGGAAGGTTTTTGGAACCATTACCTTTTTCGATGTGGTCCATATGTGTCCAGCATGAGCGTGCTGGCCTGTTCCAGGTTCATCTGGCAGCGCTGCAGAAGCTCTTCACACTCGGCTCTAGATCGCAGGCCCAGACGAAACAACTGCTCCACCTACAACACAGACAGAAAGAAGAAGCATGTTAGGCAGGGAGGTAGGCAAGCTGTTCAGTGTAGACTGCTACGTGTTTTATTATTGAATGATTCTCTCACCTGCACTGAGTTACATGTGTTTATTGTCCTGATATAATTCCATTTCAATGTGCACTTTTAACATCTGAGAAGTGACAGGACTTCAAAAATTCAGCTTTATCATAGTTTAAGTATACATGACCATTTGTATATCAACTACTCACACCATGATACATTGAATTCGGGAAGGAAAAGGTTTTTTTCTTGCATACCACAGTAAACGAAGAACCTAAAAATCTATTCTTGCTAAATTTAAGTCATAGGGGTCCACGTGTATAGCAAAACTATACTAAAACACCTGTTTACAAACTCCCATACAACTTGTGTGGTATAATCCAAGTCTCATTTATCCAGTCATAATACTTCCAAATGGGCCCTTTCCAATGGGGAACTGACCTTAAAGTAAAACTTATCTATGCCCTCTTCAAAGCCAGACTCCATTGACAAAAACAGTAATTTTACCTGACTGATCAGAGGAACTGCTGCTCATCTAACTCTGCCTCAAACGGCAGTTTGTTTGTGTTAATGTGTGACTTTGGTGTCTTAATAGGTTAGTTTAGATTCACCAAAGTCACACATTAAAACACAAACTACCTACTGAGGCAGTGGTAGTTCAGCAGCGATCATTTTCAGCAAGTTAAAATTACTGTTTTTGTCAATGGAGTTTGGCTTTGAAGCAAAGATAAATGTAACTTTCAGTTCAGCTCCCCATCAGACAGGGCTGTCTGTTTGGGAAGTGCTGAGCATACGTCTGGATAAATGAGTCTTGGATTATACTGCAACAGTTGTGTGAGAGTTTGTAAATGTATGTTTTCATAGTTTTGCTGTTGTTAAATGCAGATGATTATAAAGTCAATTCATTAAATTGTTTTCCATTTTTGGATTCTTTGCTCACTGTTGAGACATGCAAAAATAAAAACAGAGTTTTCTTCCAAAATACAATGGTGTGAGTAACTGATATGCAAATGGTCTTCGGGGGAGAGTAATTCTTAAAGGCGGGCTTGTGTTTCTCAGCCGTTGTCAGGTGGGGCTGTGAGCTCAGGAACAGTCTGTGTGTCAAGCTTCCTCTGATTTGTCCAGACCAGCACATTATCAGGGCCACACCACCAAAACTAATTGCATTAATATGCATTTAGTTTTGGTGGTGTGGCCCTGAATGATTATCATTGCCATTCCTGTCCGGTCTGACTTGCATAATAATTTCGTCTCCCTTGCACCACTCCCTCTATTTTCTTGTATCATCCAGTCTGATCTGCTTTTGGGGCCACTGAGGCATGGACATTGTGAATTTGAAGAATTGAGATCCCAGTCTCTTCTGGGAATTACTGCCAAAATCTACTCCTTTTCTGAGAAAAAACAAAACGTGCAAGAACCCAGAATTTGTGGGTTCTCGTGTGCATCTGTTTGTGTAAAAGAAAAACTCATAATAACACGATTTCATGGCTAATCATCCATAGTCATGTATTTAAAAATTATTTATGGTTATCACAGCTTTCCCAGTGAAGCAGTGCTGGAAAATTAAAATCACAGGAGAAACTTCTGCTCACTTTTATCTGTTAAGTTTGTAGGAAATGTTATTTTACCACCTGGTTGTAACACCTACCCAAGGGCACAACCGACGGAGTCGAGCTTTCATGGCAAACAAAGTCATATTCAATGAAAAGATGTAAATGTACCTTCAAATGATTAATGGCCTGAGGGATACTCCAGTTGTGACTCTGCAGAGCGGCCTGACACTCCTCCAGCGTGACACCGTGTACTGCTCCCTGGACCTGTCAATAATGCCATGAACTTATAAAAATGCAGGTTTAAACTTAAAGAAACTCGACTGGACGGAGGGATTTTTTTGTATCTTAAAAAATGGTATATAAAGAAAATGATTTTTAAAAAAGTTGTCTAATCTGTAAATAACTGCAAAGCCTTGAAAAAGTACAACCCCAAATCCCCCAAAAATGTGACGTTGTGTAAAAATGTGAATAAAAACCAAACCTTTTTTGACCTATGTTCAATTGAATACAGTACAAAAGACATGATATTTAATATTCAAACAATAAATATTGTTTTTTGTAAAATATATACATTTTTTCTGAATTTGATGTCTGCAGCACATTCCGAAAAAGTTGGGACAGGAGCAACAAAAGACTGAGAAAGTTGCGAAAGGCTCAAAAAACACCTGCTTGCAACATTTAGCAGGTTAACAGGTTAATTGGTAACAG
Source organism: Epinephelus lanceolatus (assembly GCF_041903045.1). Lineage (NCBI taxonomy): Eukaryota > Metazoa > Chordata > Actinopteri > Perciformes > Serranidae > Epinephelus > Epinephelus lanceolatus. Next base: position 13,087,067 of record NC_135753.1, on the reverse strand, counting down.
ATTGAGTGTTGGGTCTGAAAGGGGCTTTCTTGAAAGGCTCAGTCGTTCACAAGCAAGGATTGTCACTTTGTGAAAAACAGTGTGGGCAAACAGTCCGACAGTTTAAGAACAACCTTTCTCAATGCGCAGTTGCAAAGAATTTAGGGATTTCACCATCTACAATCCATAACATCATCAAAGACCCATAGAATCTAGAGAGACCTCTGTGTTCAAGGGCCAAGAAACTAACATGAATGGCTGTGACTTTTAACCTCTCAGACTGAATTAAAAACTGACATGGGCTCAGGAACACTTTGGAAAACCATTGCCTGTAAACGCAACTCGTCGCTGTATCTACAAAAGTTAAGCGGACTGGGATTTAACTGAAAAGGCCAATCAGGGATTTTAAATGTTGTCAAAAAGTGACATGCTATGGGTGAGATTTTTTAATTTAAATGTATATGTATAACACCATCTCATACAAAAACAGTTCTTATGCATATAAACAAGAGACATCCACGCATATATGTGCATAAAAATCAGTATGTTATATATACACATACAACCAAACACACGGCACAAATGCAGTGTGTTCATTTAAGAAAATGCTAGTGTTGGAGCGAGTCAACAGCCAGCCCCCGCTGAAAGCATTTTTAGGAGCGTTTTAGATGTACGCTTCCATTTCCACACTGACGCCCTCCCCCAAGTCTATTTTTTCTATAGTTCAGTGAAGTGTAATCTGCATAGACAGCTGTTTAAATCACACAACTAGGCTCTCAGTTTGTCTGTGTATCCGGTAAACAAACAGAAAAAAGTGCCCGAGTCCCAAACAGTCCGGCTCACTCTGGCTGGTGGGCAGTGAGGGGTCACTCCTATGTTCCCACAGTTCAATGTTCCTCAGCTCTATATGGCACATAATGGGAACCTGAAACAGCTCTGTATTTGCTTAATATGACAGTTGGTTAGGGGACTAAAATCATGACTTAACTGCAGCCCACGGATAAGAAGGAATTAATTAACAATTAACAGTTCAGGCATGAAAAAGGAGCTCACTAAGGGTTAGAAAAGGTTGCTGTGGCAAGAACATTGCCTTTGTACTGTATATGGGACACCCGCTCTACCCACTAAGCCACCAGGTGCCTCTTAATCTGACATTTTAATCTATGTATTGCTCTTCATCTGATGTGTTTATTATAGTGATACGCAGAGTAAACCAAAGCTATTTAACAGAGGGTGAAAAGACAGTGGCATGGACTCAATGGGATTGTTGTAACTGAGGAGTATAAGATTGTGGGAACAACCTTGGGGATATAGATATGCTCCCAGGGTTGTTTGGTTTTGGCTCTGCAGTTTTCAATATGGCAGCCGAGTCGCAAACTTTCTCATTTTACAGCGAAAATAAGTTTCTGAAAACATTAAAGGTAAGAAATAGCCAGTGCAATGACAGAATCTTGATTTGTATTTGATCAGCGCGGCCTAGTTTAAGAGTTTGATCAGAGTTTCACGTTACTATGGATGGCCCTCATTTGCATGAGTCAAGATTATGCAAATTTCGATACATCAAATGGTCAATCAGCCTGCCGTGCTGTATCCATCATGCGATGTAAGGGTGAATTTCCTGCTCTACATAAAAAATAAATAGGATCCGTCAACTTCACATACGTCAACGGATCCAGTGTGTCTCGGCTATCACTTGCTATGGTGGGCGGAGAATAAAATCATGGCTCAATACATAAAAACACTGTTGATTTCTTCCCTTGGAGCAGGCATAAAAAAATTTCAGTTAAAAAAATTTCTGCTGAGCCTGGTGAAGGCAGACTAGCCTGCCGCTGTCCAGTCACTTCTTTATGCACTGCAACTGACTACAGAGATGAAGGTAGAGTGTGGATTGGATGACAGCACGCTGACAGGCCACTCATGCCTCACTCTCATCTCACTTCCAGTGGGAATTCCCAGTAAGGCCAGCAGGCAAACTGTTCAATCCTTTAGGTACATAAATACTGAATGCCATCTTGTCAGACTTTGAAAGTGCTCGAGGCACATGGAGAAGATTTCCACCTTGTGACTGGAGAGATGTGCAGGGGTTATACACTGACAGCTTGTCTGAGATGTACTGTAGAGACAGAGCAGCATGTGCTCTGTAGCCGAAAGGATGGTTTTAAATTGTATTCTGAAAACAGGGTTCCCAGTGAAGGTTTCGGAGCACTGGAGTCATACAGCCAGATTTTTTTGTCCTGGTAAGGACTTGTGCAGCTCTGGATAAATTGTAATCTATGGATTGACACATTCACAGAAAAAATACCAAAATCCAGATCTATCTGACTCAGCTGAGGGAGAAAAAAAAGATACTGTGCACTTTATTTCTCTTTCTCTTACCTGTGTGACGCTCTGCTCGTGTTGCATGATGGGAGCTGCAGGTCCTCCATTGTTGTTGTTGTAGGAGGAGTTTGGTTTGGCTCCACCGGGATGCTGAATCATGGGTTTGACTGCCGCCATATTGGCTGCTCCGTATCTGATTCAAAATATGGTGACAGTTTTCATAATTAGGTATGAATAAATAGATAACAATGTGTGGCTGCACTTTAATTTATACTCTGAATCAAAGCGTGTATGACATGATAATGAGTCTGAAAAATATCCAAATATATCCACAACTATTACACATATTCCGACATATTAATTTACTGGCAAAGTTAATCTGCTAGTAAAGACAACAGCTACTAAATGCACCTTAAAGCAGTGGTTCCAAACTGGTCCAGCAACAGGGTCCAGGTTTCTCGTCATTAGTCATTAGATCTGTGCCAGTATAAAAGTACTTTAAAATGAAGTGAACCACGACCCACCAGTTGGGAACCACTGCCTTAGAGAGTGATTATTTTGTCAACTGTAAAGTATGAACTTTAAAACTATTAAAATTCGTTCTCTTGGTGAAAAGGATTCAAAACTGTTTTTAAAATGGCTGCAAATGACAATATATATTATAAGTAAATAAGAATCAGACTTAAGTGGACTATAATATCAGTATTGAATTTTTAAAAAAACAATTTCACGCAAAGACTGCAAAAGAAAAGAGTTAAGATTTGTATCAAACGACTTCAAACGTCACAATTTGAGTCCAGTCTTTTACATTGTAGCTACAAAATAAAAATATTTTTAATCATTATCTATCAAAGTGAGGACAATAGTTGGCTTTCTGCACAGAATTAAGAACTGTTTTCCTTTTGTACATAGAAAAAGAATTGTAGAATTTTTTTGTTTTGGATTATGGGAATGTTATGTACGGAAAAGCTGCTGCGTCTACACTGAGATGACTGGATGCTGTCTACCACTCAGCCCTAAGTTTCTTAACAGGTGATTCCTACAGCACCCATCACTGCCACCTTAACTAAAAGCTTGGTTGGCCATATGTGGCTGTGAGGCAGGAACAGCATTGGTATTTGTTCAGTTACAAAGCTTTAATGCAGATGCTTCCGGCCTATATTTCATTCCTTTTAATGCTGACCTCACATACTCTTGGTGCTCTTTCACAGAATAGGTTGTTGCTTCACATCCCCTTAATCAGAACTGAACCAGGAAGGGTGTCATTCTCTTACAGTGCACTTTATACATGGAGTAATCTGCAAAAAACCTTAAACTTGGACACTGTGCCACCCTTAAAATGCCTTGTTTCTGATCTTGTTTCAATTGAGAGTAAATGCTTTTAACTCTACATCTACATTATCACGCTGTATTTCTACTTGAAGCGATCATTTATTGCTATTGTTGTTGTGTATGATTTCATATCTGTTTTAATTGATATGCACGATGGTTCTCTGTTTGCTTATTGATTGTTTTTTATGTCTTTGTTCATGCTCAGCATCACTGAAAAACGAAGGTCTCCCTCATTCGATTTCCCGAGTCTTAAAGGTTTTGATGAATGAATGAATTCATTTGTTTGTTTTTCCCTCATTGTTGCATTTCTGTTTTATTATTTTTGTTTTTCATCTATTTTTCTCTTTAATGTGCAAAAACCTGTTGTGAATTGTGTAATTTCATTGTGAGGATCAAAAGGAGAGTTGGACCTGTTGGAATCAAAATAAACCACATAACTATCTCCCCTGCAGACTGAAGACAGAAAACTAATGCACCAAAAACATCTTAAAGAGGCGACGTCACTGTCTGCAAAACAAATTAAATAATGGGTCTGGATTGAACCTTCTTTTTGTTGCCTGAGTGAACAACACTTCACATGGAGACAAACCCAGCTCAGTCAGGCTGTCAGTCACACAGCACTTTCTCACTCTGTATCGAGTGTCGGCTGCTCTCTCTGGGTGTTACATGAGCTTTCATTTCAAAACTGTGGTATTACATCAACATTGTTTGGTGTTGTCAGTATTTTAGGAACAATGAGAGTGAGCTGGAAAAGCTGTTTTATTGTATGACATGCAAGAAACTGCTAACAAAACAATGTTTCATCTTGACTTAGACTGACTGATGCCAGTGGACGTATTCTAATGTGGCGAGTACTTCAAGGCTGTCTTTGTTTCAAGGCCTGTAATCACTGTCTCTATGAGACAGAAGTTATACTTAGAAACAAGGAAAACTATGGTTAGACAGTAAAGGAAAACTTAAGGGATTTTTCAAATTATGACTTAATATCATTAAAGGACAATTCACCCCCCATATGACCAATTATGTCACTATAAGATGTCAATTACACATCCTGTTTCACGTTGAATCGTGACAAAAACTCTGTTTTAGTGGCCTCCTGTGAAAAAAGAATCCACAAATTATATCAAAATATCCATTTACAAACTCTCACACAACTCATGCAGTATAATATAGTCTCATTTATCCAGTTGTATGCTCAGTACTTCTCAAACAGCCAGCCCTTTCCAACAGGAAACTGAATGGAAAGTGAAACATCTCCATGCTCTCATCTTAGCCAGACTACATTGACAAAAACAGTAATTTTACCTCTCTGAACACAGGAGCTGCTGGTCTAAGACTGCCTCAATCAGTTAGTTTGTTTGTGTTATTGTGTGTTTTAAAGCGTTAGCTTGTCTTAAGCAAAGTTGCACAATAACACAAACAAACTGCAAATAGAGGCAGCATTAGATCAGCAGCTCCTGTGTTCAGTGAGGTAAAATTACTGTTTTTTCTAAATGGAGTCTGGCTTTGAAAAAGGCACAGATAGGTTTTACTTTCTGTAAAACATTAATGAAAAGACTAGTCCATATTAAACACCCAGTCTCTTTTACTAGCCTGGTGTGGCTACATATTTTGACAAATAAAGGCCTGTCTCAATTAGACGCCTGGTCTGGTTGCCAAGCAGTTCAATTTTTTATAAAAGTTCTTAGGATGTATAAAAGTGGGATGTTGGCTACCTTAAATATGTGTCCCTTCCTTGATAACCCTGTAAGTTGTCCATATTCCTTAAGTCTGTAAGGGTCCTCAAAGATCAAAAGGGTTTTTCATTAAAATTAATCTAAGTTGTGAGTACTGCTTTAACAGGATAAAGTGGTGTTGTGTCGATATGAAGAGTGCCCTAATCCTCTCTCTGTGATGTGCTGTCTGTTGGAGCTAGATCAAATGAATGATTGATTTTTTTCATAAATTATCTGAAGCCAAATTTTTAAACAAGTGATATTTATACTTGTTTAAATAAATACTTTGATTTGATAATTTTGTGTGAAAGAAATTAAAGGCCTGTCCCAAATATAGGCCCGTTGATATTAGTGATTTAAGCAAATAATAGCCTGGGCTTTTAATTTAAGTTTTACAGTAGGTTTTAGCATAAATGCATGTGTTTACAAAGTACTGAGCATACGACTGGATAAATGAGACTTGGATTAAACTGCACAAATTATGTAAGAGTTTGTAAACAGATGTTTTGATATAGTTTTGCTGATGTTAAACATGGACTCCTATGACTGATCACGATTTTTTTTGTCATTTTTGGATTCTCTGTTCACCATAGGCATGCTTCACAAATTCAACGTAACACAGGGTGAGTAACTGATATACAAATGGTTATCTGGGGGATGAAGTATTCCTTTAAAGTAGTCATGCTACCTTCGCACATACAACTCCATTGTAGGGATTTAGGAAATGTGACATCCTGCAGATCAACTTGTAAAGGGTCAAACAGAATGGGTCTCCAAATAAACACAGTGTTTGATATCAGAAACACACCTTTCTAGAAAAGCTGGTCGCTCTGGCAGCGGTGCGGGAGCGGAGCTTGGGGTGCTGTCAATCAGTGAGGAAAGGGTACGCCCCTCACGAAAGGCGAGAGGATCCAGTAAGGAGCTGGATGCGTAGGATGAACCATGAGCTGAGAGCTGGGAGGACTGTGATGTGGCTTGAGCCGGGGAGGACAAAGATGTCGAGTTGGAGGACAGAAGGGGGCCCAGAAGTCCAGACGCTCGGCGTGGGGAGACAGAGAGCGGAGGAGGAGGCAGGACAACAGGGTAGGAGGATAGCGGCGGCACCAGTGGAAGGGGAGAGGAGGAGCGGGAGCCCGGCTGAGAGAAGGCGTGGTCTCTGGGTGGGATCTGAGGAGGTGTGTCGTCCTCATCGCCCAAGGAGATGGAGCTGGAGCGGGCCTGTGGGTGGGTGGTGCGGGTGGAGAGGTTGCGCTTGGAGGGACGCAGTGGGGGGACGGGGCTGCGAGGAGGCAGCACCGGCCGGTCCTCGAAGCAGCAGGGGAAGGAGGAGGTAGAGGTGGAGGAGGGGGAGGGTGGAGGCAGGAGGATCTGTCTGTGGGGGCCCAGCGGAGCCAGGGGTATAGGGAGCGGGGAGGATGGGAGGGAGCGGCCTGTTGCCATGGGAACCTGCAGCTTCACCATCACCTGCACCCACAAAGACAGACAGAAATATCAACATGTGTCTGTTTGTGAGAAGGAAGAAAAATCTGATAAACGGAAACTACACGTTCATCACTTTCTTTACCTCTCTCTGTAGTTCTTGGAAGAGGTCAGCTGACTGCGACTCGCTCCTGCCCGCCATAGCGCTGCTGGGCGTGGTTACAGCCTCTTCAGTGAATCCCTTGTTGATAGATCGCACCTCCAGGTCCTCTGATTGGTCCTCGAGCTCCGGTGCAACCTCATCGTAAGATGGCTGAGGGAGAGGCCAGTCCAGGATGGATGGGGTGTCCTGTGGGGGAGAATGATGGAAGTTTGAGAAGCCCCTACAAGCCCTGTTGAGGGTTGAGGAGGGGCTCGACCCTTTTCCAACTGACACTGGGCAAGAGGTGGGGTACACCTTGGACATTCACACCATTCACACCTAGACTACAGCTCACATTTACACTTAAAGGCAATGTAGAGTCACCAATTAACCTGCATGTCTTCGGATTGTGGGAGGAAGCCAGAGTACCTAGAGAAAACTCATGCGGACACAAGGAGAACATACAGGCTCTGCACAGAGGGGTTCCCCCACCCCGGGTTCGTACCCCCCACCCTGGTTTGAACCTGGAAACCTCTTGCTGTGAGGCGACAATACTTAACACTGTACCACTGTGACGCATATGGATGATACTGCAAATTCTAAAACATGGATACTTCACACTTATCGTCAGTCGGGCAGCACATAAGATCAAAAATAACCACAGATTCAAGGTGGGTACCCAAGATTAATTCCATTAATTCATTATCTGACATTATGTGTCCCTTTGCGTCTAGGTTATGGGGATGAATGTTGGCCAGTAAACTGTCTTTCAGAACATTATGATGTCACAGCGAAGGTAACCCTTGAGCTTGCTTGTCATTACTTTGTCCATTTGTGTGAAATTTTGTCACAATTCGTGTATGAATTCCTGGCCAACAAAAGTTAGTTGTGCAAGAACTGAGGAAATTCCCACAGGGCATTTTGAAGATATATATACTGTATGTACGAATGAACAGAAAGACAACTCAAAACCATTATGCCTCCAGCTTTGTCATCATAATAACTTGATTCATATGCTTAAATAACGACACAGTTTTCTTACATAACATAAGCCCTAGACCTTTTGCAGCTAAACAAAATATGTGAGTGAGTTGAAGGCTTATTTTGAATGTGATAATGGCAATTTATGCACTAATAACTTTAAAAAAAAATCTTGCTAGGAACATTTCATATTCATAAAGATTAATTTCTTAATTCAACCCAAACTGGATGAACGAGATCCATGTCAGTAGCTAAAGTCTATTCACAGATGTTTGGTCACATAAATGATCCTTGTTTTTATTTTATTCTTTCAATTATTTTTTTTTCTTTCTTGCCAATTGATCTGGCATGACTAATTGTTTGTACTTTTATAAGAGTTGAGTGATCGGGTTGGTCCAGTTCATGTCTGTTCATGTTTTCAGACAACTGAGTACATTCCAGGACACCACCGCCAACATCACCAGTGACATCAGTGAATTCACAGTCTGTTACAGTGAAATCATTCTATAACCAGAAACCATGAATTACCAGAACCATCTGGAAACATGGAGAATTATAAAGTAACAGCTAACATTATATGAAGAGGCAAAATAAAATAGACAAGATTACAATGCACAGGTCGCATCAGTCTGCGCTGAGGTGCTGGACCAACCTTGCCACCCATAACAGCAAAAGTGCTCTACCAAAATATCTGTCCTCTACTATTACACACAATCATAATACAGTGCCACTAAGATATAGAATGCATCTCCATATTTTTATGTTGTAAACATTGTAAACAACATTTGAAAACTTCAAAGCATTTAGCTACAGCTTAGTGGAGATGATCAAAAGGAAGACAAGAGGAGACACTACTGTGGAAAGTAAACCCGTAAGCATTAATGTACACATGATCAATCAATGAGCACAGATCCATCACACTGCACCCGCCTTGGGCTCATCCAGGGACAAAAGATGATTCAAGCCATTTCGTAGCCAAAGGCTAGACAGCTTCTTCTGAGGACATGGATGTGTGATAAGACAGTCTGAGATGGTGTTTGGTCTTTGACGGGATTTGAATAATGTGGATTGCTGGGGCACAATTGCTTTCTGTGTGTGCTGGCGTGGGACAGGAGAAAGATAGCTAAATGCACTAGATGCAATAGAAAATCATGTGTGAAAATTTAAAACCACCCGCTGTCCTATGACTGCGGATCATTTGAAGAAATTTGTAAAAATAAATACTTTTGCGAAAGCGTGTCCTGCTGCAGAACATACACGTCATCCTTCCTATCAACCTCAGCTGGATAAATGATTCAAAACTGAGAACAGCTGTGAAAAAAAGGAATCAAGTGACCAACAGGGATGACCAAGCTAACACTACAGCTAGCATACCAATCTGCTAGCATGTCTGCTACCAGCTACTGTCACAATGCTATTTTATATAGTGCACACAATGTTGTATTATGTGGAAGTATTTCAGCAGGAATATGTACTAGAAAAAGAAAAGACGTTTTCTGTCTGTCTTTTACGCACATTAGCATCAAGCTAATACTTTGGCATTATCAAATTTAATAATCTAGGAAAGAGGTCTGTGCATACAGAAAACAATAAGTAGGGATTTTTGAATCAAATTTTTCGCCTCAGATCCCGATCCGAGTCATTTACTATTGAATATCTGCCGATACCGAGCCAGATGCCAATTTTCCTACGTAACACAGCTGCACAGTGCACACTTTAAGTGCTTTTAAATGGCTAAAATCAATCCGATGTATAGCCTTTGCTTGACAATTTAATAGCTCTGCAATGCAGAGCTACAGTGAGCTACAGTGAGGCTAAAAACAGAGTTCATATGACGTTTTTCCAAACAACTTTTTATGTCGGGGCTGCAGCACACTTGGATCACTACGGATGAGCAGTATGGAGATACTTTGTGGATTCAATTTTGTGTTTTTGGACGTTAGTCTGGGGCGCTGTATGCCATTAGGTGTGCTAGCCGCTCTCCCCGCCGATCTCCGCACGGGATGTGAGCACTCTAAAACTTCACCAGGGCCTCCATTGGCATATGGGTGAGTAGATAATGGCTGAATTTTCATTTTTGGGTGCACTATCCCTTTAACCCTATTTATTGTCTATTTCTGGACATTTTTAAGGACACTGAACCCCACTAGTGGATACATCTTAAATTGCACTTGTATGCTGTCTACTCTTGTTTTGTGTATGCACTCATGTTTTTACACAAATGACATGGATGTATGAAGTTATTTTGATACATCCAGCTGCTTATTCTGTATTTATAATCTAATTTTTGCTATTACTGTTCTTATACCTGCACTATACAGCATATTGTGCCCACTGCACATGTTAATGCTGTTGGTACTCTATACATCATAGCATATTCCACCTCAGAAGTTCCCAACTGGTCCAGCCACAGGGTCCAGATGTCTCTTTAGTCATTAGTTCAAGGTCTACACAGTTTAATACACTCAGCGTCATACTTGTGTTTGGCCATGTCCTAGTTTGCTGCCTCTGTTAAGTAGCCGTCCGTTAGTCACTTAAGCCCAGTTCAGACCAAAGATTCACGACGAGACGAGTTGAAACGTGCAACTACTTGCAATGCGCAGTTCTGCAATGTTCTTAAAACCTGACGGTTCACACCAATGCAACTAGATGAGATGGTATATCATCTCTATGCAACAACTCTCTGTACCTCCGCTCTGTTTGCAGCTTTTCAGGTTTATTTTGTGGCTGAATATAATTAGTGACATCTATACATATAATGAGGATAGTGATAGTGAGATGCTGGCTACAAGTGCATTTGTAGTAGGGATGAAACAGCGGAAAACATAAGCTAAACGAGCATCAGATGGACTGTGTTCATAATAAATACACCACCATAATATAAGTTAGCAGCGCTAATTAGTTAGTCAGTGAGAATGTGTGTGTGTGTGTGTCCGGCACTTGCGCAGGCGCACGTGAGGAAGTTGTTTTAACTGCTTACATATGCCCATCTATCATCATTATCACATAAGTAGCCTTTACTCTTCTTTAGTTTTAAATGGTATAGCCACTCTCACTCTCTAACTCTACCTTCAGTGTGTCCTCATCCGGCTGCCGTGTCTCAGTGAGCGGTGAGGGCGTGGTCGAGCTGAAGCTGTCGTCAGTGAAGTCAATGAGTGACACCTCGCTTTTGGCCGAGCGCACACCGGACCCCTCCCACGGTCGCAGCTTCAGCCCCAGCGACACTCCCAGCCTCTTCAGCCCTGACGAGGCGCTGGTGTCGTCATCGTCGTCGTAATCGTCCATCACAGAGTCGTAGAACGGCTCTGGACACACACACAGGCAAACACCAGAGTGAGAAAGCAACAGAGGTGTATATTCTAAGGACAGATGGCGTATAGACAGAACAGGGGAAGAAGAAGCACTTACTCTTCAGCAGAATGGCAGGTTGGGGTGGACGAGGCGGTGGTTGCTCTGATGAAGAAAGTTTTAGACATTAATCAAAGTGAACACATGTGCAAAAAGACATGTGGAGTATATGCAGTGGTGGAAGAAGTTTTCAAATCCTTTAATTAAGTAAAGGTACAAATACCAGACAGTGAAACTACTCCACTAAAAGTTATGTAAAAATCCTGCAATCCAAGAAGGTTTTTAAATTAATCTTAAGAAGTAGGAGAATTTTCTCAACATATAAAGGGAAACTTCCAGGAACACCTCACATCCTTCAGTTTATCACAAATACTCATAATCATAATCACCAAATTCAAAGATACACAGTTTTCACTGGACAGGTAGAGGAATAAAAAGTACATTTTGAAGGGATAGTTCGTACCATTTAATGTGGGGTTGTATGAGGTACTTAAGGTCCCATCTAAAATATGTTTTGCTGCTGCCCCCGTCCAAAACAGTACATTGCTTAGCTTCCACAGCAGTACTCCTGTATGGGGGCATGCCACTTATCATCAACAGTATACAATATACTGATTATGAATAACTACCTCATACAACCTCACTTCAAAAAATCCGAACTGCACCTTTAACTAGAATACCCGAGTAAGTGTACTTCCACCACTGAGTGTATGTATTTAAATGTTCGGACAAACTTACTCTTGGAACGGTTGGGGAGTTTGGTCGGTCTTGCAGTGCCCGAGTCCATCCCTAGCACATCAGGAGGGTCCATGGGGTTCCCCAAATACAGACTGAAAGAACGCAGACAAGTCAGTCAGATTTAGTGACAGTAAGTTGTAGCTATTAAGTCATTTAGCATTAGTTTGTATGAAGAATATGTTTAGATAAAGTCTACAAAATGGGCCAGGTAACAGCTGAATGTATCATTTCTTTACCAGCTCAACAAGTACATCTGTGAACTGATGCACTGCTGCACTCTAGTGGACAGGGATGGAAGTACAGGTAGCCATACCACTGTAAAATACTTGATGACAAGTTTTCAAGCTCTTGAGTATAAAATACAAAAGTACTGGCTCCAAAATATACAGTAAAGACCTCATTATGCAGAATCAATGGAATATAAATATGTATAAGCATCACTTAATGTTGGTTTTGGTAATTCTAATTTTACGTTTAATTTCTCTTGTATAGTTTTTATTTCTATTTTATATACTTTATATACTTATTTATGTACTTATTTCTGTCCTTATGCTGACACAACACCTGAAACTCATTTCACATTGTATAAATAAAGCTAAACTGAATTGGTGAGAATTATTGACCTGTCTATGCGGTCTGCGTGTCCCCAGCTCCTGTGAGGGTCTGTGTCTCCGTGTCCAGTGTGGATGAAAGAGTGTTTGAGGGGCCGGCTGATGTCCTGGGCAGATAGACCGGCGACAGACGTCACCACGTGTCGAGGAAACTGACCGACACGCAGCGTCCCCCTGTTCTGACCTCGCCACCAGTAGTGCTCTGCCCTGAAAACACATACAGAGATTTACAAACACAAAGGACCTACCCTCTACTCTGTTTATCATGTGACATGCTCTTCTGATTTGAATTATCTGTGTCCTGATATTCAGCATAACTAAACAATAATGGGACTTTCCTGAGTGCAAGAAACTGTTTCTGTCACATTAATATACTTATATAAATCAAATAATATTGCGTTAACTTGTTAACATCACCAGATGCCACAGTATTTATGTAATGAGCCGGTAACAGGACAGTAATTGCAGTAATTTCCCCCAATGCAAGGAATCCAGCGTCAACAAAAGATTCATTTGTTGTCTCGTAGGAGCGACCATCATTTTGCCCTGACACACACAGGCATGACTGTCATGCTAGTAATCCTGTTAAGATACTGCTTTGTGATTAAACACCATTTTTCGAGGGAACCTGCATGTGACAAACTGACCTTCCTTCTATGATGGTGATGACATCATTCATTTTAATCTGCAGCTTGTCTTCCTCCTCAAAGTCCTGCAGCGCTCTCATGTCTGTCGGCATGGTCTGCAGAACACATACACACTTAAGAGTTGGAGCAAAAAGCCACAATGACTTATCACTGCCATCGGTGGGATCATAGAGGCAAACACTTCAGGACATTTTGTGTAATAGTGATGTATTTGTTTCCATTTGCTTCCTCTTCATTGTCCTTTATTTGCCTGTTGCATCACCCTGGTGACTACTTTTGGAGCTATTACAACACATTTGTGTTTAAATAATGATACACACCTCTCTGCTTCCACCAGTACGTTACCAGAAAAAATATCATCCCCTAAAGGTTGTTGTGTGTTGTCATGTAACTGATTATACGCTACCTTATAGAAAGGTCATGTGGGTTATAATGTCCAGTGTGTTTCCATTCATATACCTACAACCTATCCCTTTCTGCTTCTGCATTCTAAGACTGCCTAAAAGTAGCGGGAATAAGAGTTTTTTCCTTGTCACGGTGATCAACATGTAAGGATGATGTTAGTGTGTTGGGTGTTTCCATTCACATTTCCTACGACTGCAGAGCTTAAACGCCGGCACACAGTCCTGTTCTTATGCATAACTCTCTGTCTGGTGCTGCTGTAGCTGAAAGGCACACCTGTAACTGTGTTTCATCTCATAGGCCCACAAATATTTATCTATTCCTCATAATTATCCCTCTGTCTGACCCTCCCTGTGTCCAAGGCCATTTATTTTGAAGGGTCTAGGCTATTTGATTGTTCTATATCATCAGGCTATCATTAATATAAGCAGGGGATTTTAATACAAAGAGGTAACCACTGTATGCTCATTTTGTGAGCTCATTTTGGTGAAAGTAACACAAAATTAATGTAATTAGTAAGTTATTACTCACCACAGAGAGTAATTTTGTAAAGTGTAGTGTAAAAATTAATCCCTAATCCAGTAAACGTGATATACTGCATAAGTTGATCAAGAAACAAAGCCATATAACCATCATATAACCATGTTTCATACAAAACTGAGTGAGATGCATCTGTATGTGTTAAAACACTGTCATATATAACAAAGTATTCCTAATATGAGTTCACATTGTATCCATACGCTATAGAACACACACTCAAAGATAACCTATCGTGCTCTGTATAATGATAACAAACATATACTCAAAACATACACTCAAATGCTTGTATTACCTGATGCACATTAAAGGATTATATTGCATGAAGGCATAAGGGACTTAAAGAAATAGTCCCTGAGTTCCATATGTTTTTTAAAAAATAGTGCAAACCTGAGTTCCAACCTAATGGTGGGAGAGTCTGGGGATTTACAGGCCGGGGGGGGGATACACCATTAAAACATGCCTGGGCATGTTCGGGCATGTCTGGACAAAGGCAAAAAGGCCGGCCACCAATAGGTTTGGGCTTGGGTAGGAAGGGCTAAAGAAAGAAGGTGGAGATTCTCTTGAATCTTCACCAGCATAAAAGGGACAGCTCAGAAAGTGAAACTTCAGTCCTGCTCCGGAGCATGACTCGATGAGTTGTATGTGTTGAAGCTTGTGAACACATTAAACTCGATTGCATCGGACTCTGCCTGTCTCCAGTGTTTCTTTGAGTATTACTTAGCTGAATCCAAGGTACCAGATTGACATCAAAAGGGAAACAGAGAAGTCAAGTGGAGGACAAGGTCGGGAGCCTACAGGCCCACTTCCAGGCACCGATTTTTGCCTCTACAAAAGTAACTTATTACTTTTAAATGCAGGTAACTAGTAATATGTAATACTTAACATTTTGAGAGTAGCTTGCCCAACACTGGAAATTATTCATGTTATTTATCTACATTCATAATTTCATACAAATCTCTGAGTCCAACTAAAAGTAAACACAGAAATTAGCTCCTGATATTAGCCATTATAGCTAGCTAACTACTTCCAGGGCAAACTTCTGGCTACCCAGATATTTGAAATGATTTACATAAAATTGAGTTTAAAAGCATTATACTTAAGTGCATTTTTGATGTACTTTAGTAGGAACACTTCACCCCCCAAATGACCATTTCTATATTAATTTCTCACCCTTAATTTTTTAAGATAACCAGCACGTTGTCCTGGAGCTAGCTCCCTATTAGATACAATCGCTAATCCAGGGGGCTACTTTCTAAATTTGCTTTCATTTACCCTTAAAGAGACAAGTTCTTGCCTCTTTATTTAAAAATGTAAGTTTATTTGGAGGCCCATGCTGCTTGCCCCTTTATAAGTTGTTCTGCAGGATGTCAGGTTTTTTAAATCCCTACAATAGAGTTGCAAGTGCAAAGTCAGTATGACCCCATTAAAGGAATACTTTATCCCCCAAATGACAGTTTGGGGGATAAAGTATAAATATCAGTTACTCACCCTGTGTTACATTGAATTCGTGAAGAAGAAAACACGAAGACTCCAAAAACAAAAAATTTCTTGATGAATTTACGTCATAGGGGTCCAGCTTTAACAACAGCAAACTCAGTACTTAGTAAACACATGCATTTTTGCCAAAAGCTTACCATTTCAAAATGAACTGAAAGTGAAACTAATCTATGCTCTCTTCAAAGCCAGACTCCATTAACAAAACAGCAATTTTAACTCGCTGAACACAGGAGCTGCTGGTCTATAGCTGCCTCTATCTGTAGTTTGTCTGTGTTATTGTGCGACTTTGCTTAACTCAAACTAACCCTTTAAAAACACCAAAGTCATACTATTACACAGACTAACTAACTGATTGTGGCAGTCTTAGACCAGCAGCTCCAGTGTTCAGAGAGGTAAAATTACTGTTTCCATTAATGGAGTTTGGCTTTGAAGAGAGCATAGATAAATTTCACTTTTAGTTTAACTCCCCGACTATGACTGGACACATGACACTTGGATTATACTGCACAAGCTGTGTGAGAGTTTGTGAACAGATGTTTTGTTATAGTGTTGTTGTTAAACGCAGACCCCAATGACTTCAATTCATCAAGGATTTTCTCCGTTTTTGGATTCTTCGTTCACTGCAGAGGGATGCAAGCAAAACAATTCTTCATGAATTTAACATAACACTGGATGAGACATTATTATACAAATGGTAATTTTGTGGGTGAAGTATTCCTTTAAAACTTTTCCAAGAGAACTTACACATTTCTAAAATTATATATCATTAAGCAACAATTTGCCAGGCAATAGCATGTATAAAGTAGGTTGATTAATATTAACTCCATATTGACTGACTATAACATTAATAGTGATGTTATAGTAATAATAATCTGATCATGTGTAGCTGATATAATCTATTATTGCAAAAGGTTTATGAATCTCATTTTGACTATAGTGCTACCTCAAGCAGGAAGTCTCTAAGGGCGATGAAGGTGGGTCTATCCTCAGGTTTGGGGCTCCAGCACTGCAGCATGACGTTGTAAATATCCTGAGGACAGTCGTCTGGTTTACACAGCCTCTCAGCCTCCACGTCCACCTTGTGCAGGATCTGCAGAGAGGCACATATATATAACAGAATGTTGAAGAATCATTATTATCTGGTGAATTTTTAAAATTGCACAAAGCTGCAATCATTTTGTGGGTTGAGCTTTTTCAGAAAACATTATATGCAATAATAGATTTTTATCCAAAAAAGATGTGAGTGTGCATATGCATGCACCTGGCTCCCATTAAGGCCCAGCCACGGCTCCTGTCCGTGGGTGAACATCTCCCACAGAGTGACCCCAAACATCCAGGTATCGGATGCATGTGAGAAAGTACGAGACTTCAGAGACTCCGGAGCACACCTGGAGAGAGACAAGATGGAAAGAAAAACTTCGCAGAGCAACACTCGAACTTTTGAATCACTGGACCCTGGCAACAAAACAACAAAATGACACATGATTTAGTGCGACCAGGACGTTCTTCTCACCATGGGAAAGGGATTTTATGTCCCTCCTCCATGATGTATTGGTCAGTGTGCGTTGGCAGCGCCCTCATTAGGCCAAAGTCTCCAATCTTCACCGTGTCATTGGTGGACAGCAGAACGTTGCGGGCAGCCAGGTCCCTGTGGAGGAAACGTCTCTGCTCCAGGTAGGCCATGCCACATGCCACCTACACACCCACAGAGTCACACAGAGACAGAACCAATTACATTTGATTAACAAATCTACTTTAGTATAACTTTAAGGTACTTGTACTTGAGTATTTGCTTTTTATGTAACTTTATACTTCGACATCTCAGAGGCACATATTGTAGTTTTTATTCCACTACATTTGTCTGACAGCTTTAGTTACTTTTTTAATTTTTTTTTTTACCCCCTTCCTGTCCAGTGAAAACCTGCTCCATGTTTTTTTCTTCTGCACACAACAGCTATACTACACTGTCGTACTTTTGCCATTTGCTGCATGATAATTCTTCTTATCATTATTATTATCATCATCATTATTATTATTAGTTTACAGAAATGATAGAGATCCACAGTGTGAAAAACTCCTCTGATTGTTGGGACTGAACCAGCCATGCATCTGTAGGCACTTATTGGTGTTGCACTGACCTGCACAGCGTAGTTACACAAAAAGGAGATGAGGATGTGACCTTGACGCTTTCTCAGACGATCCAACAGGGAGCCCAGAGGTGCCAACTCAGTCACCTACACACAAGCACACACAATATGGAAATAAAACACTCCACTCATTATTATTTACATATCTAACATGTGACTTGGGTGTGTACTTTTGCTTTAACATGTTTGAGAATGGCTGAGTGTGTTTACCATCTTCATGGGCTGTGTGAGGACGACGCCGTACAGCCGGATGAGGTTCTGGTGGCTCAGTGAGTGCATGGCGTTCACCTCTCTGATGAAATCATCCAGACCGTCTGATTCCAACACGGCAGCCTTCAGACACTTCACTGCCACTGACAACTAAGAGGAATGAGAGGGAGAGATGATATAAGCTTAACGACCGACAGAATAAACTGCTGTAATTCAAAATGGTGCCTCTGAGATCCAACCTGAGCACATTTTGCACACTCCACAGCGTGTTATACATTTCCTTGTTAGCTACTACCCCCTACTGTGTCTCTGCATCTCACCACTCTGCCATTGGGTCCGGTCCACTCTCCTCTCCGCACCACCCCGAACGTGCCATCTCCCAGACGCTCAAACAGCTGCAGCTCCGTCTCTCTGATAAGGCAGGTGAGCGAGGCTCCCGGCTCGCTGTTGGCTGGTGCAGAGCTGGACGACGCCCCCTGAGGGAGAGGCTGCTGGGAGTCAGCATCGGGTCGTTTCACTGGAAACACCTACAGGGCACAGAAGCAGAAACCAGAGACAGGTTTTCATGCAGCCTTTATAATAGCAGATTCTGCACATGAATTTCCCCCTGCTGCAAGCAAAAACTAGACAATTAGGTATTTTTAAATCTTCTATTCTAAGCTGCAGGATTTTTGATTTGATTTTTTGGGGATCTACACCAGTCCAAAATGGTGTGTAGATTTCAGTAACAACCTCTCACAGGGGAAGACTAGTTTATTGTTTGAGACCGTGCCTGGGAGAGCAGCCAGGTTATTGTTTCATTAAAATATGAAACTCCCACATTCTTTACTGATCACGTTGAGGAAATATGTGGAAAACCGTCTTTGCAACATAGAGCAAAATATCTGTGTGTGTGTGTGTGTGTGTGTGTGCAGGACAGTGTTACTCCACCTTGCTCATCCAGGACTTGCGTTTATAAAGGGCTCTCCTCCTCTTGACGGCCTCCCAAAGCCTCCTCTGACCTGAGCCAACACAATCACAAACACTTTATATGTAAACTTTTTTCACACCAAAGCACAAATAAACTTGAGTGTATTATTTGTAAATGGGAACAGAGGTAGTAACAGGACGTACCTGGGCGTCCCATGCCGATCTTCTCCAGGTCTTCATTCTTGACGTAGTCGAAGTGGGAGAGCCGCGTGACGTTGAGATCATCACGGATCCGCAGGAAGTACTGCTGCAGCTGCACATCTGTCAGCAGCTCCAGCAGCCACTCTGTCCCCTCCTCACACTGCATCTGCACACACAGTTACCTCCTTTTACTATACATGTGAAGACACACACATTGACACGACAAAAATCACTGACGAAGGTGCATGTTAGAATCTACCTCTAACTGGGTGTTAAGTGTGTGGTATGTTAGTGCTGGAGGAATTATGAAAACAAGCAGGCTTTAAGAACTGTGTTCAATTATTGAGTGTGATGTTAATGGGCTCTTAATGGACACACTGTAATGTGCAGTGGAAATGGAAGAGCTACTCTCAACTACAAAATCAATATTTAAAAAAATCATTTTTACTCTCTACAACCCACATAAAGACAGATATAACATGTTAATAAGTGAGCTTTAGAGGTGCTGATAGGCAGATATTTTACATTTGGACAGAGCTAGGCTAGCTGTTTCCCCCTGTTTACAGTCTTTATGCTAAGCTACGCTAACCAACTGCAAAAAAAAAAAGCAAATTAGCATTTTTCTATAATGTCAAACTACTCCTTTAAGTTGGATTCTTCTTAACTTTTCCACCCGACTGAATCTCTACATGATGTCACATCATGTATTTTAAGCCAGTTTTGAGTTGGAATAAGAAGAATCTACCAGGAAACAACAAAAAAAGCAAAGAAATTCACATTATTTAAAGCTATAAATGTTATTTATTGGCGGGAGTATTCTCACTTTTGAGGATTTTGCTTGTCCTTCTGTCTCTGCAAAGACATTATTTTAGACAAATACTGCTGTAAACATTAAACAGTTGAAGTCTTTTTTTACATGACCACATAACATTAACAGGGCTGGGTATCAGTACTCAGTTCCTTTAAAGTATTGACAGAAATAACCCAGTACCAAATAGAATTGAAACTTCTACAGTCAAACGTTACCCACGTTTGATTCTTTTGTTTCTCTCTAACCATTGACAATTCCAAAGTTTGTCCATCCCCTCAGGTTAAGAGTCTGGGTGTCATCCTAGACAGTACACTGTCCTTTGAGGCCCACATCAGCAATGTTACTCTGTCTGCACACTCATCTACAAAATATTAATCGGCTTCGGGCATGACTCACACTTCAGAGTGCTGCTATCCTCGTTCACTCTTTTGTTACATCTCGTACTGTTTACTGCAATCCCTCCATAGACCATATCACTCCTGTTCTCCAGCAACTTGACCGGCTTCCTGTCAGTTTCAAGATTCTGCTTCTCACCTTCAAGGCCCTTCATAATTAAGCCCCTACCTTCTAGTCTGAACTCCTTCATAATCACACACACTCTCCCATACTCTTAGATCCTGTTCTGCACTCCAACTCACATCACCATCTGCCCACTTGACCACCATGGGTTCTAGAGCATTCAGCTGTCCGCTATACCTAATATTTATATGTACGATTTTTGTCATTTGTCATTTTGTTAACTTTTATTGTATATAATGGCATCATTTGGTTTTATGATCTATGGATACATTGCTGCTTGTTTTTTAACTGTTTCTTGTAAGGTGTCCTTGAGTGCTTTGAAAGGTGCCTATAAATAAAATGCATCATTATTGTTATTATTATTGTTGTTGTTGTACCCAGATGTAGAAAAAGGCTATTTGTATGGTTTTGCATGCACCCAATAGCTGCAAGCGTTCTTTAATTTAAGTGACGTTGTGATTGGCCTACTGCCACAGCAGCTAGAGCCCATTCAGTCTGTGGTATATTTGTATATAAATAAAATAACTAAAGTTAACTGAACGCTTCAATTTTCATGATGGGTATCGAATGAAGTAGAAAAAGAAGTGTCAAATTAGCTACTCAATGGTGTTAGTATCACTTTAAGGGTACATAAAGGTACATAACATACACAATTATTAAGGGTCTCTTAATGGTTTTTTGTCAAATAAAGGTATGTACATAGCCTGACATTTTACAATAGAAACAAACGTGTCTGTGCTCTCTGGTGGACAAACAATGTCACTGAGACAACACAGAACAAAATGAAACACGTAACCATGTAGCAACACCCAGACTGGATCCAAAAGTCCACCCTCCGAACCTGCGTGCTGAGTCCTCGAGGACTTCAGTCCTATGTACTGTGACGTATTCACTGTCATCACGTTAAGTCTGAGAGGGCGCAAGACTGAAAGCCGCTGATACACGGGCCTCAAGTCTGTTTCACTTGTTGCCATGGAAACACTCTGGCAACAGCTACAATGTACACTGCTACACATGTCCACTGCTGTCATGCTCCTCATGCAAATGGATGATGTCTGCTCATCTGTCCCTGCAGATAACAAGATATAAATCCATGTAAAGGTTTTATTTTTAAGTGAACAAAATTATATTCATACATTTCTTTACACCACGAAGACTATACACATTTAAATACAGAAATGCTTTAAATAAGGACAAGACTATGACTGAATGAACTAAGTATTGCTTACACTAGAAAACTTTTATTCTTTTTTTTCAACAAAGTTTCTTAGCCTTTATATTTGGCTGTACACAGCTTTTAGCCTATAATGTAGGCTGCAATAATACAATCATTTTGATGACCTCTACAGCCTATACTTCTACATATCTGAATATTATTTCTGGTCTACACAATTAAAGTAACCTTTTAATACAGTAATTGTTCTATACTATCATAATAAGTTTGTTTTGTTTTTTTTAGTCAGCATTTGGAAAAACTACAACGCCATGTTGGTATTGTGATGAATTGTGGGTAATTAAATCAATGACATCTTGTGAATCTGCACCCCAAGCAGACTATTGTCTGCTTGGGGTGCAGTCTGCAGAAAGGACAGGAAGTCCAGACATTTGGACTTTGCAACATAAAATATGTCTTACACTCACTGACCACTTTATTAGGTACACCTGTTCAACTGCTCATTAATGCAAATAACTAATCAGCCAATCAAGTGGCAGCAACTCAATGCATTTAGGCATGTAGACATGGTCAAGACGACCTGCTGAAGCTCAAACTGAGCATCAGAATGAGGAAAAAGCAGTGATTGAAGTGACTTTGAACGTGGCATGGCTGTTGGTGCCAGACGGGCTGGTCTGAGTATTTCAGAAACTGCTGATCTACTGGGATTTTCACACACAACCATCTGTAGGGTTTACAGAGGATGGTCTGAAAAAGAGAAAACATCCAGTGACCAGCAGTTCTCTGATGCCAGAGGTCAGAGGAGAATGGCCAGACTGGTTCAAGATGATAGAAAGGCAACAGTAATTCAAATAACCACTGGTTACAACCAAGGTCTGCAGAAGACCATCCCTGAACCAACAACACGTCCAACCTTGAAGCAGATGGGCTACAGCAGCAGAAGACCACACCAGGTGCCACTCCTGTCAGCTAACAACAGGAAACTGAGGCTACAGTTCACACAGGCTCACCAAAACTGGACAATAGAAGACTGGAAAAACGTTGCCTGGTCTGATGAGTCTGGATTTCTGCTGCAGCATTCAGATGGTAGGGTCAGAATTTGGTGTAAACAACATGAAAGCATTGATCCATCCTGCCTTGTATCAACGGTTCAGGCTGGTGGTGGTGGTGTAATGGTGTGGGGATATTTTCTTGGCACACTTTGGGCCCCTTAGTACCAACTGAGCATGGTTTAAACACCACAGCCTACCTGAGTATTGTTGCTGACCGTGTCCATCCCTTTATGACCACAGTGTACCCATCTTCTGATGGCTACTTCCAGCAGGATAACGCACCATGTCACAAAGCTCAAATCATCTCAAACTGGTTTCTTGAACATGACAATGAGTTCACTGTACTCCAATGGCCTCCACAGTCACCAGATCTCATTATAACAGAGCACCTTTGGGATGTGGTGGAACGGGAGATTTGTGTCATGGATGTGCAGCCGACACCAAATTTAAAGAACGGGACCCAGCAGGTTTGGAACAACTGGACTACACCATTAACTTAAAATCAAATGGACGGTAGTCTGTACTGGCAGTGCTGCAATCATAATCAATGCACACACCACCACAAACACACTTACATCCTCTCTCACACACACACACACACACACACACACTCTTCACCTCATAAGCACACTCACACAGTGAGAGGAGAAGACGAATCATTTGATTTCCACGCACAACTTCACATATTACCATTTGTGCCCCGACACCTTCTCTGATCCTCCCATCTCTCTCCTCTTCGTCCTCCTCCTCCCCCTCCTCCCCTCCTCTGGTGTAGGGGAGTCGCCGGTACATATAGCTCTCCCCCATGCTGTAGGAGCTCCTCTCGTCCTTTGCCTTCTCTGTTTCTCCCTGTCTCTATTTTCTTTTGGCTCTTCTCTTTATGTCTAGCTGCTATTCAGAGGAGGCGTTAGCTCTGCCGCTGTGCTCCGGGTCTAGTTTGCTAATCTCCTCTCAGCTCCATGACCTTCTCTGCTCAATCGATAGGCGCGTGCACACGCACGTTCACGAACACACCGGGAGGCATTTGACGCCAGTCTCTCCAGTCGTATCACCCAAAGCTATCTATAAACTCTCTCTGTCTTCCCTCCCACTAGGTCTTTCTCTCCCTGCTGACTCACGGCTTCCTGCAGCGTCGGACACCTCCATACTTCCCTTTCTCTCTCCATCTCTTCCTCGCTCTAGCTCTCCATCTCCTCCTGGCTCTGCAGCCGAGCCCACTGTCTGTCTGATGATAAATAATTCAGCAGCTCTAACATGAGGATGAGGGAGAGGGAGATCGCGCAGGAGAGGAGGGGAGAAAACGTAGAAAGAAAAAGGCAGACAGATGGATGGGTAAATGGATGAATGGTCAGACCAAAGAGAAATAACAGGGAGACAGTTCCCAGCATGCATCTGATAGATGCAGACATGCAGATGGTACAACAGCTAAGCTTGACACCAATCCAAAGAAGAAGAGCATTTCTAGATAGATGGAAAGATGTTTTGGTGAATCTGAGAAATTAGCTTTGGAAGCTGTGAGCTGATCTCAGGAGCATTTTTTGGAAAAATGGTTGCATTGAAAATACATTGATTGTTTATCTACTGAGGTCATTTATCAAGCAGCTGCGGTTCCAGTGTGGTTTTATATCATTGTAAACTGAGTATTGTCAAACACCAAAGCAAGACTCTGCAGCTCATTCAACTCATTCAGCTCAACCACTTGGTTGAACTCTGCAGCTCAACCAAGGTTGGTTTCCTGTTATATTTACATTGATTTTAAGCTCCTCCTCCTTGTATACAAAATCCTAAAAATGGCCGAGCTACATCGCTAACTCCCTTGTTAACTATTTGCCTCCAAGAACACTGCCATCATCTGCTGCTGGTTTGTTGGAGATTCTCAGCAACAGCCTGAAGAAGATCAGGGATGTAGCCTTTGACAATTACACCCCAAAGCTATGGAACACACTACCTATTGACATCAGGGAAGCTAGCATGCTAAATATTTTTAGAGCTAAAAACATATCTCCTCACTTTAGCCTTTAACTAGCTCTGACTTTCCTGATACAGGTCTGAAATTCTTTCTTTTCACGCTTCATGCTGCTGCAATTCTTTTAAAATGTTGTATCTTACTTGATTTTATGATTTATGGTTTTACCTTTGATTTTATGATGTCATGAGCTACATTATTTCATCGTGTGATTTCTTTTGTATGATCTTAAGTCTTTTGTGCTGCATTTCTTGTAGGAAAGGTGCTTTATAAGTAAAGTTTTTTATTATTATTATCAATATGATTATTAATACTATTATTATTATTATCATTGTTTGGGTTTTGGGCTGAAGAAAATTATGACTGGCATTTCAACTCCCAAGCCTAGTTTAGAATAAAAAGTCTATTAATTAATTTAAAAAAAACAAACAAAAACAATAATTGATATATTAGGCAATAATGTAACTTTAGGTTAGTTTTAACCCTAGAACCATTGTTTAAGACATTGTTTATTACATTTATTACTTCTATGACAGCGTATTAGGACATTGCAGGTAAAAAAAAAAAAAAAATTACAGGGCTGGACGGAAACTTGTAAATTACCTGAAATAAATACAAATCACACAAAAAAAAAGTTAGTAAAAAAAAAACATCACTTCACTTTGCAAGCTTGGATCAATCTTATCAAACCACAGATGCCACCTGGAAAAAAGGAAATCCCAGCAATCACTGAGATGCTGAATGAACTTTGTTTGATTGTCAAATTAAGACGTCCCATGGTGGTTAAAAATAGTTACAGAATAAAAGTTGTGCTGACTTCCTGGACATTACCTGGCTATTAGCCAGTGTCCTGGCAACATCCCAATATGATGTTAAGAGGAATTGGCCTGTTCAGCTGTTCTGCTTAAGTATAGGCAGTGTGCATTCTGAGCTTTGTACATCCTATACACATAAAACAATAAGCAAAAAGGCGGATGTAGTTCAGTAGAAAAAAATAGTTCCTACATGAAACTGCTCACAACAAGGTCTGTGGATTATCTTGAGTTACCAGGTCATGATTTCTGGAAAGAAACTTTGCTGTTGAGTTTTTCAAATGTACTTCTTTGATACTTTGAGCACCACAAGCCGAGCACCATCTAGTTCCATTACTGTATATCCTAGAGAAGACACACATCATACAGCAGAAATCTCCAACACTCAGCAACTCACAACATTGGGGCATTTTTAGCCTTTAATGGATAGGACAGACAAGTGTGAAAGGGGGAGAGAGAGACAGAGTGACATGCAGCAAAGGGCCACAGGCTGGAGTCGAACCCGGGCTGCTGCGGCAACAACAGCCTTGTACATGGGGCGCCTGCTCTACCACTAACCCACCGACGCCCCTGAACTGTCCCTTTAACACAAAGATGCCATTTTCAAACAGATTTAAGCATTAATTCAGTTCTTGTCAGTGTGTTTGATAAAAGCTTATTCACTGCTTGCACTGAGCTCTTGACAAAGACTAAAATACACACAAAAATGATCCTGTGAGCTTCATTCAAAATATAATTGGCTCAATGAGCTTGGAGTTGGAAGTAATATGAACGTGGCTCTCATGGAAATTAAAGATGTAAGGCATTAATCTTTAGCTTCCGCTGAGCATTTAGACAAGAGAGAAAGGAAAAAGAGAATAAAACAAAGAATTCAATGCTGTAGAATTAGAAGGAGGAAGAAACAATGACAAAAGTGAGATCCTGAGCCATCACCATGGGCAACACGCAATGGCAAAGACAGGCGAACTGTCGCCTGTGCATTTCACATGCGTGTTTCTGTATGTGTGCATCTGTGGCCTAAATGAGCACAAAATCAGAGCTTTCATCTCTCTGCCTGCACGAGTTTTTATCGAGGGAGATGCTCTAAATATAGGAAAGCTAAATTTAGCTTACATTCAGTGGCTTGGAGAGTGGAGCAGGGCTGCTTTATTTTACTCTCAGCATCAGATACCTGAGACTCAGTCAGATAGATACGCTGATGTTTCCCTGGTGAGGGAGATGATTTAATGTGCATGTGCATTCCCGGTTTTCTCGATTCACTGTCCACATGTTTTGACCACTGAGTAATTACAGACACCAGGATTCAGCTTTCCTGTAATTTTGTACATTTATAGTGGAATCAGAGACAGAACATGATGCAGAGAGGGAACATTCAGAGGAATAGAAAAGGAAGAACTTGTTAAAATATGGAGTTATTACGTTTACTGAGGCTATTTCTGGCTTTTAACCTCTCCTGCGCAACATCCAAACTTTTTAAATTCTTGCTGTCTTTTAATACACGTGTGCAAATAAAAATAAAAGTGTAAAGCTATTAGATATTCATTTTGCTGTCATGTACGACAGGGAAATACAGCAATTTCAGAAGCTTTAACCAGAGAATGTTTGTCGTTTTTGCTTGAAAAATGACAAAGAACATTTAGCGATTATGGAAAAAAAGGTCAGTTAATTTTCTTCGTTGCGGCTCTAATGTTTCCCCAATGCATCAGTCACTAAAGTAAAATATTAACATAGAAAATACAGATCAAGAAAAGGAAGTTTGGTGTATATTCTTTGGTCGGTAGTCATACACCGATCAGGTGATGTGAACATTAATCATCTTGTTACAATGCAATGTTCTGTTGGGAAACCTTGGGTTCTGACATTCATGTGGTCGCCACCAGACAGGCTCCACCCACCTAAACACCAGTGCAGACCAGGTACCCCCCCCTCATGGCAGTGGCACTCCCCAGCAGGACAATGCACCATGCCACACCACAAAAATTGTTCAGGAGTGGCTCAATAAACATGACAGGGACCTCAAGACATTGATCTGGCCTACAAAATCCCCAAATTCCAGTCTGATCAAACAAGATCTGAAGCCAATGTGTTGGTGCCAGACACCATAGGAAATCCTCCAGAGGTCCTGTGTCCATGCCTTGACAGGTCAGATAGTCTGGTCTAAGGAGGACCCTCCGTGGATCGGGAGTACCTCTGGGGTACCAGCACGTCCTTCAAATGTTTGATCAGGTTGGGATCTGGGGTATTTGGATGCCAGGTCGACACCTTGAGCATTTTGTCGCATTCCTCGGGTCATGCCTGAGCAGTTTTTGTGGTGTGGCATGGTGCATTGTCCTGCTGGGGACAGGTGCCATTGCAATAAGGGGGTTTACAAGGTCTGCAAAGGTGTTCGGGTGGGTGGAGCGCATCAGGTAGCATTTACATGAATGCCAGGACCCAAGGTTTCCCAATGGAATATTGCACTGTAACAAGATGATCAATGTTGTTCACTGCACCCGCCAGTGGTTTTAATGTTTTGGCCAATCTGTGTATATTAGTGCAGTCATAACACAGGGAACATTTCTAGCCACTTTTTAAAACATGCAAAGCTCATCTTTTATTCAAGAGATTTAGTTAATGTTTCTTTTTATAAGAAAATTCAAATTTGCTGGTAAGAAAAAAATATATATTTTTGAATACACTTCTGGGGCTGCTGAAATGTTTCCTCTTTTTTGCTGCAGCTATTCTTCACCAAAATAATCTCATACAGGATGTGTGTCAAACTTGTCTCACCCTGCAGAAGTCTTCTGGTGGATCAGGAGTTAACGCTGCAGTCAGGAGTGACTGAGGTCGCTGGAGGTCACCTGGAGGAGGCCATGGATGGAGAGACCCCACATCTGCATGAACATATAAAGAAAGAAAGTTACTTCCAGAAACATACAAAAAAAAAGAGTAAAATTATATAAACTGACATGAAGACAAGAAAGAAAACTTGAGCTCCATCCGTCTGTAAACAGCAGAGTAAATTATGACACTCAAGCAGTCAAGTCTCAAGTCCTTGAGTCGAGACAAGTCCTCATAACCATTTGCAGGTCTGAATGTCGACCACAAAAATGACACAGTATCTAAATATTTCACTTTTGAGTGAGTCAGGCAATGCAAGGCCTGCAAGATGTCTGTTTTATTTTATATTTTTTGTTTGAATGTTTCTGCTTATACAGCTGAAGTCAAGACAAAAGTCTGACCTATGTGAGTCAGGTCCAAGTTAAGTCTCAATCGGCGTCTGCAGCTACAGCTGTGGGCAGTGAGGTCATGTCTTCTGTTTCTTTTCAAGGAATTTATTCTGCAGTTTTTTAAGTTTGTTTAATTGTTACGTCAGAAGAACCCGATCCCGCTGCACTTTACTGGAAAATGCACAGACGATCCCTTTTTTTCTCACCAACATTTCATCAAGATATCTAAAGTGGACTGCTTTTAGGGCCAAAAAAAATATACAACAAATGAAGCATTCAACAGAGACCTTGAAGCCATTTTTATCTCGTGCACACATCTTTTTATGATTTGCTTGCGAGATAAAAATATATCCCTCAGAATACCTGGGGCTTTCTGGCACTGCCACCACAATGTCTTTCCTGGTTGTAAGCAAATGACCTGAAACAAATCTAAATGCTTCAGATCTTCATGCTTGAACATTAAAACTGTAGCTATATAATGATTTAATTTAAAAGTTAACTGGATGAATAAAATATGGCAGCTTCAAGATAAACTTTATTTAGTGTTTGTGTTGGTTAAATCTTTTGGGGGTGAAGCAAGGACTGTAAAATGACTCAAATTGGCTGTAATCTGATATAAAATCATAAATATTAGGACATAAATCTGACTCCAGGTCAGCTCTGCGTACTCACTATATATTTATATTAGAGACACAAACATAATACATGATTTAATATTTTAAAAAAGTCACTATCAGTGTATAGCAATAAAACTAATGCATGTATAGTATGCATCTGCTGGGATTTGGATATTTAATCATCTCTATTTTAATTGCTCAGTCTGTCTGTCCTCCAAAGCTGATTAGCCTCAGTCACGTTAAGTGTCTGTCTGTCTGTCTGTCTGTCTGTAAACATCTCACCGTTACTGACAACAAGAACTTTATTTCATTTATTTATTAATGTATTATATTTTGTTTTGGTGCAACATGTCGCATCTCCCTCACAGAGAGTAACAAGCTGCTGGAAGGAAAAACAACCCGGAGTACCGACCTGTGAAGACGGGCTCTGCGGGAGACCAGTGTTCTATCTCCGGTCAGTCCTCGCTCCGTCCGCCGCTCTCAGCCGCCGCAGCCCGGCGGGAATCCGGAGCTGTTTACCGGGGTGACGGTTAAATACAACGGGTCCGTTATCGCTCTCCTTTCTCTCCTCTGGTAATTCCGGGACGCTTCTCAATGCGCCTGTGGAGATTTATGAGCGTCACCGTGCGTAACATCAACGCACAGATGATGATTCCTGGCCCGGATTCACCAAAATAATTGCACTTCCTGTTTGGCGAATCAGGCTTCAAAATAAAAGCGCGGATTAACAGTGAGGAAAAAGTATCATTTTAAGTTTCAATTATTCAGGTTTTATTAATTATAAATAGCCTACTATAATTAAACATTGTTTTATTTCACATGTATTAATGTAATAATATAAATAATAAATAAAATTATACTTAATATAATACAGTTAAAAATACTGCACTGTTTTCATATTCCAAACCCTAACACATTACACTGCAAAACGGTTACATGCAATACACAGGAAATTAAGTTAAAGTAACAGACTATTAGTCTTTAGTTGCTTCTAAAACATGTAATGATAGGACCTCTAATTATTATTTAATTATTTTAATTATTATTATTTTAATTATTATTAAAACTAGTAGGGGAGAATAGGGTTGGTTGTCACATTCCTTAGATCTCACTCCTGAGATTGTGCTGTTAAAAAATGTAAAAATGTTGGCAATGAAATTTCCAGCACTGGGGTCAGAGGTCACATACTGGGTGATTACAGAAGGAAGACACTTGACATTGAGCAGAGAGGAGTTTTGGTACTTTCCATGTCAAAATGTAAACACCCCGCTCTTCTACGTTTCTCGTCTAGACTTTTATATGATGAGTTTATGATACAATAGTTATAACTGTAAAAAGGATTGAAGGGAGAGCTGTAGTTTTTTTCTTCACTAAGTTACATGTGATTGTTAGCGTAGTCACTATCATAAAACAAAAAAAGGAAATAAGTTGGTGATGCTTGTCACATTCTTTTCAGGGTTGGTTCTCACATGTAGCCTACTGTTCTTTGTTTTGTACTTTACAATGTTAAATACACAGGGTTTTTGATATTCTACATTTAGTGCAGCAGGTGATTAAGCCCAGTACTTGTGGACCAAAGCAGAACTACAACTGATCCACTGAAAATCTAGAAATTTCTGTATCTGGAATTGATGAGTGCAAATTGTGCTCTTATTTTGAAAAGCACAGCACCAGAAGCATAAAATATGTTGCTTAAGTGAATAATGGCATACTCATGATTTGGCACAGTTGAAACATCTGCTTAAAGGTTCCGGCTGAATCAGTTTTTCATGAGTTTCCTGATTTTCTGAGCATTTAAAAGAGGAAGGATGCAGCTGTTGATTTTGCCTTTGAGATTTGCTGTAAGACAAAAGTAAAAAAAAAAACAATAGAACTCACACACAGCAATGCTGAGAATCCTCTGCAGTGTCTGTAATTCACCATGACAGAAACTACCATCAGACAGATTTACTGGATGCTAAGCCAAAAGGGTTTATTACACTTTTCTGCTGGACATGAAGATCACAGAAATATGATTTCAGTAACAGGTTTTGAAACACTACAGTGAAGGTTAAACAGTGTGAGCGGAAAAGCCGTTTCCTAACCACCAAGCTTCCCCCCTCAGGAAGAAGCAACCGTTCTTTTAATTCTTGTAACTGCTCGTGGGAAAAGAAAAATGGGCTACAACAGTTTAAAGCTCAACAGAAATGACACCAAGAAACAAAAAAAATGACTCAAACATGTAATAATCTGAACTATTGCTCCAGTGCATGTTAAGATAAACAAAGGATTTCAATGTAGTTGTACATATAAATGGGTTTGAGTGGCTGATAATGTTCTTTTAACATGTTTGTACTCACTAATAAGTGTATTCAGATTCAACACGTTCCAGCTGCTTCTGTGAAATTCCTCTTATTGCCGTTACAGAGGCCTGACAATATTCTTTGAAACCCACTGGCAAACTTTTGTAGGAAGAAAACAGTAAACTTAATATCTATCAGCAGCTCTGACAACAAACAAAATCTGGTTTTGAATCTAAAATAAAACAGAAAATACTGGCTGAACCCTAATAATATGAAAAGTTTGTAGTATGGTCCGTGTCTGCTGAGCTACATCTCATGAAAGCAATACAGTACAGTGCAGTTAAGAGGAAATATGTCACTGATATATGATATATGTCACTGATACACATGCAAAGAGAGCTCTGGCTTGTGGCGTGGAATCATACAAAAGGTGCAGCATCTGTTGCAGCTTTTAGGTCACTAGCACAAAGAAACACATGAGATTTCCAGGCCGACAGACCAGGTTTGTTAACAACCACAAAGAATACAGTGCATTTCAATATTCAGTGTTTGTGTATTGACCTGCTTGTTTGGTTGCAAAGCAAATCAAACATCTAACACAACTCTGCTGCAGGATGGTCGTAACGTGACGCAGAACAGTGAGCAAAAATGAACCCAAAAAAACAAAAAAAGCACACTCGCACATAATCCAAAATTAAAAGACAACACAAATAAATACAGAAAGTATAAAACTCTGGGAAACACTGTCCCCGATAAGTTGTTCCACCCTTCAGTGAAATATGAGAGACACTGCTCTCGATAAATACACATGTAAAACTCACACACGATCACACACGCTGGTAGGCAAAATCTACCGTCACTGTTTTTCATTATGGGAGACACTGCTCCCGATAATGGGTTTTAAGTATGGAAGGCACTGCTCCCGATAACTTTATCGTATTAATAAGTGCTCCAAAGTTGACTGTGCAACATAAATGGCTTTCTTGCAAATTATGGAACCAATCAGCTCAGTTGTTGCAGTAAAAAAAAGGGAGGTTGATAATGTTTTGGCTTTCGTGCAATCTTTTTTTTTTTTTGATTTAGCATTAATCAACAAGAATAAATACAGTCTTAACTTATCTCTGGGCTTGTTGATACATAAATAATAATAATAATAACAACAACATCAAAATAATCCAGAGTAGAGCTGCAAACAATTAGTCGAATAGTCAATCAACACCTATTTTGCTAACGGATTAATCGTAAAAAGTAAATTTAAAATTAAAGTAAATTTTCATGCAAGAATAGCAGGAAATGCTGTTTTCAGCCTTTAAAATATGGAGATTCTTTTGCTTTTTTAATCATATTAAACTGTATATCTTTGGGTTTTGGACTGACTGAATAAAACATTCAAAGACATCACATTGGACTTTGAGCAACTGGGATGGATGTGTTTTTTTAAAACAATATTTTGACATTTTAGAGACCAAACAATTCATTGATTAACAGGGTTCCCACACATTTTTGCCAATGAAATATCAATACTTTTTACATAATATTTTACCCCATTTCCATGACTTTATTTCAGTAGTTTAAATGGGCAGGCCTATAGCAATACAGCCATTCATTATCAAACATGCATTTCCCGGGCATTTGCAGATGCGCAACAGCTAGCGCGAACAAACTTTACTTGCTCATTAGACGTTCCCATTAGACCAGACCAGCACTTATGGGTTCTTCGCAAACACCAAGGCTGCGCTGCTTTTGGGGGATAGAAAACGGAAGACTCTGATGATTAAGAAATTTAATGTGTGTTTGGATATACTTTTGACATGACTATATGCTTTTATTTATTGTTAAACAAATGTTTTATGGACATGTCCGATAATTATTTTACAACTTTGCCTGAACCTGAGCGTTTGGGGTACCTTAACATTGAAGTTGATTGCCATCATGTCCCGTCAGGCTTCCTCCGTCCAAGTGGATCAATGACCCAACACAGTGTGACACGATACCTATGATATCTGATTGACTCAACAGGTATCTTAGGGCCAATTGCTGTCTGTAAATAACGTGTTAACAGCCAACTGTTTCACCTCAACAGACAGTTAGTTGGAGATGACGCTGATGCCGCTGTAATGCAGCAGCCTCCCACTGAGGCTAATGTTAGCTATCCATCAGTAGTAACAGTCACATGCATCATTTAGAGATTTACCACACTGACAGTGAGTATTTACAGATTTTAGGTGCTTCAGATCTCAGTGTGAAAGCTTCGGACTACACAATAGCTTTCCAACATTTTCCTGTTTCTCTCCTGATGTGACTGTACGTTTCTTTCCCCCAAAAGGGGGTGTGGCCTTAGTGATGACGCAGTGTTGGTCTGACGTAGGTGTATCACGTGATACGAGTGACGTGTCAGTGGTCACACAGTGCAGAACTAGATATTTAAATTAGTAATGCAAGAAACGTATTTGGAATGACGTTGGACATGTTTTGGGATTTTTATGAGCATATTTATAACAATACAAAACAATGTGTATTCAGACTTTTTCAAAACAGTTTTTCTATTTTCATAACTTCTCCTGGAATTCAATGACCGTGGGAACCCTGGATTGATCTAGAAAATAATCTGCTGATTAACTGATAATGAAAATAAATGTTGGTTGCAGCCCTAATCCAGAGAGTGTCATTTTCTCCCTGCTCTTAGCCAGATAAAGTCAAATACATCTGATGCTGTATCATCAGGAAAAATTCTTTTCTATCCTTCATTTCTCCTTTTTAATGCATTTTAAATAACCATTTTTATGGCTATGTGAATAACCACTGATGTACACCACTTTCTCATGAAATCATTTTAGAAAAACCTCCACAGAAAGACAAAGAAATGAAGGCCATAATAACTAAATGTAACTTTATCAGGGGCTCCATTTTGTCAGCAACAGTTGAGGAGACATTTGTGTAGCAGATGCTGCCGGAGGATTCGACAGTATAACCGTCATAATTATGGAAGGCACTGCTTCCGATAACGTCGTATAAAAAGACAAACAATATATTTATAGTGGGCACTGCCACTGATAAAAAAACTTAAGTACAAATAAGGTTTCTCAGTGTTTTGATGGCGAGAGGTAACAGCAAAGATTTTGACTGGTTCTATGTGGAGCCAGGAGGAGAGGAGGCAGGTCTGTCAGTAGCTTTAATATTTCTTCAAGTATCTGATGATGGTTCACAGCTTTTAAGAATGTGATCTGTACTTTTCTGTCTCCTCCTGGACATTTGTGATGTTTGTAAGACTCTAATTCCCCCCCCCCCCCCCCCCCCCCATAAAACTGATAAGGATCCTGTTTTTAAAGGGTGAGGCTTAAACTTCTGATTGACAGCTTGTGCTTAAGTGCTGATATTGGAGCTCCTCCCTCTGCTCTACCTCAGATTTCATCTTGAACAACACACACACTCAACACCTCACAACTCTCGGCCCTCCTTCTTTAGATGGCTTCATCGATGTCCCAGATGTTTCCCACCATGGCGTGGGCACAGCCCTGCAGGTTCCAGGTGGCGAGAGCCAGCTGAGTGTGGAGATGATCCGGATCGGTGGCTGTGGCGATGGATGCCAAAGTGTGGGAGCCCCGACCCAGCAGGAGGTGACGGAAGGGAGTCTCAACGGGGGACACGTATGGAGAGAGGAGGCCGTGCTCAACCTGGAACAACATAAAAACGACTATAATAAACCTTGCACTTCCATTTTTACTGATGTCTGACTGAGCTCAGGATCATACATGACACAAACAAAGAAATGTTTTAGGATGTTTTAATTTCATAAACCAATCAGAATCATTGAGGGCGGACTTTGATCATGCTAAACCAGCATTCTTTAAAGGGCACCCATTATGCCTTTCCTAGTATTCTGTCATATATACAATGTTAAAATGTCAGATGTTCATATCAAACATGGCCCAATTTTTAAACAATGAGGTAAATGTATGTAAAAAATAATCCCTGTGAGCAAACACCTCAGGCTTCAGACTGTTCTGAACACTGTTTCAAATGTTTTTTCTACTTTTGTTTGTGTCTACTTGTGTTTTTGCAGAACATTATATGCTGTCACAATGAAGTTGACTTTTTGGATAAACAATGTCATCACTTCATCATTTGTAGAAATTTTGTCATAATTAATGTATAAATTCTTGAGTTCTGGCAAAAAAAACCATGTTTTGTGGGGTCACAGTGAGCTTTGACCAACAAATTTTTATCAGTTCATCATTAAGTCAAAGTGGACGTTTGTGCCAAAATTTGAGGAAACTTGCGATATTGCGTTTAAGAGAATGGGACTGACTAACAAACAAACCACCAAAATACAAAATGCCTTGGGTGATGGCTTCATTGGTCTGACTTCTAAATTAAATTGCAAATGTTGCCAATTTTGTTATATGCTAATAAATTCTGCCTTTAAAGATTGAATTCAATTAACATTTTAGATACAGCAGAGGTGTCACAGTGTGTGTCTTACACTCATAATCCTGTCGTTGAGGATCCGACAGGCCTCCTTGTCATTCAAGTCAGTGTTGATGATGTCATTCTTGATGCCGCTTGCAGCACGTTGGAAGGAGCCGCGTGCACGGTTCAGCCAGTTGGGATCGACTTCCTTCAGCTGACCAGACTGCAATACAAAAAGACCAATTAACATCAACATAAAGACAATACTATGAACAATCATTCTGGTCTTCACAGCTAGATTTCAACATAATCCATAGCCTCCTTCAGGAAAGGAACCAAACAACAGCATAAAAAGGTGTGAGACAGTCAGAGAGGCCGACCTGTGAGAGCTGATTGACGTGTTTGTAGACCTGGAACACAGCCTTGGTGAGGATGCCGCTGTATCGACCTATATCCAGGTTGAGCAGGTGGTCGTGGACTAGCCGCATAGCCATCTGGCCGGCAAACTGTGCCGCCACGGCCACCATTTCACTGGTGCGCTGGTTTGTTTTGTAATTGAGGTGATCCATGTTGTCCAGGTTGGTGCCATAGTAATCATAGGTCAAATCCTTTGGACACATACACAAACACGATTAACATTAAAAAAAATAGCAAATGTCAGTGAACTGCAATCATACAACACAATTTTGTTTATTAGCCAGCTTTTCTGTGATCAGAAGGGCTTCAACTAATGATTATTTTCATTGTCAATTGATCTGTTAATTATTTTCTCCATTAATCAGTTTGTCTTGTCTAAACATTGCCAGAAAATGAAAAAAAAAAAAAAAAAAAAAAAAGGTCAATCAGATTTCTAAAATCCAAGATGACGCCATCAAATGTCTTGTTTTGTCCACAACCCATAGATATTCACTTTACTGCTACAGAGGAGTACAGACAGCAGAATATATTCACATTGAAGAAGCTGGAATCAAAATTAATATTAAAAAAAATATATGAAATTAGTTGGCAATTTAAGCTGAGTAACAGAAACAGTGGCATTATGTTTGTTTAAAAATGACAACCATTTAAAATCTCTACTACACCTACCATGTGATTATCTCTACTAACAGAAGGGTTGTGTACATGTAAACATTCCCATTAATATTTGTTGTGGGTAAATGTGAACACAGATCATTCTTAACAGTAAATATCTGCTTTGTTTATTTAATATCAAGACTCACGTTGGGAGAGATGAAGTGGAAAGAGATGGAGGGAATTCCAGAGAAGGCCAGGAAGGGATAGGCGGGGTCGTCTATTGACATCGGCCTCAGTCTGCAAACACCGTAATGTTAAGTTATTGTACCGCTAGGTCTAGCAGCTGCTCATTTCTACAGCAAAAGATTGTAGGCTGTAGTGCTGGGGATAAAACCTCAATATTTTTTTTCTTTCTACCTAAACATGACTGTTGAACTGAGTGTGGCAAACTAGCAGAGAATGCCAGGTAAAATGTGTGACCCTGTTTACTTTCTCTTATATCAGATTGTTCTGATTTAAATCAATGTGCCAATTTTAGATTTCATTTTATTTAAGCACAGCTCTTGTCTTTGTCAAATTAACATTTGAGAGTTTTGGCTTTTTTCTGTTAAACAGAACAAAGGCTTTTACATATTGAAAAAAAAAAGTATTTAAATTTTTCAAATTAAAAGGCATCTGTATTAGTATTTTCAAACAATATCCAAACGTACATTTCTGTGGCTTTCAAATTTATGTTGCTGTTAATAACAGTATTTGATGAGTTTCATTTCGAAAGAACATTAAAACTGTTCTGACAAAATTAGTGAAATAGTTACGAGGCCTGGATGACATCACAATATACCAGGGTACTCAGGAATCCCCACAGTATGATTTTCAATATGGTCAAAATACAGACTCTCCTCTTTCTATTAAACTGATATGGAGATGCTTTATTGAGGTGCTGCATTGTAGTGCACAGCAAGTGCCACCAGGGGTCAGTCTCTACTGGTGGAACAGATCGCAGAGCCAACAGACCTGATGACTGTGACTGGTGGGGATAAGTAAAGAACTAGTAAAAGACCGCCAGCAATGGCAGAGAGAGACAGATGGGAAAAACATGTAAAGCCAGCATTATTGTCACATCTAACGTAGTAACTTTAGGGTTATTTCAACCAAACCAGAGCTGGTGATTGTTGACACAGTGACTAAACAAGACGCTCTTGGCGAATGAAGTATGATTAAGTATGAAGAACTAAGTTTGAAGTATGATTTTATGAGTGATTTTTTTTCATTTCTCAGACCAAAAATGCTCACATAGCTTGTAGAGCAAAGCAAACTTGCCTCTTGAGCACATCTCCCAGTTAAAACCACTGGGGAAATACCATTATATGCCGTATACCCTGGTGAAATATCAGGAAGGCATGCAAAAAGAAACAGCCCAAGCCTAATAGTTACAGTAGTCTACTTTATCTTCTGGCTGGCTGACTGACTGAAAACCTGTCCTTACATACTGATTATCTACTTACGTTTTGGTCCAGCTGGTTTTTCCCACCATATCGTACACAGTTCCAGTACCAACTGGACTCTTCACCTGCATGGACAAAGCTTAATTAATACAGACACGACTGGTTTGTATAAAACTGGATCAGCATTGGGTGGGATGTTGTTACCTCTTTCATCGTGCTCTCAATGAGACTGTAGAGCAGCGGACTTGCTGAAGCCATAAAGCTTCCTCGACCTTGTGAAAAGATACACTCAGTCAGCTTACAATCACTAAAAAAAACAAAAAAAACTTAAAATTTAAGACGTACTGCGGGTGTGTGCTGTACTTACCCAGGACCAATCCATCCAGGTTTATGTAGGTAATAACACGTTTGTCAATATTAGACATATAACCCTAAAAACAAACACAGACATACTGAAGAACATTACATACAGCTCTCTTTTTAATACGTCTAGATCAAAGTAATTTAGTTCTTACCTCCAACCACTCGGTGGCGCCAACACTTCCATACTCTCCAGCACTCCAGCTTGCAAACACCAGGCTTCTCCTGGGCCTGAACCCATCTGAGGAAAGAGAAAACACACAAATGAGAACACTGTGATGATGAAGCTTCATTTATACTTCTGCATTGAGGAGTTACAACATGGCTCTGAGGTTAAACTGTAGCTGATGTGTTCCTCTTTCAAAATGTTACTACTCATCAGAGCTACGGCAGCTACTAAGATACCACCAGAATTGTCATTGGTCAGCATTTGTTGTTTTGGGTTTTTTTCTCCTGCAAGTTTCTGATATCGGTGGAGATTGTTGAGTGAAAAAAACTTGCAAGTATTTACAATATTTCAAAGTCAGGTGAACATATGAAGACTAGATATTCCTTTTAATACAGGCTATTAAAATCCTAGTTTTTAGGATTTTTTAGGTTAGTCAGCTCATTATAAAACTCCCTCTTTTGTTTTCCTAGACAGAGTTTCGGCACTGCGGTGGGGGGATAGTAACAGAGAGAGGAAGTTTTGTACTAAAAAGGAAATCATTTGAAAGATATCAACTTGATTTGACTGACTCAGACTGCTAAAGACTTAATCAATCATAAATCAAATACAATAATACAATAGCTTTTCCTTGGACAGTTGCTACAAACTACAACGGTGAAGAACACACAATGTCTTTGGTTTTAGCTCTTAACAAAGGAAAAATGGAGTCACGTCCCCATTTATCACTGCTTCTCTTTCTTGTATTGTGTCTTGTAAACAATGTGTTGTACTTGTCACCTTTCTCCACCATCTCGTGAAAAGCCCTGGCCAGCTCAATCAGCACGGAGGTCCCAACGGTGGCTTTGGCGTAACCTTTACCCCAGGCGTCTCTCTGAGCTCCCAGTACAAGGTAGCGATCTGCAGATTCACAAACAGACACAAAACTTTCTTAGATGTACAGTGATATTAAACAAATAATCCCACTGTGGATGATTAGAGGGGAGAGAAAGGTACCAGGATCAGTGAATCCTTTGATGACTCCAAACACATTGTGGATCTCCCTGTTGACCAGCACGTTGTTCACCTCAACAGAGATGTTCTTGCTGCCTCCCAATCTGTAATCCACTGACAGGAGGGCGCCTTTAAATTTGTCACCAGCTACAGGACCTCCGATGTTCCTAGAGAAGATGGAGAGTTCAATGCAGTTTCAATCATCATTTAGCAACTTTATTTATACAAATTTATTTAAGATGGAAAAGGAAAACCACCAGAAAAACAGACATTGCTGTGCCCACAGTTGAGTCTTTGGAGTGAAAAATATTACAAAGGAAAACTTTACCAAAACAAATGTGTATAATCACGTGGAAATTAGAATCCTCATGTTTTCGTCACCTTAGAATAGGGAGTATGTTTTTTACCAGTTTAATCACCTGGTCCATTTATTTTGAAAAGGATGACACCTCTGTGGATAAATCGGCTCTAGGTTAAGGTTAAAACCTGCTAAACAATGGACACACAGACTTCTAACTAGGAAAAGTTTTAGCAGGTTGCAATCTGCAATCCTCACCACTAGATGGCAATAAATCCCCCTGAATCTCACATGCCATTCATTTAAGAGATAAATTACAACTGATATACTCACATTTCTTTTTAAAAACACTGACTACTAGGGCTGCACGATATTGGAAAAAACTTTTTTTTTGCAATATATATTTCAATATTAAAAAATACAAGAATTTTCACCAGATGACTTAAACTAAGAAAATTTTAAAAATAGTGGCTTTTACTCACCAACTGCAGAGGCTACCAGCTTCATTTGAAACAGACTACATTATAAAAGAACTGTTATTTATTAATCCCTCTGTATCTTTATATTTTTACTTTTTATCCGCTCCCGTTGCCTTGATAAAGTTAATGCATGGCGCCGTCATTTCAAACTCAACACTTCCTGAACTTGTTTCAAATTAAAAGCCCCTTATAACCTCTGCTGAGAGAATCCCTCCATTTTCTAAATAGGCTTTTATTGTGAAACATTTGTAGGAACCTGTTGTGGAGGATTCAGTGGCTTGTATGTTTGTGTACGGTACTTCAAATGTAGCTCCTGCCATCTGCTGATGCTTTTTAGGTGATTAGGTGAGTGGAGCAAAGAGCATCTTCAGAGCTGCTTTTGTGAAGCAAAACAAAAGTTTACATGTTCTAAAAAAAGAGAAAACATCGCATGTCCTGCGATCGCATTTGTGATGGCGATGTTTAAATGATATCGTGCAGCCCTACTGACAACCGTACATCTTCAACCAATCTCCAGATTCCTATGTTCTAGACGTCCTGTGTTTAACCAACTCGTGAAATGATGTTCCAACTTACACCAGCCCTATACCAAACAACTTTTAAAGTGATTTCACTATGTTGGAATAAAATCACAAGAGTTTTGCTACAGTTGGTGCACGCTCCCATGATCTCAATAATTTGGTGTAAGATGATCATAAAACTCAGTAGTCTGAGCAGTGTTTTTCTCGTCTTGATGTTTCAATAAAATCAAACAGGATCCACTTTGTTGTAAACTTTCAGTCCTGGCTCATCCAAACACTGAAGATCAATGACATAAATTGTCAACAATCAATAGGTGAACCTCCTCTAGCATCAAACAAGAAGCAGCACACCGGGTAAAGAGTAAACATGGAAGGGACTCTGGGGATGAGCTAGAACGTGAACAGGTTCTACATCCTCCGGAAAAAAAAAACAAGAAACTGGTGGAGTTGTGGACCAACCAGCAATCACATTACTGAGAAGTCTTTAATTTTTGAAATGGTTCACCTCTCATTCTCATGGTCTCCTCCCACTTAAATAACACAGCTAACCAATGGAGGGTGGTGGCCAAGTAAGGGGACAAAATCCAAAATGTAAAGTTTGCACACAAATATGTAGGGAATTGTTAATATGTCATATTTCTTAAAGGGAGTTTGGCATAACATTTTCCACCCAGAGCAGGATGGGAAATAATCTCCAAAGAAATCTAGATGTTTTCTTGGAAATAGTGACCCTGCAAGATCCCCAGTCTTCGCAAGAGGGTATCAAACTTAAGTCTTTTACAGTATTTTCAGAGTCCTCTAGTTTATGGCAGACATTAGTGTGTCTGTCTGTGTATTTGTGTCCTCACTTTAGAAGAGCTGAAGCCATGTTGGCATTGATAGTCTGTGCTGGGATTTTTGGGAGTCCGGACGATTTCGTTGGAGGGAACTGGGTGTGGTTGAAGGAGGGGAATCCAGGGGTGTAAGGGTCGCCTGAACCCAGATGGACCTGAATGTGGACACACACGAAATCAAGACACATTATGATGCTGTAATAAGTGGTTTCAAAGTGAGACTTCACTGGCTACTTGATTCATCAGCATTTAACAACACGCTACAAAAGTAATATAAATATAACATGAACTTACATGCCCATAGAGTGCTGTGTCTGCAACATAGTCGAAATCTTGACGGTCAGGGTAGATTAAAACAGCAGCAGCACCCTTCTTGGCAGCATTATTCACCTGGAGAGACACAATCAAAGACAAGACAAGCTCTTAATGAAATTCCTGAAAAACTCAAGTGCTGCATATGAGGCACATGAAGGCGTGAAATCAGTCGTCACCTGCTCTGCAAAAGTGATGTTTCCAGCTCGGAGCAGCAACACACTATCTTTCATCTCAATGTCCATCTTTTGCAGATCATCCAGATCCTCCTGACGGCCGTAGTTGCCATACACCAGCTTACCCTACGAACATAAGTCAGACAGGCCGCTACATTAAACAGCTGAAAGCAACAAATCTCAGTTTACTGGGCTTTAAAGACTTTGAATTAAAGTAAACTTAAACAAACTTTTTAGTCATGAAAGTGTGACTCTATCAACTCACCTCAACTTTCCC
Source organism: Epinephelus lanceolatus (assembly GCF_041903045.1). Classification (NCBI taxonomy): domain Eukaryota; kingdom Metazoa; phylum Chordata; class Actinopteri; order Perciformes; family Serranidae; genus Epinephelus; species Epinephelus lanceolatus. Next base: position 13,044,204 of record NC_135753.1, on the reverse strand, counting down.
AGTAGCACTGTAGGCCAGATACCCTTTAGGCGCAAAGTTATCTGAACCAAAAACGACCCGGTTTGGACGCTTGCTGCAGGTAAAGACAAAAACTTGTTATAGTTTCATTTGTTTTTGGTGTTTTTTGCAACACTTTATTTTGCAGGGCTCTGTTCTTTGATAATCATCGATCTTAAAAGTTTTCTGAGATAGTTACTATGAAAGCTCTGAAATACATTTCCTGAAGCAGAACTTCAGAGCGAGTGCAAGCGCACACTATTGGAAGCTTCTTGACAAAAGTAACTCAAATTAATTTAGTTTACATATTAAAGCGTCTGTAATTTGTGCTTTAGATTATATATTAAATACATGCATCACAAAGCATGAATGTTTTATGACAAAAAATGTTTTATACATAAAAGATTCATGTGTAGAGGGAAGCCTTTGATATTTCATGTTCCTGGGTTTAAGCAAGACTAAAAGTAAATTTAATTTAGCTGCAGTGGAGACAAACATAAATAAAAAGAAAAGAAAATACAGAGCCTAAAAATAAAAAAATCAGGAAATCATTTATAAAATTAAACTTAAAATTGCACAAAATCCCCCAAACAATTGTAGGTTCAAGAGTTTAAGATGCTCTTCTTCCTCCTACATGCGGGCAGAAGATACTCATTAATCAACCATCAATTTTTAAATTGTCTTGAGTTATGATGCTTTTAAGAAACACCTGTCATACATCAGCCCCTCCAGGATGTTGCGATGGCAACAATTAATACTAATTCAACCTTTCCCCATAAATTCTGCATGAGCAGTCCCCTGCACAACATCACTAAACTCACTTATTTATATCTGGTCATGACGATGCAGATATGTACGATATGAACATCTCTTATTTACAAAAAAAAAAAATTACTGCTAAAGATCATACAAAGCAAAGACAATGCCCTGATTTTTCGGGGGGAAAAAAAAACAAAAAACAAAAAAAAAAACATGGGGCTAAACTGCTTTTGCACCATGTTCAGGCTTGTGGTGAAGCACCAACGACACAAGCTGATAAACTCTTTTCTACCGCAAGACGCACCCAGAGAATGGCTAAAACATGTGGACAACAAACAAGATAAATCACCATGACAGAGACTGTTGTGTCAAGATCTAATGCACACGCTGAAAGAGCCATGGTGAGTTATATTAAATACTGGTAAGTGGTAACATAAGTGTAGCATAAATCATGAACCAAACAGTGTAGTTTTATTCTCACTGGAGCAAACTGCCTTTGATTTTGAATAAATAAAAGTGCCAGCTATTTTTTGCAATTTCTGTGCAAAAGACACCTAAAAATATTGCAACCTGTATTGCAGTTTTTTTTTAAAAAAAAAAGCTGCTGAGAAATCAGACATTTTAGGCCTCAACAGTCGGAAAAATAAAAAAATAAAAAAATAAAAGCTCACGAAAAAAGAAAAATTTGCAAGATGGATTTTAAGATCATGTTAGCCTTCAAATGCTTTTGGTAAACGAGGTCCTGGTCCATAAATTCCCAATATTCTGCTAATTATTGCCTAGGAAATATCCTGGAAAGAATTATCTGGTTCACTTACAGTCAGGTTAATATTTGTTTACTATTTAGTGGAAACTTTATTCTGGTTTCTTGATGTTGATTGATTGGTTTGTTCTCATTTGTTATTTATACTTTACACTAATGTCTCTGTGTCTATAGTTATGCCTATCCTTGCGTCTATAGTTATGCCTATTCTTGCAATCAATAGCAAATTAAATAGTAATTTTATAGAAAATGTCTGAGGAAATTGTTAGAAAATGACAGACTTGTAAAATAACTCATTGTAGATCATGTCTTTTACAATCAGAGGATAACAGGACAGCACCATCAACAACAGTCATACGGACTAATAAACTCAGGGCCAAAACCTACTGGAAACAGTGTGACAAAAGCTCACGTGACTGTGCGATTATTAATCGAGATATGCGAAATGAAATTGAAAAAAAATAAAAATAAAAAATTCCACCGATGAACAAATAAACCACCTAATCAGCAAATCATGAATATGCATAAACCCTCCCATTGACTTTGAATTACAGCACTTCCAACAGGCCAAAAAAAAAAAAACAATTAATCTTAGAACTTAGGATGGTGATTTATATTTCATATCCAAATGCCAAATCTTGACAGTTTTAAAGACGTATTCCTCAAATAAAATAATCAAGCCTAGTTAATGTATCATAGCAGTAGAGATAATGTGTTGCATCGACCTGTCTGGTGTCTGCAGCTGAACGTAGTGGATGTCAGTCCAGGGATCCATCTCCAGTTTCTGGAATTCATCAAAGATGCGGTTTCCCAGACTCGTATCTCCATCACTTCCTGCAAAACGGCTGGGACGATCAAAGTCACTGCAGGAAGAAACAAAATTTTTAGTTGTCTGAAATGACTCAAACATGCGCACGTCAAACACTTTTGAGGAAAAACACAGCGGAATCATAACGCATGCAGGGCTTTATTTTAAAGGTCAGTATGTTTATGTATATGCATGTTATGAGAAACTCCATTTCAAAATGACACACACCTCCCACACTGCTGAACTAATTTCCAGGAAATTTTAGGTGTTTTTGGACCAAACCGTTCTGGGGACTTCCTGAGAGAAACTTCTCACTGGAGAGCTCCTCCAAAAACAACATACTGTCCTTCCTTCAATGGCTTTTTTATCATTTGCTTTTGCACCACCAGCAAAATTGCAGTGTATTTTCCCAGTCTTATATGTGCTCAGTAAAGCCTGGACTTCACTGTCGGGCCTTTAGTCCATTTTATTTCATTCATTTTTTTCATTACGAGCTGTTGTTTGTGTTTTGTGTTGTCTGTTGTTTACACAGCTAACGGCTTTGTAAAAATGGTGGTAGCTGGTGCTCCACTGGTTCATGTGTTTGACCAATCATTGGACATCTAAATCACTCAAGTTTCCTGTTTTGCTGGGAGAGTACCTACATGTATTCTGAAATGAAAAGGAAACGAAAGGAGCTGAAAAAGTCCCTGAAAACAGCCCTCGCAGAGCTGTGAGTGTTCTTAGCTCTTAGTTCTTGTAAAAATGGGGGTTTTCAAAACTCTGCTTTTGGAAGTAAAAAAAAGTTCCTGCTGTACAAAATTGTCTATTGTTACTTTCCAACTTGAATGTGCAGAACCATAGACAACCTTTCCTGTGATCCATCTGCAGACTGCTTGGTGGCAAAGCATGTTTTAAAAAGTCTTATGAGCCTGAGAGGAAACACACTTCTAATTGTTTTTTCTATCAAACAGTGACAGTGTGTGACTTCCCATTTGTGGTGGCACACAAGGCTCAGGCAATAATACAAGATTATCATTCAACACGATATTGGTTGGCCACGATAATGGTCCTCACGTGTCTACGATAACAGAATATGATGATGCAACGTCTGTTGTGAATTTGGCACTATATTCAGTCCCTTTCAGGTTTCACTTGTTTTCTCCAAGCTTCACAGCACTGTTCAAGTGTATCAAGAAAAAGTACCAAGCTAGCACACATCCGACGGTGTATGAATTACCCACGTAGCCCTAACTCAAGCAGGAAAGACGTCTGTTCTCTTTGGCAAAAAGAATACAAGTGCGTGTATTTGTTGACTCTCCAAATACACGCACTTGTATTTGACTCTCCAAATACAAGTGTGTGTATTTGGAGAGTCAACAATGAACAATGTAATTTCTGTGCTGTGCGATTAACAAGTCAGGACTAAGGACGGAAACACCACAAATCTCCACTCCCATCTTAAAACTCACTATCCAACAAAATACACAAGTCTGCCATCAACTCCAGCCACAATCAGGAGCTGGTTAATTACTTCTAATCAACCCTTAATCAAGAGGGCTTCTGCAAAGGCAACAAAATATAAACATAACAGTCACAGTGGCAAGACTGTACGAGGGTAGTTATGCTTGTTATTGAAAACCTATCTGAGCTCAGCTCAAGGCTGGCCAAGACCTGGATGGTACTATTTTCCAAGACAAGGAGCCTGTACTTATTTTGATATATATATAAATTTGTATTAAGGCAGGGCGGGGCGGGTAGGCACACCAACATTTACAGACATTTGGCTGGCGCTACACCACCGTGCAAGTTTAAGAAACAGTCTCATGCCATCAGTATAGGCCACATTAAGTCTCTGCATGTTGCGCTAAAAAGAGCAATCTTCATATCAACTGAACACATGCAGAATTTGCGTGTACAACTTGTAACACTGTCTGTGGACATCATTAACATCAGATAAATCATTGACAATTCTTCTTTACTTCTGACAATCATGATGTTGCTCTTATTGGCATTATATTTGATGTCAAAATCAGCACCGTAGTTTAAGCAAATCTTCAAAAGCTGTTGTGGGCCAGATTACCAAATCATCTGCATACATAAGATGATTTATTAAAATATTGCAGACTACACACCCTGCATTACATGCACTTAACTGCTGTGACAAGTCATCCATGTATACATTAAAAAGAAAAGGACACAAAATGGCACCTGCGTCTCCAGTCCACAGATACTTAAACTTAAATGTGTGTCTCTCAAGCAATATTGTCTGTAAAGGAACTTACTGTCACCTAAACCTATTGCATAAATAAAGAGACCAATTAAATGTCATAAAAACACAAACACCCAGAAGAGATAAATTACTGAGCAGACATTTCTCCTCTCTGTGCTGAAACTGATTATTAAAGTGGGTATGAGTGCTCTCCTCAGCCAGAACATCCCGTACTGACTGTTTTGGGGTTTTTTTTTTTGTAAATGTGAAACAATGGTGGTGCACTCTTGCTAACCACCTTTAAACATGGTGACCTAATTTAAGATGTTTCACTCATGTACGAGCTTTGCTGCATTTTGCAGAGAGAGATATTCACATCATAAATCGTCTTGAAGCCTCCAAGTCTAAGATTTTACCTATGTGACCATAATGCCCAGCTCTGGCTTAAAGCTGAAATTATAAAGAGATAAATATCTGCTACTGTAAGTCTGAACCATGCAATTTAATTTCAAACATGTCTGATATTTGAGAGACCTCTCACTCGGCTGTGGGTGCTTCTTTGGGTCAGAATCTGCGTCATCCATCCATCCAAAACTTGGTGAATATTATCCTTACATAATCACACTCTTTGTAACCTTCCTCTGTCTCGTTTGTATTCTCTGGCTGTCTGCAGCGTAGTACTCTAAAAATAAAATGTTCTCTGATCCCTCTCACCCAGTTCATTCAGATAACATTAGATTTACTTTGGGAGGACTGTTCTTATTCTTTCACACTGGGATTATTTACACATTAATGGACTGGCAGGAGGTTTATTAGGTTGCTGGGTGTTTGTATGGTAAGGTGTATTACCTTATGGCTTCACCTTCTGTATGACAATATAAAATTGAGTGTGGTTTAAAAAGGTGTGCACATGAACAGTGTACCTCAGAGTTTTTTTGAAGGCCTTGCTGGTGAGTTTCTGCGCGAGGAGCTGGGTGACATCCTTCCAGTCCATCTGTGCGTCTGGAGCTGGTGCAACAACAGCTGACATTGTGTCCTGCGGATCTTCTGTTTCCAGCTCTGTGTCACACGTTACCTGCTCCACCCGAGTCCCATGATGGCTGAGGTAACCGAGCACGTAGCCTAGAGGACAAACAACACAAAGACACAGAAACTGGTAAAAAAAAAAAAAAAAATTAAAATTAAAAAAAAAAAAAAAGGTATAAAATAAAAGTTTTCGAGCAGCATGCTAGCTGTACTGGTAAACACATTAAGACTAGATATTAGACTAGATAGTGGACTGCATCACCCAAGGTCTTAAACCTTTGCACTGGTTTCCTTAGAAACAATCCGAGAATACTCTCAGAGGTCATACCTTTACCTAAATATCCCTAGTAAGGAGTCCTAGGTGTGGTTGACCCTGTTGCTAAGTATCTTTTAAAAGGTGTGATTGGTGGACCAATTTGTGAGCCTACAAGGTGTGCACCCCCAGTGGATATGAAATTAATTGCATCCCTATGAGACTAAATACGTGTCGCCATTGTTAGCATGATCACTCTGCTGATGGACAGTTGAGACAGACCCAAATCATCACTGCTGCACTGTTGCATTTTTCCAGCCATCCAGCGTTTGGAGAATATATCTCCTACCTCTTTGTCTCTTTGACATTTTCTCATCTGCTTAAGACACTCTTAAGTCCTTTAAAGTCCTCCTCCCATGTCCTAACAGTTTTCCACCTTAGGAGCTCTCTTAAGGGCTAAGATGCTGTGTGAATAACTTTCAACCTTTATCAAGTGTTTATCTTTATCTAGCATTTACTGGGAGGGGAAATCCTCTGGAAACATCATAATTCTAAGAATTTTCTTAGACTTTCGAAACTAGCAGCAACTGTACTAGATATCTTTGTGAATACAGCCCCAGGGTTCCGCAGAGTACCCAGAAATTATTATACTTAACTTATAACCATGGTTCTCAAACTATTCTGGTTGTGACAACATTATCCGTCAGGACATGTTATTGTGTTATTGGTCCAGTAGAGTGATGACAAGCTTTAATTGAGGCACAAGCCCCTTTTACACTACCAGATTTTCCGCGAATGTTGGGCCATTTTGCCGGCAAGCTGCAACTGTTTAGACAGAGGCGGAATGGTGAGTTGATCCGAGGCGCCCAATTTTCCGCCTCGTAGGGTAGTCATATTGGCGAAACCCTTTCAGTTTAAACAGACCGAGGCGGCCTTCTGCAACAGGAGGGGCTGTTGGCAAGCAGCTAGTAGCAAGAGGGAAACGCAAACCTGACAGTCACTACAGTAAAGATGAGCAACTGAGGAGACAAGGAATTGCACGCCCTCCTTGTCCTCGCAAACGAAGAGGCCATTAACCGTCAAATGACGGGGACGGTGAAGAACGGGCCGACTTATGAGAGAATCACCGAAGGACTGACTAGCCGCGGCTTCCCTCCCACATCACTGTTTACGTCACACACTGAGCTACACGTTTTGTTACTTGCTCACGCCCCCCATTGCCCCGAAAAAGGCGCATTCTATATAAACAAAAGTAGGTAGGCGACATTTTGCCGCAATCCCCAATTTGGGCTTTATACTGCCAATGCTGAAAAAAGACTGATTGGGCTTTCCTGCAAATTTGCACAATTCCGATCTAAAAAGGGCTATAGACACAGAGGCATTCAAATTATCTTACACTTTGTCTCTAAATTTACAGCTAAATAAGGTGCAACTTCCTCTTTGTCATGTTCATGGAATAAATCTTTTATGAGCATTATTGGTCTAAAAATCGAGTCAAGTTACCAAGACTGGTTTTAAATGATGATTTGTTTGCATTAATTCCGCCACGGTTTCTCATTTCTTTGGTAAAACCTGTAGTCATTGTGATACGTTTTTTTTTTTTTTTTTTTTTTTTAAAGCAAACATTAAAATGTTCTGTCTTCTATAACAGTAAACTAAATATTTTTGGGTTTGGATGGTCAGGGGAAACAAGACATTTGTAAACAGCAACTTGGAATCAGAAAAATTGTTAAGGGCATTTTCAGCTATATTCTGATAGTTCATAGATTTAACGCATCCAAAATATAAAATGGCAGATTAGTCAAAAGAGATGATCTTAGTTTCAGCTCAAATATTGAAGCATTTAGGAAACAGACAAAAAAAGATAAGCATGTTGACATAAAAACAACTTGAGAGATACAGGGTTACCACACCTTGGTAAATAACAAATTCAGTGACTTTTCAAGGACCTGCACAGCATGGGTCATGGTTATTTACTGTGGAAACACCTTTAAAATGACAACAAGCAGGCTTTACACAAGCTCACTGCCAATTAAAAAGACCGTATGTATTAATGTTAAGCTAAAAAAAGCATCAAACGAACTTTCTATTCTTGCACAAAATATACAAATTCAAGCATTTTCATGACACATTTCTACTTATGTCTACTTTTAAAATCTCAAATTCAGAAACTTTCCAGGATTTCAAGGATCCCTGGATGACAAGGACAAGGGTGGCCTACCGGTGACAAATATCAGCACGGTCCCCAGGGCCAGGTAACAAACTATCCTCCGGCTGTTACGCGGAGGTGCTGGCCTGAAGCTGGGAGATCCCCCTGCCTGGTCCTCCACCTCTGTGGCATCATCTGACAGTTTGACTTCAACGTGTCTTTCTCCATCCTCCGCCGGCTGCAGAGTAAACCTGCTGTAGCGCTCACTTTTAGTCTAGAGAGGGAGATAAGATAAAAGAGAAAACTATGAGCGCAATGTGTTCCTGATCCCGCAGCTGCACAGGAGGACGGGTGGCCAAGTGGTAACAAGGGTCTAATTATTAAAAACTGGTTGACAATTGCTGTGTTATGGACAATGCATTGCATTTTGGGTCCTCAGTAGCCTGTATTTACTCTGTGTTTTATGGTCTTTTCTTTGATTTTCTTTTTATGCTTTTCAGTTTTTACTGATTTACATGTTTTATCGATTGATTATTTTATTGTATTTTGTGGAGCACTTTGTGAATTTTTTTGTCTGTTTAAGGTGCTATATAAAAAAACAACATTCATTGTTATTATTATATATTATATTATCATCTATGTAACCGGTTTACTTTAGATACAAAAATAATACAAACATTCAACAAAAAAAAACTTTATATAAGTAACACACACTCACCACGCTGTTAAACGCAGCCCTCACTCGATCCATTGTTGCTGTTGTTCCAAAGACAGACAGTGGAAGAAGCTGAGTGTGTGAGTGGCAAATTAGGAACGCAGATGCAGAGACAAAAGGAAAAAGGGAGGGAGGGGCGGGGAAAGAAGGGGACGTGAGGTGAGGCAGATTCCAAGTCAGATGAACATTGAAGGTTACAGCAGGTCATGGACAGTGTTTTCCCTGTAAACAGGCTGGCTGTTGTTCACAGACACATCCCGAGGACACACAGCATCACAAATATGATTTTATACACAGTATTAAGTCTGTTTCTTGCCTATTATTTTCTGTCACAGCTATATAAGATATATTATGTTGCTGCAGGTCAACATCATTTCAGGCTCTTGTTAACTGATCTGGATCTTTGTCATTTGTCTAATGAATAGTTGGGGAATCAGATGAACGCTGTATTGATTGTCCTTTCTGTCTCAATGCAAAATTGTTAATGTCACAACATCCGAGAACTGGTTTGACCTTCACTTTACACACATACTTGCAAAACACGAGACAGATACTACACAGAAAACAGACTGGGAATTGTTTCCACATCACTACAGCGATACCTTTGTTTCTCTTACAAACATGTCAGACACAGACTACACCGAGGCGTCAGTCAGCGCTTAAGCTTAACTGACACTTCCTCCTGTGCTTTCAGGTAGGTCTTCTTCCTTCCTTACACAAGGGAACTGTCGCAACATGAACCAAGCTTACCAGTTAAATCACACCACATCCTCATTACTGAGTTGAAGCAGGAAATGGCTACTGCTATTGTGAAGATAACATTCAGTGTATGCATGTTTCGTGTAATCATTTACTGATGGAAACATAAAAATGGCAGAAGGGGCTCGGGCTGCACATATGGCCAAGTGCAATATCTAAATTGCAGGAGCTGCAGTTTTTTAATAAAAAGGTAAAATGTGTCACAGCATACCACTGATAAAGTATTGTGGTGCTATAGAGGTGTCCCTGTCTATAAATCATATTTCAGATGTAAGGGAAGGGAGGCATTATTAGCATCATTTTTTCATATTTCTCCCAGAGTAAATAATTTGCAAAAAATTACCACTCTCACTTAAAATGCAGCTCATGTCACAATATCTGTCAAAATAATTGCAATTATTTATTTTTGCGTACGTGCAGCCCTTCATGGGCTTGTGTCCATATTGACAGACACGAAAACCACAACTGAAAGGACATCACCAGAGCCAGATAAGCTCAGTAATGGCTTTAACAAGACTCAAGGGAATGTTTTTGGGCGGCCTGCTCCACAGGATCTGAGCACTTCCTTGTCGATGTTATCTCTACAGCAGCCCACAAATGTATTCAATTGATCATATCCTCAAAAAATGTCAGGAAATAGTTTAAAATGTCCATAACAATTTCCAAGAGCCCAAAGAGACATCTTCAAACATCTAATTTTGTCCTATCCTCAATATGTTCTCTTCAGAATGATATAAGACACAAAAAAGCAGCAAATTATCAGATTCTGACAAGTGAGAATGTGCAAATATTTATTGACTGATGATTGCTCAATTGATCATGAATCAAAACATGTTATTTTTTGTCTAATTATTTAATGGTCATCTTGTTAAAGCCGTGTTCAAGTTTCCCTTTCAACTGTGGAATGTCCCACTCAGTGCATGTCTTAAACACAACTAAAATAAAAGTTTTCATATCTGATTAATCTTTGTCCAGATAAATTGGTCAGTCATTTCTTTTATTAAAACAGAACATGGTGGAAAATACCTGTAATAAATTGATATAGCCAAATATGGCAATAGATCATAAACAGTGAAAAAGTTTATTGTCATGTAAGATAAAGGAAAATCAACAAAATATCACATTTTAGATGCAGCAATGTCCTTGATTGTTAATTAATTATCTGCCAATTAATCAGCTCATCCTGCCAGCTCCAGACACAACGTTTCAATAAGCATATTTTAGAAAAACATTCATATTGCATGGTTTTCTTTATATATCATTATTACTTTAACTCTCAATTATATCTAGTGAACACCTACTCACTCATTTGCTTATGAACATAACCTACTAGTATTCAAATCAAATGAAAATACAGTGTACTAGTGCAAACAGACTGTACAGAAACCGTTGAGGAGTGGCCACATAAGGTTGCATCATGCCATGTCTCCACATGTCAACTCTTCCTCTATAAGGAAGGTTTTCATCTGGACACATTTAGACATTTTTCCATGTCTCACCGCATCTTAATTTTTATTTTCACAGGAGATAATTTAGTGTTTTTTGGTGTTGCAAGAATACTCCTCCATACTTACTTGTCACGCTTGCATAACAAAGAAAAACAAAAACAAGGCTTTCATATTAAAGACAATACATTTTTCTGGATTATTAACTGTAGCCTGACATGAATTTACAAAAGAAACATTAAGTAACATGCAGAGAGCACAGGTGACATTAGTAGCATCATTTGTGAGTAAGCTAGTTAGCTGCATGTTTCGTGTCCTCCCTATCTTGTCAGTTGAGGGAAAGCGTCGCGTAAAAGGCACTGCAGGTCAACAACTAGCTTACTGTATGTGTAATAAATGAATAAAATATCTGTTAATGTCAGTAATCTCACCTTATCACCGCTGAGACTACCCGCGTCTTCTTGCCGGAGCGTTGCTCAGCCGTGTCCTTATAGGGTCGTGCCACTTCCGCGTTACGTCATCTCCCAAAGAGTCACGTACACATCCTTAAAGGTGAAAGAACAGTGACTCAAGCACTTCAATATTGATGCTCTTGTACATTACCTACATTTAATGACACTTTTTAAGTCCACTCTACAGGATTCAGAGATAAATGTTGTGCTTTTTACTTCACTACATTCATTTTAGACCTGAAAATTATTTGCAGAATAAGATTGTACATTTAAATGTTATGGTATTTTATTAAATATGAGGTGTTGTTCAGTGCACAAACCTGCTTACCCCCTTGTCCATAAAGCCTCATTTTGCTCCAGATGTTTGCTGGTGCATGTAAGAATATTCCAGAATGTTTTTAATTAAGTTTAATTTTTCATCATTTTAGTGCAACAACTTGGAAGGCAGATGCTTATTTCCAGAGCATTTTTCACTATTGATTTATACAAAAAACAAAACACCCTTATTACTGTTTTAGAAATTTAGCCTTGTGTATGTAATAGCCTATAAAACACCATCAAAGTACACCTTTTTTCTTTTTCTTTTTTCTTTTTTTTTAGTAAGCCTCCTTTTACTTCAATATTTGAAGTATATTTTCCCATAAGTCGGATTTTAAATGCAGGACTTTTACTTATAATAAAATGTTTTTATAATGTGGTATTACTACACATACATTCCTTCCTAGAGCATTTTTAACTGCTTGACAAACAACAAAAAAAACAGAAAATTAGGCTAATGTATATAATATAAAACAGCATCAAATACACAATAATAATAATATTGATAATAATAATGCATTGGATTTATATAGTGCTTTTCAGGATACTCAGAGGCTTTACAGGGAGCAACAACAGCAATAAAAAAAAAGAAAAAATCCAAATTTAAAAACTTAAAAAACTTAACTTAAAAAAACTAGGCGTTTTACTTTGAAACTTTAAGTATATTTTCCTGATACTTTCAGTTGTGTATGCAGGACTTTTACTTGCAATGAAATGTTTTTATCTTGTGGTATTACTACATTTACTTGCTCTGAATACTTCTTCACCACTGCTTATTCCCTATTAACTGGACCAGCAGTGCTGGAAAGTCACTTACATTTATTTAAATAGTGTTTTTTAAGAGCAACTTAAAGCCAGCTTGAGAATCTGTGTTTCATTGCCAAGTATTTTTCCTTTAAAATTCAATGTTGTACTACATGTTTTATTATTTACTTGCTATGTAAAATGTAATAGTACAAGATGTGTTTATTCTCGCTGCTTTCATGTGGTGAGGGGAATACATGGATTACTCCTGTAAACCAACGCATATGAATGACACAACAAAGACACTGCAATGGCACCACCGCTGCACAGAGATTACTCTGTGGTTTTAAACAGATATGACATTGACATATTTTTAAGGGCGTGATTCATTTTTGCTGCTCCACTGACACGGAACCACCTAAACTACTAGGAAAAACACACCTTTTTTTTTTAACAATGTTTTTTATTGATTTTCAATAGATATATACAGAACACATCAACACGTACCACACTAACTGCACAATGAGATACAAACTGACCTCACTGCATACACACACAAAAGCAAAAAAAAAAAAAAAAAAAAAACCTGTCACACTCAACAGCTTTACAAATAAGTATTCACTGTTGCCTGAGAAAGTCCATTAAAGGTGCCCACACCTCTTCAAATTCTTGCGCTTTACCTCTAGTTACATAGGTTAGCTTTTCTAATGTAACACACATTACCATCTCTCTGATCCAGGACTGTTTAGAAGATACTTCAGTCTCTCTCCATGATAGGGCAACCATCCTCCTGGCCTGCAGGAGGCCAAAGTTTATGAGAGTCTTACACTTAGAGTTAAAAGAAAAGTTATCTGGATATATCCCTAAAATACAAAGTTTTGCTAAGCAGGGTACCTGGATACCAATGATTTTACTTAGAGTGCGGACAACCATTTTCCAAAAAGCTACCAACTTAGGACAGTCCCAAACACAATGAATTAAAGTACCCCCCTCAGTCAAACACTTCACACATGTATCTGGAATGACAGGGGACCATTTATGAAGTTTCTCAGGGGTTAGGAAAAACACACCTTAAAGCTGATAACACTGAACTTTGATTCTTTTGGATAAAGTGTTTTTTAAGTCTCTCCAAAATAATCCCCGCTACTTAGGGAGGGTTGGCAAGTTTATGATAAAAAATATGTTAATTTAATGTAAAATCATCAAAAAACCAAAACAAAAAAAAACCACATGGAAATAATCTACAAACTGTTACCTAAAACAAAATGTCTATATAATGCATGGCAAGCTCCAACAAACTTTTTAATCCTGACATTGCAGTTTATTCAGTTGCAGATAATAATCACGTGAGCTGTTGATGCCTTGACATCTTAAATTCCTCAGTATGTGTCTCTGGTACACAGTGTTAAATCCCTTTTGGCTGATGATATCATTCACTCTTACTCTTGCATCTTTTTACCTGCACTCCCAGCCCACTTGCCAGAATAAAACTAGCTTGACTTGTGCATTTCTGTGGGCGTTTCTACCATGGTTAACCAGCAACGTACGCAGTCACTCCACTTTAGCTGTGTTTAGAGGAAAGTCCTAGTGCAGGGGCCAACTAAATTATTTTGCGCCTTTCGTGGATGTGAAGTGCCTCAGAGAGCTTCCACAGTTTTTGATACAAAGTTCAGGCTTTCAACTGATATATTTAGCCACTTTTAATGTAGTTATAGCATTAAAGCTACTCTTCAATTCCAGCCACCCTCCAAAGTCCCATCCTCCTCCTCCTGCAACTCCACCTCCCTCCAAAGGCCTACTCCCCCCTCCTCCATTACGTCCTCATTACGTCTATAGACGCAGGCGTTGGCAAGGTAACGTTAGATAGATAGAGGAGTGCCAGTGTAACATTACAAATGCAACCCCGGAGTTTTAAAACTCAACCTGAGTCAGTGATGACTGATGAGTTTTAGAATAAGGTTACAGTGCTAACGTTAGATAGTAGCATTAATGTTACTAGTAAGTGGAAACACACAAGGAAGATAACGTTAATGTTTCAGAGGCTACGCTACAGTAGGCTAACATTAGCCATTAGCAACTGGATGCTGTGTTGTCATATAACGTTATATGTTACATTAGAAGCAAACTAAACATAATGTTACCTGTCCTGCACAGTCAAACGCAACCGCGGTGTTTTGAAATCCGGGGTCAGTGATGACTGATGAGTTTTATAATATAATGTAAATGCTAACGTTAGCTAGTACTGGTGACTGGCAACAAACAAGGAAGATAATAGGCTCAGGCAACGTTAGGCTACAGTAGACTAACCGTTAGCAATGTTGCATTAGAGGCAAACTAAAAATACCTGTCCAGCAGAAACTCTGCGACCATCTCGTCCCTTTTTAGCTCAGGATGAAGCTGAATCAGTCTTCGCCATCGCTCGAAATTTTCGGTCCGAATGCAATGATTGGTTGGAGTTTTCTGAGAACCATATGAGAATGGTATAATTATGAGTTTTTATCTCTCTTTTATTTTAACCTAAACAAAGAAAAGCATACAATTTCCAGAACGGTAAGTGTCTCTTTAATTGCTTAGAAATTAAAAAGTGCAAACTAAAACCAAAGTTTTCATTCCAAGCTTTTCAAGGGCCCCAATCCCAGTGGGGCCCTGGGTTATCAGTCCCACCTTTCTGCCACTGCAATGCCCCTGCCTAGGTGACCACTATTCAAGACCAACAAAAGCAGGTATTTTAACAACATTTTTGGAGATTTCCAGACCTTTTTTTGTTGTTTTTATTTGCAACAAAGCTGGGTATTTATTGGTGACACATTTCCAGCTGTGTTTGTGGCAACAACTCTGGTATTTCAAGCCAAAACATGATCTTTTCCTGAGCCTTACCAAGTGGTTTTTGTGCTCAAACCTAACCACACAGTGAGAAAAGCAACTTCACATCATAAAACTGAAACAAACATAAAGAAATACAATCAAGACAGCTACATATGAAATGTTCAAATGCAACATATCCAAGGTTTGCAGGAACTTACAATGCCAACATTTATCCTGGTGATTGATTATAGTCCACTCCTCTTTGACAAACAAGCAAGAACAAACTGCTGACATCAGTCCCATCAAGAGTTACATTCATTCAAGTAGAATGTGTGTGACTTTGCTACAGCACAGCTACAGCCTGAATATATCAATAATCCCCACAGATGGGAAATGATACCCCTGTAACTGCAAAGGAAGAGACTTACAGTAACATGATCTCACTCTGCAGTGTCATCACAGATGGTTCATTACCAGTCATCTGTTGAGCAGAGCATGACTTCAGTGCAACACTTTAAAATGTGAGAAATGAGGGCATTTGAGCCAGTCACTGTAACTAAGGGACCGTATGGAAATTATCAGTCTGGGATTATGTATTTTTTTCTGTACTGAGGGAGAGCCAGGTGTTTAAAAAAATATTGCATCATTACCACATGCCTTTTATGTTTGTGTTATAGATCATACAGGTGCATATGCATGTGCAACAATCTGTAAACAAATGTGACAGTTTTGAGTAGCAGTTAATCCAGAGTCAGTTCAGGTCATGACCAGTCTTAAAGGTCCAGTTTGTAGGATTTAGGGAGACATGTTGTCAGAAATGGAAATATATTCATAACTATGTTTTCACCAGTGCATAACCACCTGAAGTTAAGAACTGCTGTGTTTTCATTACCTTAGAATGAGCTGTTTATATCTACATACGGATTGGGTCCTCTTCTACAGAGTCTGCCATGTTGTCTCTCCAGTAATCCACAAGGGACAAACCAAACTCTGGCTCTAGATGAGGCCATTTGCATTTTCGCTTTGGCCACCATAGTTCTTCAACACGCTTGGCACATGGGAGAAGTTTCATATGCTTGCAATCTGCATTTTCACCACTAAATGACACTAAATCCTACACACTAGACCAGATGTCAGCAACCTTTACCATCAAAAGAGCCACTTCTGGCAAAAAAAAACATCTGCCAAGGGCTGCAATATGTATATTTGCCTTAAACTAGTCTAAAAACATTCCTAACTGGTCAAAATGAGCATTCTCTATTTTCCTCTGAGACCTTTTCTGTTTTTTGGGATTTGGAATCAATAGCTAGCCTCACTAAGGAGGCTCAAGACTAGCCATCGCTATTGAGATTAAGCAAATTTTAGGAAAAGAAGCCAGGCTGTAGATGTGTGACTCACATAGGTAACAAGATCTTAATACTTTTTTTTTTATTCAGTGGCTACACATTTATAGCACTGGAAATTGTAAGAATTACTTTAGGGCTATAACAATGATAAATGGGATTTATGCATAGGCGGCACGGTGGTACAGTGGTTGGACTGTTGCCTCACAGCAAAAGGGTTCCTGGTTCGATCCCGGGTGTGGAAGCCCTTCTGTTCACTACTGCTCACTAAAGAAGCTATAGAAGTGGGCGTGTGTTGATTCGAGCAAAAACTAGTTAATCCAGCCATCCACTGTCTGTCACTTCTCCTGGTCCATGTTTGCATAAGTCTAATTAATTATAACATTAGAAACCATTGTTATACACTGCTGGTAATTACTGAAAAGTGTGGTATAATCATAATTCCATGTCATATCGTCCCTACTCGTTTCCCATCATAATAATGGCCAGTATGACCATGATATTAAAGACGTTCCCTTACTATAGACATCCCTTACTATAAACAAGGCCTCTGCAGAAGCCATGTTTATAGTAAGGGATTTAACATTTAACTCACTTTATATATATATATATATATATATATATATATATATACATATATATTCATGGTGAGGGTGTTTTTTCTAAGTCACGGGGAGAGTCTAAACTGAATATCTAGATATTTAGAAAAATGAAGAAAAGTGCTGAAACCCTAGCAATTTCCATACAGTCCCTAAAATTACTTAAATGCAACATTTCAGATGCTGTCAAACAACAACTATGTCCAAGGGAGGAATGGAGGTGCTAGAAATGGTGTCAACACTGCTGAGAGTGCGTGGTCCTGTGTCTCCACATGTACAGTAGGTGGCGAGAATTAATTGGGGCCTCAGCACATCATGCAATAACAGCACTGTCCCAGATGGTGTCACCTTAGTGCTTTGTGTTAAAATTACCTCCTGTCTCTGGAGACATTAACCTCCATCTCTGGATGAGGAAACAATTAGGCTCTCTGAAGGCAAGCTGCTCACACAGCAGCACAGATGGCATCTAGAATATTTGTCACACCGGATACCATCACGCCACATCTTTTGCATTTTAGATATTCTTTTAACATTTCACAGTGTGTTCTTGTGACTGAATACGTGGTGTATTATACCGAGGAGCCTGGCTGGTAAATAGATGGCTGTTGTGGGATCAAACCTGTGACGTTTTGGATACACAGATGGTCTCTCACCAAGTTGTCACTTTAACCAAATGGTGCAACAATAAAAGACAAGCAACCTGAACTACACAAGTAGCTAACAGTAATATTTTTTATGATAATTCTCAGCTGCTAAAACCTACTACGGTGCAACAGTTGCACAAGTGGAGAAGAAACAAAGAATCAGCGACCGCAGTAATATATAACACACAGTACAGGAAATTCATGTCAAGTTTGCTAACATTAGTCACCATAAGATACGCCCACAGGTCATATACCAGACTGAGTAAAGACTACAGTGAGTATATCAAACTGAACAATGTCGAGACGAGATGGCAACCACAGAATTGCAAAACTCTCGTGAGCCGCTTCAAAATATTCATGTTTCGGTGATTTATGGTGTCAGAACACTGTGGTTGAGGTTATTTGGGGGTTGACACAAAAAGCACTTGGTTAGGGTTAGACGCGATCTTGAACCTTGAACAATGGTGGGTTTTTTGTTTTGTTTTTGTAAAGTGCCACCTGCTAACAGCAGGAAAAAGTGCGGTTTTAGTGATACTCGACTGTATAGAGCAGTGCAGGGATGATATATATTCCATAAAGCCAATGGGATTATTGCATTAGGGTTTTGGGTTGTTGCAGAAAATGGAATCTGTGGCAAAGAAGAGTTTATGATACTTAAATGTTTTGTTCAGCAAGAGATAACCCTCACAAATGAACACCACTTTTAAGGATTTTTGAATCATAAATGCAATCACCACAAGTAAAAGCTAATGTTGCGCTTTAAACAAATTACACCACGGTGCATGGCTTCAAAGTTGCCACCACAACAAAGCTGTAAAGCTGAGTACTGCACGGTTCAGAGTAATGATGTCCTGTAGTCTCATTTAGCCACTTTAAGACACCTAAAAGCTTCAGAATTCACAGTTGGGGTATTTCAACCCGAAATCTTTCCATTTTGTTTGATACCGCTGCTTTGTCAGTGGACCTAAATGTCAAAATACAACGCACAGGGCACCCTCTTGCATCAGTTTTGGAGGTCCTGGGAATGTGTGACAATGTACACCTGTTACATGCATCGTGTCTTTTTAAAATACACTTCTGTTTTTACAGGAAATGTTCAGTTTCTGCTGGTTACATGCATGCGGTCTTTTTCAAAATGAACTTACAATGTATGTAAAACACCTCTGTTCTACGTTTATTTCCTTAGGTTTGGGCAACAAAAGCCCTTTGTTAGATTTAGAAAAAAAACATAGCTAATGATTTGTCTTTAAATAAGGACACTTGTTGCTGACTTCATGTAACGTCACATGACGTCACTACCGTAATATGCTATACATACTAACCCTAGATTGATTATGAAGATGGACAACATGGCAGCTCCTAAAAAGTAAAGCTGAAACATCTTGGTCACCCCCTGGTGGCTGGCTGCAGTACAGGTCATAAAGCCCACCCTCTCTATGTTAGCGGATGGGACATGAGCCAAAGTAACAACTTGTTATCACTCTGCTGTATGCTCAAGTGTTCCTTTTTCAGATTTTGGTTTTAATTGGTTATCAAATGCCATAAATTGGGTATTTACATCATGGCTGACAACTGTGTGAGCCAATCAGTGGACTCACATTCAGTGGCTGCTCACAATTGGTCACACAGGTAGGGCCGTGCAGACTTTGGCTCTGAATTGCGTCACCAGAGCAAGATGGTCTTATCCAGGATATTTTTGCCTCACTATTAATACACACACTGTTGTTATTAAAACTCTTTTTATGGACTTTTGGTTTCACATGGGAAACAAACAGCAGGGTCCTGGGTGAAAGTCCAGACTTTGTTTGACACATCCACCTCCCCTCCCACCAGCCATATAGGGACTTTCTTGCTCTTTAAAATACGGCAGATGCCAGTGGCTGATGCATTTCATGATGGCCAAAAGCGTCTCTTTTGATAGTAAAGGTTGCTGACCCCTGTGGTAGTTGTTAGATGTTAGCATAGTAACCTGTCACCATGAACAACATGGATTATTTTCGACAGAACACACTTAAAAGTCTGTCTTTGAAGAACACCAAGGCCTGTTAAGTACAACAAAGAAAAAAAAGGCTAACTGCTAATGTTAGGTTGTCAGAGAATGCACTTTTTTTTTTGCTTTCGGTGTGTGTTATTGATGATTGTACTTGGTCAAGAAGAGACTTTATGGATTGTAAGCATCTTTCTGAGAGGATTACCAAACATGACAGCAGCAGGACACCCCAGGAAGCATGTGTGAAGTATACTGAAACCTCACTTTGGGGACACGACAGCTCATGTTTGAGATGCTGTTACATATGGCACTGAAAATGATGGTAAATTTGAGGGCTTTCACACACTTTGACACCCACAGCAGAGCTAGTTTCTACTTACATGATACATGAATACTGGTAGATGCAGTGGACTTTATCTTGCAGCACTGTCCACAAAATCAAGGTCAGCCAAGTATCATCTGTCTTGCGTCACAGATACCTGAGATGCATTCACTAAAATAGACTATCTGCGGTCATATGAGAGCCGTTTCTGAAGTGTGCTGTGTGTTATCATATCAGATCTCCCTTGTTGTCTGTACAGCAGCGTGTTCTGTCACTGCACTCCACCCAAATGACATCTGATTGTGAAAAATAATCAAAATTCCTCATCTCTTTCTCTCTCTACTCTCGCTGCATTATTTCATCACACTGTTTCTGCTGCTGCCAGCACATTCTCCCCCCCTGCATGTAGCCAGATCCAGAGGACAATAACACTGCAGAGCTTAGTATAGTGTGTGTGAGAGTGTGTATCAGTACTGTATGTTTGATAAGGTGTCGGTTTAGTAAAACTTTTAATGAGATCAACATGAAATAATTAAATTACAATGACAATAAAACGCCTGATAGCCAATTTGATTTCACCATCTGAGCTGGAATCCCTGCACAGTGGGGTGGATGTTAGTACGCAATTATCGCGAGATTTGGGCTACACAGGTGCGAGGCTTTGAGCTTAGAATGGTGCTACCTTCAAAGGCTGTTGGAAATACTCTCATTCATACTGAAACGCACATGAACAAGCCTGAAAAAGTAACAGAAGTTACTGATACTGAATTTACTCGTTTATTTCAACCATAGAAACCAATATATATGCTTTACACTAATTGAAAAGATTTATCTGTCAGAGCCAGTGGAATTCTTACAATCCCTGAGGAGAAATTTTTTAAACCTTTTGATAAGGTGTATTATTATTGTCTGGTATAACTATAATAATCTGATATCTTGTCTGATATAATGATCTTTATGGTTGTGTAAGACCTAATTTTTCTGGACATACATGTAGGTATAGTGTACATACATATACACATATACATACAGTATTAGTATACATATCTGTACCTATGTGATGCATACCTGTACATGTGTATAGATTAATTCTTGTGTGTTACGATCAGTCAATTTATCAATAAGTCGACTGATAGAAAATTAATCTACAACTTTTTTTTTAATAATTATATTATAATAGTTTGGGGGGGTTTTTTTCAAGGAAAAATAAAGCTGGTTTCAGCTGCTTCAACTTTAAGATAAATTTGATGTTTTTTTTTTATCAAACATTAAAGTAAACTGGATATCTTTGGGTTTGTATTTGACATTTGTATTCAATATTTTCTAACATTTTATAGACAAAACAATTAATGGATTAATCTGGAAAATTATCAGCAGATTACTTATTAGATGGAGCTGTATTCCAATTTAATGTGTTGCCATACTAATACAAAAGATTAATACACAGTTTTTACTTGCACTACAGATGTTCAACATATTCAGCTGAGTCAACTGAAGAAATTGTTGGCATTGTATGTTTACATATGACCTGACTTTATCATCATGAGTGGTAGGGGATGGTGGATAGTGTGTTACCTAGGCAAGATGCCTGCCAAGCTTCAGACCACAACACCAGTTTTTTAATCACTGCGTTTCCACTGGCTTTTTAGCCAACAATCATGAGCATTTTTGAGCAACGTGGCGCTATTTTTCCATGCTGTGGGATAATGCCACAAAAAGTAATTGGTTTTCACAGAGACATCACTGCATTTCCAACTGGAAGTGTACTATGAAGAGCAGGTATTTTAATCCAAAACATGATCTTTTACTAACCATAACCACAATGTGTGTGTGCCTAAACCTAACCACACGTTAAAGGTTTAGTGTGTAGGGTTTTGTGATGTCACGTAGCAACCGGCTGAAACTTCTCCCATGTGCCAAGTTTGTATCAGAATGGTGGCCAACGTGAACATGCAAATAGCCTTATCTAGAGCCAGTGTTTGGTTTGTCCTTACTGGACTACTGTAGAAACAAAATGGCAGACTCTGTGGAGGAGGACCTGCTCAGTATGAAGATAATTGACTTGCTCAAAGTCAATAAAAATACTACAATTCATTCTCAGTTTCAGGTGTTTGTACACTAATAGAATTATTATTAGTACATTTAATTTCTGACAGTATATCCTCCTGAATCCTACACACACTGGACCTTTAATCACAGCGGGTTTTTTTTTTTTAAACATAAAGAAACATGGGACGCACCCTGTACAAAGGGCTCTGACCTTTCCACAGCAGCTGTGGGTTCGATTTGACCAGTGGCCCTTTGCTGTAGTCGTCCCTTCTCTTTCCCCCTTTCACCCTCAACCTGTCCTATCTAATAAATATTCTTTAAAGAAACATGTATCTGCTATATTATAACATACAGATGTAACATATCTGTAGTTTGCAGAAATGTACAATGCCAACATTTATGTTGGTGATTGGGTTGACATATTACTAGGCAATGTCATTTGTCATAAGATAGCCATGTGGGCCCAAGACAAGAAGTGAAATTGACATGCAAAAACCATCAAATAATTTGTTTATTATATTTATATAATCAAGGAAGCAAAATAAGTGTTAAATTAGTTTGTGAGTTGTAGCAGTGAGTAACATTGGTGAGGATGTGTGTGAGTAATGAAGGTGTTGAGAAGGCGTAAAAAAACAAACAAACAAAACCAAAGAGTTTTTTTTTAATATGTGGGCTGTCCCCACCCCCTCAAAAGTGATTTGAGTCTACATGACAGAATTCATCAAATAAAATATCAAATATGGAAATCTTAAAAGTAATCTAATTATATGATCATGTAATAGGATGTTGAGTTTTTCTTATAAAACAGCTCATTGTGAGTAAACAGATCTGCGAGGACTTGTGTCACCACCATCTGTTCCGCGTGCATCATGCATGGTGCAACAAATTGCGTCACGATGCTCCCGTTATCAAGCTGTGATGCAAAACGCAAATTGGGAAGTCGGAATTTACGCGGTGCACTTGAAGGCAGCAAGAGAGAGAGAGGGAGAGAGAGATTGTTCATCAGCGCTTTTCCGTTTTCTGGGTCCTCGCTCTGCCTCCTCTGCCGTGTCACCGGAGAGAAAAAAAGAGGAAGGAATATGGTTTCATCAGACGCTCCTCCCGTTTCAGCGCGGCGGTAGCGGATCTATAGTACGAGCAGGAGGCTGGGGCTCGGTCCGGCACAAACCTCACACAGCCACCTTTCCCGTCACCAACTAACCTACAGGAGCACTACCAGCACACCGGGACACATAAATGGGTGAGATGCAACGCCTTTTTCTGCTTCTAATTTACAGAATGCCCAAAAATAGCCTCCAGCGCCTCTGCGCATCTGGATGGGCAGGAATAAACGCCCGGTCCAGATGCGCGCAGGGTTCAGCCTCTCTCCTTCCTCCCCCTCTCCTCTCCTCTCCTCTCCTCCCCACCTCACCTCCACTGACGTCGCTTCATACATAGCCGAGCTGTTTGTAAGTGACCGCACGGGCTCTGGCGTTTCTCAGCGTTTCCGTTGCTTTATTCATGATTAGAAAGCTGCGACGCGTGGGTGTGCGGCAGCGCGGCTGTGCGGGTGCGTTTTCAGGAAAAGCAGCGGGTCACATTGATGAGTTGCAGATGTTGACACGTTTACATTCACTCTCTGTCTGTCTGCCCATTGTGTTGCACAGTGTTTGACTCTCTCCGGCTCCCCGTCTCCGTGCATGAAACAGGCCTGGCTGTGACATTCTTCTCATCATCGCCATCATTTCCCACAGCACTGCGCTGTTGCACACAATGCATGGAAATTAATCGATTGCAGCAGGTTTGGTGGAGGAGTTAGCAGTTATGAGCATATAGAGGAGTCATGCAGGGCTGGAAGTGGCACTTCCTTTTTCTTTTCATGCTACTTTTCAGTGTATGTGCTGCATCTACAAGACATTCCTGTGGTTAACCTGGCACTGTGCTGCAAAGGAGCACTTGGCACTTTGTAAACAAAATCCTGATTGATCAAGTGAATGTTGAAGATAGTCATTAGTTGCAGCCCATGCCCAAAAATACTTCTTCTCTATTCTGCTTGCATGCTTTCTAATGAACCTCTGTCTCTGCTGCATGTAAATAAACAATGCACAGCTATCCCCAAGGGAAACACTCACAGACACATTTAGATTCAACCGTCAAGGCTGGATGACCAACTGGGAAATGTGGGCAATTCCCCTAAGGTCTGAGACCATATTCACTGTGTGTGAGTGTGTGTGTGTGCGCTGTGGTCGTTTAATTAATTGCAAAATTGGCTGTAATATGCGCCACTAATTACAGTATCAGCCAAAATGGGAATTACAAGGGCCTTCAAACAGTTCCTGCATATAAGCTGAACCTAAAAGTAGTTTTTATATCTTCATATGCCATGGTGCATATCCCCGTATGAATCTAAAAGGTTACAGGATGCATGCACAGTGCCCAGAAGGATGGTGGTGGTGGTTGTGGGGGTGTCCATGGGGGCCCCCAAGTGGGTTAATCTGTCCATGACATTTGTACAAGAGGGATAAGTTGCCAAGTGTCCTACTACTGTCCTTTTTTTTAAAGGGATAGTTCACCTCCAAATCAGAAATATATATTTTTTCTGTTACCTGTAGTGCTGTTTGTCAGTAGTGATTGTTTTGGTGTGAGGTACTGAGTGATGGAGATATTGGCCGTAGAGATGTCTGCCTTCTCTCCAGTATAATGGACCTAGATGGCACTCAAACAAATTTCTCAAAAACTCTCAGCAGCAATGTCTCTTTCCAGAAATCATGACCTGGTTACGCAAGATAATCAACACAGCGTATTGTCAGCAGTTTAATGCAGGAACTATTTTCTTTATACCCACCAACAGTGTCACTATACAGAAGGAAGGGTGCATCTAGTCATGGACGAGAGGCTCGTGCTCATGACAGAGACATTGCTGTGTCATTTGACATTTGCTTTTCAAATGTATTTTTTTGGCACTTTGACCATCACAAGCTGAGTGCCATATACAGTACTTCCAATATATTGGAGAGAAAGCAGACATCTCTATGGCTGATATCTCCAACACTCGGCAACTCACACCAAAAAAGTCTAGATTCATAAAAAGCACTACAGATAAGAGGAATGATATGTATTTTTGGTTTTGGGGTGAACTGACCCTTTAACTTATTATTCAAGCTCTTCCCCTAGTGGCTACTTTATGAGGTACACCTGTACAATCTGTTGTAATTAAACAAAACAGCTTCAGCACAAGTTCCTTTGCAAAGTTTATAATGTTTAGTTGTTGGCATTCTCGGAACCCATTGGCTGTATTTGGCGTCTGACTTTCGGCAGATGGCGATACAGCCTCTGTGGCCAGACCCCCGATTTTTTTCATTTCGGTTTGAGGAGGCGAATTTCCGTTTCCGACTTCCGTTTATATATAAGTAAATATGCTGAACCATTGCGATGGATTCAGAGTTTGCAGTGACGCCAATTATGTTCCGCCTCGTTAGTTCACCTTTAACCTGGCAACAACTACAGCCGGCTTAAACATGATTGGTCAATATCACGCAGACTACAAACAGCCTACAACCGGAAACCAGGGCTCTTCCGCTCTTCTCCCGGAGGCAAGATCTCCGGGGTTTGCCTACAGACTCTACATTCACTGAATGTAGAGTCTGTATATAGAGACTAGGTTGTTGGTGACATTGTCAGAAGTATGTTTGTTACTGGGGTTATAGTTAAAGATGGCGTTGTACTGGACTAGATTATGTTTTGTTTTGAAACACCTCTTAATGCAATGCAGTCCAGTACAACACCACCACTAACTATGACCTCAGTGCTTAAACAGGCAATTGAATTAACATAAAAACCATTACAGGCATCATAAAGGTAGACTTTACTACGAAACAGTTGTATTGGATTGCATTAGATTGTATTGGTGTACCTAATAAAGTGGCCACTGAGTGTGTTTAGATGTTGTGCAAGACAGCAAATTCAAAGATGTTCTTTTTTAATGCTTTTTTACATCACACCGGCCAGAAAAGTCATTATTATACGCAGCTTGTGGAGATGCATCTCGCATCCTTGGGTGCCTTTTTGTTATTTTGGTTATTTCTTTGCTTGTTCCTATAGATAACATACAAAATGAAGACAAAACCTACTGTTGCTGCAGTTTTAAGGAGAAAGAAGTATCAGCTTTGTCTATAACTGTGACCTTGAGTTATTCAGAGTTGAAGATTTAACAGTTATACAGATAGACACAATGTTTAAGGAGCTTGTTCTCGCTACTGTAATAAGTCGTAATAGAAAGGAATACACTGTGACCAAAAGACGAGTTTCAGTTTCCTCAGCCAGAACTGAAAACTCTTACTGTCTTTCTTGCTTTTGCTGTGCTGTTGCTTTCGCTGTCGCTGTGTCTCCCTCCACTTACATTCAAAACACAAAGATGAATGCACAGAGGTCTTATCTGGGGGTTGTCAAAAGGCATTCTGGGAAATGGGAGTGCTGGGGATTAGAAATATTCAATGCAGGTTGACGGAGTGCAAACACTTTGTCACAAAACAGCTTCCTGCAATGCAACATAATGATGAGTTTAGCAGAGAATAGTTGGAATTTTCCTTTTAATGTGGGAGAATTTGCTGAAGTCTGTGATCTGATCCACAGTTGGAGTGGGTGGCTTTGACTCCCAGTGGGCCTCAGTCCAGCGTGAATGTTTTACAGACTGAAAACACGCAGCTGCTCTTGACATCATCAGCGTCAGCAGTGAAACATACCCACAACTAAACACAGGTCTGCTGTGGACCAGTGAAATGTCAGCATGGCTTTGCAGAGTTCAGTGTGTTTGTATGTGCAGTTTCTTCTTATCTAAACTGACTGCAGCTGTTCAGAGGACGCCACAGGCCTATCTCGGTTCCTGAATGTGAGTGCGTTGCTTGACCACTTGAGTGGGAGTTTTGTTTTGTCTGCTGGCTTTCAGAAATTCGGTCTCATGTCCTCTCAAGGCCTCCTCTCTGTCATTTTTAGCCTTTCACACACAAACGATGTATCATCCCCAACACAAGTGTTTAGATGTGTGCAAGTGGCACTGCAATTAAATCATTTTCCCTATTAATCATTTAGTCAATAAAAAGACATTAAGTACTGAAAAAATGCAAATAACACCTACCCAAAAACCAAAGTAATGTGCTTTAAAGGGGGGCTATTATGCTCATGTTCATAGGTACTTTTGTTTTCGAATAGAACATATTTATATACTTTAATGTTCAAAACACTCAGTATTAGTGCCTGTCTCTTTAAGCCCCTCCCTAAAAAAGCCCAGTCTGCTCTGATTGGTCAGCATTTCCGGGCCTTCCTTATCTCATTGTGTCTGCACCATCATTGCAGATGGGGAATGACTTTAATGGAGTGTAGCGGCATTATCTACTGTGTAAAATCACCAATAAAAGTTTCTAAACCAAAACCCTCACAACTGGACATGTTCCAACAGGAATATGATTAGAAAACTGGGAGAAACTGACAACATCGGCAACCAAGACTGCATGCTTCCCTGGTGTTAGCATGTAGCTACATGTAGCAGTGTACTTGCAGTTGGAGGAATGGCTGTAAAGGAGCATAGCAGCACTTTCTACCATGAAGACCAAAATCTCCACAGCTGGACATGCTCCAGCAGGAATATGATCTGAAATCAGGGAGAAATGAACAACATCGGCGGCCAAGATTACGTGTTTTCCTGATGTTAGCATGTAGCTACATGTAGCACTGTGGAGTAGAGTGCTTGAAATGTAAGTAGGGGTTAGGGTTAGCCTAGCTTCCTGAGCTGCACAGATTACCTTTGATATGCAAGTGTAACGTTATTGCCTGGTCACCACTCTGCTTAAAATATTAGATTCAGTGATGTCAGACTGACAATGTTGAACGTTATCTGTAGCTGTGCAGATTTATAATTCTTGCTACATGCCTCAGTGCAGATATTCATAGACAGCAGTTACATCACTGCTTCGTCCGCCCCAAAAAAGGAAACTCTGATATGGAGATGGGTCTGTTTATGTTTTGACGTGTTTTATTTTGGGTTGACATGGTGGTTCAGTGGTTAGTGCAGGGTTCTGGGTTTGAACTCACCAGCTGGCTGGGCCCTGCTGTGTAGAGTTGACATGTTTTCCCCGTGTCAGTGTGTGTTTTCTTTGGGTTCTCTAGCTTCCTCCAACAGTCCAAAGACATATGTGCGAAGGAGCGTGAATGGTTTCCTGTACATATGTGTCAGCCCTGTGACAGTCTGGCGACCGGTTCAGGGTGAACCCCGCCTCTCACCCAATGTCAGCTGGGAAAGGCTTCAGCTCCTCTGTGACCCTGAAAAGGATAGGCAGCGACAGATAATGGATGGATGTTTTCTTTTACAAAGCAAAAGAAAAAAAGCAATTACTCTATGCATTGAATAAATACTGACGTCCAAATCGAGTACTCGTGCCCATCCCTACTCATATCATACAGTCTGTATGTGGAAATGCTCTCTGATCATGGCCCTCTGCTAGCATTATTGTTGTCTTTATTCTGCATGCAGTGTAGTGCTTGTTCGTCCAAGGACAACACTGCTACTGTATGGGCTCTACCAAGTATCCTTTGCTAAAGACGCATGTTTACACCAGGTGCAAATGAGGTCTACATGTATGAGTGACCCGCTTTTTTGGAAAATGTTACTCACACAGGAGTTAATAATGTATGTTGTTGGAGGCTAATTTCAGCTGCGTATGTGGTGCTCGAGTGTGTATTTAAAGCAGCAGGACAGTGCATATGGGATTGAGTCAAAATAAACTACAGTGTGTGTGTGTGTGTGTGTGTGTGTGTGTGTGTTTGTGTGTGTTCATGATAATGAAGGAGCATGTCACACAGTGCAACAGGACAAAGTGGCTCATTTAAGTGTTTTCTTTAATAGTTTTTGGACAATAATGGAGGTGTCAGGGTTTGGAAACCCTTGTTTCATGGGATTTATCGACAATAATGAAAATATAGAATTCACCACTTTTATCGTTGAATATTAATTGCTTGATTATCATTTAATTTATGCAACATGTCTGTTTTTGGAATGACTTTGACTTTGCTCGGCTGTGGCTGTCATATTGCTTTGCAGAGCATTACGTTACCTTAAAATGTCCTTGGTGCATTTGTGGGTTTGCAGCTATTCCATCATGCTGTGTTGTACATCATATCAGTAAATAAAGGCTGTTTGCTTTGTAAAATCATACCCAGTGAACATCCATTGCACAGCTCAGTTTCCACTCTTTCTGCATTGCCTCACACCAGACTTAGCTCCTCTGCAGAGCCTGTTTGGCATTAACTTTGTGTCACTTTATACTTGCACCCGTCTTTGCACTCGGTGATGTGCGTTCTGTGCAGAGCCACAAGCTGTCGGCTCCTTCAGTAGTGTATGTGCTTCTGACTGACGTGGATGGGTGGGTGGACTGCAGTGTGTTGTCCTGTTCTGCCACTCAGATGTACTGTAATGCGGTTTGCAAGACAACTGCCACAAACTATCAATTCACTGTACATACTTCTCCTTACTGAAGAACCTGCCACTTCCACTCTGGTGATATGTGACACTTCCTCAGAAACATCACAAGTGAGAGCTAAAAAAAAAAGAAAATGGCATTTGTGCCACGTCGCTGTCTCATCTGTGGCTAATCTCTCGTAGTTATCTCAAGCCAGAATCATATCCTCCTTCCCATCTGAGCACCAGACCGACTTGGACTGCAGTCGTCTGCTTTGTCTGCTCACTACTGATGTCTTGCAGAAGTTCTCCTCCTGTTGTAAATGCACAGTGACGCCCTGACCTTCCACTTTAACACAATGACTTACGCAAGAAGTGTGGTTGGTTGTGGTCGGTGTCATCATTTTGGGTGTTTGCCCGTTGGTGCGTTAGTGTTTTAAAACCTGTGACTGTATGTGCATGTTACGCTATACATATATGTGTGTAAGGGAGAGATCGTTTTGGGGAGGAAGCCAATGTGTCTGAGTCATAGCTACCCCTTTATACTGTTGTTCCCATGGTTACCCCACCCCTGAAACTCCCCTGCCTCACACCCCCTTTAGCAGCCCATGCAGTTTAGACAAGGATAAGGCCTCTGTGGCCAGTGTGTGTGTGTGTGTGTGTGTGTGTGAAGGGTTAGAGTGTTAGAGTTAAGAAAGCTATATCTGATATGACACATTCAGTACATTTTTACAAGTATTAGCAGCTGCACAAGTAGTCACAAGGTGCTTTCATGTGTGTGTGAGTGTATGAGTTGTTGTTTATGACATTTTGAGATAGTTTTTA
Organism: Epinephelus lanceolatus; assembly: GCF_041903045.1. Taxonomy (NCBI): domain Eukaryota; kingdom Metazoa; phylum Chordata; class Actinopteri; order Perciformes; family Serranidae; genus Epinephelus; species Epinephelus lanceolatus. The sequence continues at coordinate 13,013,819 of NC_135753.1, read as the reverse complement.
TATTTTACCAAATTTCAGGGAGGCATACTGTATAGCCTACCAGTTTTCTGTTTACCTGTTGTCTTTATAGTAAATTCAGCATAATGTGCATTTTCACAACAGAGAAAACTGTTTTTTCAATCTATCTCTTAATTCCACGTCATAAAATCACATCTACTTTGCCATCTTTTAAACAGTGTTGAGCTACTGTTAATGACACTCAACACTTCCTGCACATATATTTGAAACTCTTCCTTCATGCTCAAACGACTTGATTCCTGTATTTTCTGGTAGATCCAGTATGCACATTGAGATCCAGTTGAGATCTGATCTCTCTGTCCAGCTAAAAGAACCCAACCTCACTCCTGTCGTTAGGACTGGTTGTAGCCTTTCTCTACCATTTGTTGCCATTTCTTCATTCATGCCAAGACTTGGCTTGTATACTTTCGTCGGACCAAAATTAGAGCAGACACCTGGTCTCGTCTTTACTCCATGCATGACTGTCCATATCCATAAGCTGTCTTGCCACTATCTTGCTTGTAGCTTAGCTCACTAACCGTCCATCCATCCATCCATCCATCCATCCATTTTCATCCACTTAAGGCTCATTTATGTTCCCTTTACGTACGAAAATGTATACGTCTGTTTCAAACGATGTTACCGTCACTGCCCACATACTTCCATGCGCCCTTTACGTTGGCATGGATGTTAACCAATATATCCACCAGGGGGCAGCCCAGCGTCAAAAGTTTATGACAACAACAAACTCAAAAACAAACATGGTGACTGTGGAGGAGATATTGATAATGTACCTCTTGCATAAAAGACAAAAACAGAGGCAGCGTTGTAGGAGGCGGTGGTCGGTGAGGCTGTTAAATACATCACAACTGGAGGACGGAGAATTATTTTCTCTAGTACTGCCGATGAGAGAAATTGAATTGTTATTTCTTCTTCATGTCTCACTAGAGCTACGTATCAGGTTGTGACAGCAACACTGCCTCCATGGTTCCCGGTGGTACTGCTCTGTTTGGCCCGTATCCGTAAGCTTTATGGAAACGTGCAGAAATACGGACGAAATGAACGCAGAGCACGGACAGAAGGCTCCGTCCATATCCGGATCCGTATTTAATGTTGAGCATAAATGAGTCCTTATCGGGCATCAGATCTTGAGGGCAGCAGGCCAAGCAAAGCACCCCAGACATCCCTCTCCCCAGCAACACTGTCAGCTCCCACTGTCAACCCCAAGGCGTTCCCAGGCCAGATGAGATATGTAATCCCTCCAGCCTGTTCTGGGTCTGCCCCGGGGCCTCCTACTAGTGGGACTTGCCCAGAACACCTCCAACGGGAGGCACCCAGTAGGCATCCTGATCAGATGCCCAAATCACCTCGACTGACCCCTTTCGAAGGCAAGGAGCAGCGACTCTATTTCAGACGTCCGAGCTCCTTACGCAGTCTCAAAGGCTGAGGCCAGGCTACCCCACGGAGGAATCTCATTTTGCCGCCTGTATCCGTGACCTCATTCTTTCGGTCTGGCTGCTACCTCGCTGGTTTGGAACAAACTTACGTGTTTAGTTATTTCCGCCCACGTAGTTGTTGTATTTGGATTAAAAATTCAAGTGCATTTACAGTTGTGTTCAATTTGATCACAATGCGTCCCCTGGCCACCTCCACAGGTGGTTTGGCCGATCCGATCACAAGCCGTCCAAAGCTGCATTTTGGGTGCATTAACACCTTTACAGTCATGTGGTCAAGCAATATCTGATTGCAGTCAGATCACAGTAAGGTGTAACGGGGGTCTATGTTACTTTTAACTGAGATGGTTCAACTTGTGTACAGCCTTGTGCAGCAACCATGTACTCTTTATCACTATTTTCTCTTCATTGTCTACTCTATGTGACTCTGAAGCCTTTCTGAAGCTTAAGAGTTTCATCATTTCATTGCACTGGAATGTGTAATAATAAAAAAAAAAACAAAACATGACCTTGCATAGTTTGATTGACAGTAGGTTGAAAGAACAGCAAAGCAAAAGTAACTGTAATGAGAGGTATTCTTACAGAGCTTTTGACCACTAGTAGCACAATGTAGCTTTGTGCACATTTGCTTTTGTATTGTGCATGCTCTCAAGGATGAACTTGCACGTGATACGCACAACACGATTCACAGTCATGAGGCCAGAAGTTTCACAGAAATCGACAGTTTGTTGTGGTAGCATTTTGCTAACAAAAGCAAGGAAAAATGAGACTGAAGGCTAAACGTGGATGCAAACAGTGCAGAAAATCTGGTTTTATGCAACAGGTCTTGACAAATGACAAATGACAAAATACGTCATCGTGCAGAACGTTACATAGGATAGTTTCTGATCTGATGCCCTATCATCAGGACATCATCATTTATAAGTTCCTTCCATATGCGCTACAAATCACTGTTGAACTATGGTTAATGTTTGGTTAGGGTGAAGGGAAATATGTGGCCTGGAAATCCAGACCCAAATCTAGAAAGATTTAGGGTTTGGCCATCAGTAATGAAAATGGCCCAACTCGAGGGGTGGCACCAAGCATGCATTTGAAAATATCACTACACACAACTGGATAACACTACGACCAATCAGAACAATACACGGGGTGACGTATCCAGAGCTTAGCTACCAGCGGAGCTAACTGATAGATTAGACTCTTGCCGTATCCGGTCGGCAAAAAAGCAAAAACGTCCTTCTTGCAAAGTAAAGACTCGAGCCCCGTCTTCTGTTCCTCTTTTAGAGAAAAAGCCAAGTCTAACTCGTTCATTGTAGCGGCCAAAGCTGTTTCAAACAACTGGTGTTCAGCCGTAGCCATCTTGCAATGTTTACTGACTGATTCCGGACTTTGTCGTCGCAGCGCTGTCGTCATCTGTTTAGCTCGCCTCTGGCCCGCCTATATCAGATACACCGATGTGATTGGTGCAGCTCGGTTTCATGGGCATAGGTAATGAGCATCATTACTGATTGCCAGAGTGACTCGCTGAGCAAATTCAAATTGTGCTCTCGCAAGAACTCTGGATTTCCAGGGTAGGAAATATGGTGGTTTGGGTTTAAATGATTACTTCATTAAGGTTAAAGCTTTGGCATCATGGTTACAATAATAACACTTGGTTAAGGTTATGGGATGGTCATGGTGGTCAAATAAACTCCTGTTGAGTGCCGATTAGAAACATGAAACAAACAGCAGTATCCAGACTTTGTTGTACTGTAATGTCACATGATTTCATTGGTTGCTCCCCTTATAACTGCTGAGTTTATCCACCGGAGGCATTTGTCACTTGAATGTAAACAGATTTTGTTTTGTGTGACTGGCTGAAGCCACTGATACTGTCATTCTTCTTGATAGTCTGTTTTTATGAATATGGAAATGACAAACACTGAAAGTAAACATAACTTTCACTGCATGGGACACATTTTAATTAGGGAGTGAGAACAGTTTTCCTGTTTGAAAACGAAACTCTGTGCAGCCACGTATTGAGTCTTAATCATTGTACTGATGGAATTAGTGTAGCAGAAAGGTACATGATGCTGAATTAATCACCCGAGTTATGACAGCACAGGTAATCCCACCTCCCCTTTTAAGGATTCTGGCCTGTATTTGTTTGTGTGTGCTTGAGAGTCAGATGTTTTTTTCTTTGGAAAAGAAACATCAGAATTGGAGCTGCACCAAAGAGGAATTAAATACTTTATCTCTGCAGTGTAGCGGGCCAGAGTTAATGGCATTTTAATGCAAAATTCCATCATTGTAGAAGGATTGTGTGTGCTTAGCTGTGTGTGTGCGTTTATACACTGTATATGTGTTATTGTTTATCTGTCACTTACAGTTTCGAATCAATAAATAAAACCAGCAGAATCATCAAATTCAAAAGCGCTGTGCCAGAGAGTAAATATAGATCAATGTGACACCTCTGCAGTGTTTTGACCTTTTTATTGCCGTTTATTGTCAACACACTCACTCTCTTTTTTTCTCCTCCTCCATGTCTCTCTGTCCCCAGTGGAGGCAGTGGTGGAGTTTGACTATGAGGCTCAGCAGGACGATGAGTTGAGCCTGACGGTGGGCGACATCATCGTGAACATACGGCGGGACGATGGAGGCTGGTGGGAGGGCGAGCTGGGCGGACGTAGGGGCCTGTTCCCGGATAACTTTGTCAGGGTGAGTAATCACAATATCAACCCCCCAGCCCCCCACACACACCTCATTTTCTCTCCTCATTCTCAGTCTCTTACACGCTCCATAAACCCACAAGAGGCCCTCCATAAATAGCAGCAGAGTAAACATGCAGTTTCCAGTGTGTCACTGCAGTATGGTTTGCTTTGGGTGTTTGGGTGTCTCACCTCGAGGTGATGTCTTAACACTTTTTTCTTTGTAAAGCGAGAGAGGTTAGGGTTAAATTTAGGATTAGAGTTTTGACAGACAAAGAGACAAAGAGATGAAGGTATGTTAAGGCTGAGTTTGTAGTCTGACTTTGATATCTGCATGAAGTGGGAAATTGTTGAATGCAGCCCCCACAGTGTTGGAAAGGTCTGTGGGGAGGGGGTTTCTGAAGCTGTTTGACCATCCGACAAGAACTTTTGATGATGTATACTGGCTCCTTGAGGACTGTACCTTCAGGGGCTCCACTGGTTATCATATGCTTAGCTGGCAGTATCGAGAGCTCTGATTCTCCGCTCAAATCTGATGGGACTAAATGCGTTCGGGCTGGGGTGTAATTTCTCAAAATTTCCCTGGTCTTAAAGGAGCTGTGTGTGTAAGATTTGGGGGGGGGGGGGGGGGGGGTAGCAGTGAGGACTGCAGATTGCAACCAGCTGAAACTTCTCCTGGTAAGATTTCCTTCACTCTTCATTGTTCAGGAGGTTTTTACAGGGAGCAGAATTATCCGCAGAGTTCTCTTCCTCTCCGAAACAACTGGACCAGGTGATTAAAACCAGTAATAACACTTCATAAAACAGTTTCACGATAAAAATCAGTGTTTCTCTGATGCTATTTGGCTTGTTGCGGACAGACTGCTAGCCTAGCATGTGCTAATGTGTGCTCACCTATTTTCTCTGATAACTTAATAGGTGCTCACTTTATTTCTGATACAGATGTTCAGGAGGTTTTTACCAGTAGCCAGGTTATCCACAGAGGTCTCCTCCTCTCCAAAGCAAACAGACCCGGTGATTTTTAAAAGATTTTTGGGGGCTTTTGCCTTTATTTGATAGGACAGATTTTTAGTGTGAAAGGGGGAGAGAGAAGGGTTGGCATGCAGAAAAGGGCAGCAGGTTGGAATCGAACATGCTTCCATTGCGACAAGGACATAGCCTTTGTATATAGGATGCCAAGTGAGCTTCTGGGCGCCTCGAACCTGGTTATTTAAACCGGTAAAAACACTGAACAGAGTTCATTCATTCATTCATTTTCCACAACCCTTATCCTGTTAGGGGTTGTGGCGGTGCTGAAGCCTATCTCAGCTGTCAAGGATGTACCCCGGGGATACACCCTAGACAGGTCACCAGACTATCACAGGGCTGACACATAGAGACAGACAACCATTCACACTCACATTCACACCTACAGGCGATTTAGAGTCACCAATTAGCCTAATCTGCATGTCTTTGGACTGTGAGGGAGCCCTCCACGCAGAAGGGCTAAAGCAGTTTCAAGTTAAACACTGACGCAAAAATGCGAGTTGCCATATTGAGAGCTAGTCTTTGATTTTGTCTGTTTTGTCAGATGTCTGTTACTGCACTGAAAAGACTTTAGTTGACTTGAGCTTGTAACAAATGTTTTACAGTCGAGTGGAAATAGACATTGTGGTTATTAATCAAGTCCAGGCCCAAGACTCCTGCTGTGGTTCAGGCTCAGGTCGGGCTTGGACTGTAACTATGCAGGTTCATGTAAGGTCTGGCCCTTTTTTGGGCCTGATTATATGGTAGCGCTAGCAGTGTCCAGGAAGACTTGGAAGCATTTTTTAGAAAGCAAACTAAAAATGGGTGGTAGACTTGTTAACTCAGCATGTCTCATCACTTCCTCTTTCTCTCCTCTTCATATGTCCTTCTTTAATTTTCTGTCTTACGCATATACCAAGCTGATTGTGTTTGGATAAAATTTACATTTTATAGACCAGACAATCAAAATGGGGCCTCCCTAGTGTAGTGGTTAGAGCACTCGTCTTCCGTGCAGAAGGTCCAGGGTTCTAATTCTGCTAGGATCGACAAAGGCATGCGGTCGCAAGAGGCTCCCACCGCCGAATCAAAGGGGATCAAATTCCTTAAGGAGGCTTCAGGATAAGAGAGTAACTCTGGAATCTGAGCCAAGCCCTCAACCAAGGGCGCGTCTCAAGCCCGTTGTGGACGGGAGGTTCCAGAGGTGATAGCTGATTCATAGACCTGACAATTAAAATGACCACTGATAAATTGAGTTGCCGCTTAGATTCAGAGCATCCAATCTCCAATGATTATGGAAACAAGATAATAGAGATTATTGTACCGAGTTATGTTTTGCAATGATGCTCTCATTTTAACTTGTGTTATAAATCCAGCACACATTTCTCCTTTACAGTGGTCCGATTTCGTCCCTTCCTAAAAGCCTAAACTCAGTCTCAGCCAGAAGAGACAGTTTGTGTAGTTCACCTCAAGTTTTTTTCCAAAGTTCAATTAATATGAGATGTTTTCAAACCCAATAAGTTTTAAGTAGTAGCGATGTCAGTGTGGACCAAAATTAGGACTTTTGCTACAATCCAGCAGCCCTAATTAGACATGTAGATGCCAGAGTAAAGCTTCAGCTTGTGGTATGCATAGTAAAACAGTGTGCTTGTGGTAATGAGAAGAGGGAAGTATCTTGTTCACTGTACCATGAGGGGAAGTAGAAAAGTTCTGCGACCCAGGGACAGAGAGCAGCCTTCACATTTGGACAGCGCTGAAGAAATGAGTCTATTGTCAGGTGGTCCGCCGTGCAGCCGGGCTTTATTTGTGCTGACTGAATGTCACAGCTCTCATTCACTGTCAGGGATTCGGACAATGGGCCCGTGAAGTCCCACTGACGGTGTTGGAGTGGATTTGTGTTCGTGTGTGTGTGTGTGTGTGAGAGAGCCAGAGAGAGAGGCTGTGAGTAATGCAGTAATACCAGACTGGTCTGTCACAAGACTGCAGTTATGGGAATCAGTGACATTAAGCTTCGCAATGCTGATGAATGTGTGTGTGTGTGTGTGTGGGAAGTGGGGGATGTGGACAGGCAGATTGAAAAGGGGACAGGAAGTGATGGTATGCAAGCAACCCCCCTCTGGTGCCGTCATGACTGACAACTGGCATGACTGAGATTATTAAGGTGAAGGTCACTGAATTAAGTTTTTCACTAAAAGACAGTTTGAAAGGTGTTTTCGTTTCCAAACTTTAAACCACTCAGAGCTGTAATATTTAGATCAGCTCAGGTTGACAAACCGTCAAGTGTGAAAAAGACAGTTAATTGAGCAAAGCAACCAATGTTACAGACATCATGAGACTGCAGGCTGCATTAGCTAGTGTGCAAATACAGTATGTGTATTTGTCAGTGCCTAGAGCTGGTGTTAGCTGTCCAACTAGCTAAACTGATTTTTATCTAAAACCAAATTGCTCACTGCGGAAACACTCAGTTCTTTGTCAAAAACCGCACAGTCATTAACCATACAGTCAGGTCCATAATTATTTGGACAATGATACAGTTGTCATCATTTTGGCTCTGTACACCACCACAATGGGTTTTAAATGAAACAATGAATACCTGCTTAAAGTGCAGACTCTCAGCTTTCATTTAAGGCTTTTTTCAAAAATGTAGTATGAACTGTGTAGGAATTACAACCATTTCTTCACACAGTCTCCTGACTTTAAGGGCTCATAAGTATTTGGACAAACTAACATAATCATCAATTAAACAGTCAGTTTTAATACTTGGTTGCAAATCCTTTACAGTCAATGACTGCCTGAAGTGTTGGACACATAGACATCATCAGATGCTGGGCTTCTTCCCTGGTGATGCTCTGCCAGCCCTTTACTGCAGCCATCTGCACTTCCTGCTTGTGTTTTGGGTGTTTTGCCCTCAGTTTTGGCTTCAGCAAGAGAAACAAATGCTCAGTTGGATTCAGGTCAGATGATATGACTTGGCCATTGCAGAACATTCCACTTCTTTGCCTTAAAAATGTCTTTGGTTGCTTTTGCAATATGCTTCAGGTCATTGTCCAACTGCACTGTGAAGCATTGTCCAATGAGTTTTGAAGCATTTGGTTGAATCTGAGCAGATAATGTAGCCCCAAACACTTCAGCTTTCATCCTGCTGCTCTTGTAAGCAAGGCAAGACTTCACTAGAATAAATACAGAGGGTTTATCACAAGATGCAAACCATAGGTTAGCCTTAAAAATGGAAGGCCAGATTAGAGTTTGTCAAAAACCATCTAAAAAGCCTGTACAGTTGTGGAACAGCATACTATGGACAGATAAAACAAAGATCAACTACCAGAATGATGGGAAGACAAGAGAAGGAAGAAGGGAAGGAACTGCTCATGATCCAAAGCACACCACCTCATCAGTGAAGCATGGTGGAGGTACTGTTATGTCATGGCCATGTATGGCTGCCAGTGGAACTGGTTCTCTTGTATTTATTGATGATGTGACTGCTGAGAAGAGCATCAGGATGAATTCTGAAGTGTTTGGGGCACCATTATCTGCTCAGACTCAACCAAATGCTTCAAAACTCATTGGACGATGCTTCACAGTGCAGATGGACATTCACCTGAAGCATACTGCAAAAGCAACCAAAGACATTTTTAAGGCAAAGAAGTGGAATGTTCTGCAATGGCCAAGTCATATCATCTGACCTGACTCCAATTGAGCATGCGTTTCTCTTGCTGAAGCCAAAACTGAAGGCAAAACACCCAAAACACAAGCAGGAAGTGCAGACGGCTGCAGTAAAGGGCTGGCAGAGCATCACCAGGGAAGAAACCCAGCATCTGATGATGCCTATGTGTCCAACACTTCAGGCAGTCATTGACTGTAAAGGATTTGCAACCAAGTATTAAAACTGACTGTTTAATTGATGATTGTGTTAGTTTGTCCAAATACTTATGAGCCCTTAAAGTCGGGGGACTGTGTGAAGAAATGGTTGTCATTCCTACATGGTTCATACTACATTTTTGAAAAAAGCCTTAAGTGAAAGCTGAGAGTCTGCACTTTAAGCAGGTATTCATTGTTTCATTTAAAACCCACTGTGGTGGTGTGCAGAGCCAAAATGACGACAACTGTATCATCGTCCAAATAATTATGGACCTGACTGTATCTTTTAAAATCTGTCAAGATAGTACATTTAGAAACACTATCTGCTGCTCTCAACTGCTGTTTCTCAAGAACAGGAACAATATCGCTGCCTTACAACACTTTAAAAGACTCTTGACAATAGGGAGGCTGCAACCAACTATTATTCCCCTCACATTGGAAATAGGTGGCTCCTAGTTGACCCTAACCATAGATTTAAATGTCTTTAATTTTATTCACTAATAAGCTATAAAATGTCAGAAAATACAAAAGTATACCTATTATACTCCAAGGTAATGTTTTCAAATGTCAAACCCCCTCATGGCAACAACACCCAATGGCAGAAGCCCCCTCAGCAGGACAATGCACCATGCCACATTGCAAAAACTGCTCAGGAATGGCCCAAGGAACGTGACAAAGAGCTCAAGGCATTGACCTTGCATCCAAATTCCCCAGTTCCCATTTCGACTGAGCATCTGTGGGACATGCCAACACCCCAGACTCACTGCCCATCCACGGTGGGGCCTCTACGGATTGGACATAGCTCCAACATGTCAAGGTATGGGCACAGGAAGTCTGGGGATGCCCCTTGGTGTCTGCCACCAGGGTCGTCACGGCAGACCCTTTGAGTCCTGTGGGTTGTGAGATGACGTATCAGCATGTCCAAAGGATGCTCGATTGGATTTGGATCTGGGGAATTTGGAGGCCAGGTCAAGGCCTTAAGCTCTTTGCCCTGTTCCTCAGGTCATTCCTGAGCAGTTTTTGCGGTGTGGCATGACACATTGTCCTGCCTGACGGTACTGCCATTGGGAAATGTTGTTGCCATGAGGTGTTTGGGTGGGTGGTGCATGTCAAGTGGCATTCACATGAATGCTAGGAAGTTTCCCAGCAGAATGATGCATTGTAACAAGATAATCAAAGTTGTTTACTTCTACTGTCAGTGGTTTTCGTGTTTTGGTGTATGTCACAAGTGTTACCCAGAAATTGCTCACTGTGATGAAAGAAATTACCACATTTGCACCTGTGCGACACCGTTTTGCTTTGTGTGCTCAGACAGAGCCACTTGCTTGTTTGAGGTGAGGGTTTGTGTGCTTGTTTGTTTGTGAGGTGAATTGAGACCTAGAAGTTGTACTCTATCATGCAATGATGAGATTGCAGCTGGATGCAGGCAACAGATGTGTTTGTTAAGGCACAGCGCGGTGAAGATACAGACATGTCATACACAAGATAACACTGACAAAGTCGCTCTCTATCTCTAAGGCCCTGTTTATACCTAGCATTAACATGCATCTTTGGTGATCTAATCATAAGTGGACAGAGTCAAATAGAAATGTAGACGACCACCAAGATGCATTGTGAGTTGATCACTTAAAGCTACTCCTTTCTTGCATTTCACACAGCACTTAGAAAATATTTGAACATCCACAACTCCTGCCTCCCTCCAAAGTCCCACCCCCCTCCTCCTGCAGCGCCACCTCCCTCCAAAGGCCTACTCCCCTCTCCTCCATTATGACCTCATTACGTCTATGATAGACGTGGAGTTGGCAAGGTAACGTTAGATACACGGAAGAGGAGAGCGAGTGTAACGTTACAACCAAGACAGTCAAACGCAACCCCGGAGTTTTAAAACTCAACCGGAGTCAGTGATGACTGATGAGTTTTAGAATAAGGTTACAGTGCTAACGTTAGATAGTAGTGTTAATGTTACTAGTAAGTGGAAATGCACAAGGAAGATAACGTTAATGTTTCAGAGGCTACGCTACAGTAGGCTAACGTTAGCCATTAGCAACTGGATGCTGTGTTGTCATATATGTGATGTATGAGATGTTATGCGAGCAGTTACGTCGGTCGGAGGCCTCCACGTGGGCAATCATTGCATTCAGTCTGAGTCTGAGTTTTCTTCTAACCATATGAGAATGGTTCAATTATGAGTTGGTTTATTACGGTGGTCTCGGACGCAGTATCTTTTGTAGTGTAAATGCTAATACTTTTAGATGCGTCCCCAGCAAGAACAACGTCATCAGTGCAGGATGTTATGCTTGTTTTGGTGACAACGCGCTAATTCTCTTCAGCTTGCCCATTTTACGGCAAGTTGAAAGAGTGTTACATGACCGTCCATCGTTTTGCTCTGAAAGGAGATTGTTGAATTCTACTGAATGCTATATCTCCAGCAGTACCAACAAAAACTCTAACCTGACTAGCGAGCGTGCTAGTGAGCAGCTAGCAAGAAGACGTAACGTTACGTAGACGTAATAACTTTGTGTGGGGCCCTTTGACCCTCTCAATTAAGTGAAGGAAGCAGTATAGAAGTCTGAACACAAGTGTTCACAGACACTGGTGTGAACGGTGATGTGTTTGCATAACCAAAACACGTTAATACCAGCTATAAACAAGCTCTCTCTCTCTCTCTGTCCTTGCTATGTGAATAAATAATAGTAACAGGCTAAATAAGTGAAGATATTTCAAACAATGTCTGCATTTTTTCAGTACCACATTTTAAAGGCCATAAACTCTCCTTAACACAGAATATGAGGAGTCTCAAAGTTCAATGGACTTATTTGATACTTTGCTACTTGTGCTACCATCTTTTGGCCTGTGAAACTTTCAACCTTTCAAAAAAGGTAATATACAGCTCTCCAATTAATCATTTATCCAGATGGTTGCAGATTAATTCCTTTGATTGTTTCAGGTCTCATTTGGACTCACTGTTTATGTTAACATATCTTTATGGCTCATATAAAAGCTTTCTTCCTGTGCCAGTATGACCAGTGAATAGAGTTGCACAATAAGGATAAGGTTTATGAAAAGAGGGGAAATAATATTTTGCGTCATGGTTCCTCTGCATTTCACAATGATTTTAACAAGCGAAGCTGTTTCCCCATACTCTTGTTTCTCTCTCTGTGTGTCTCTGGGCTACAGATTCCTCTGTAGTGCTAACACAGTGGATGATAGCTGCTACACTGCATTGTTTTGCATTATCTGTAACTGGGAGGAAAAGGGTCAGAGGTCTGCTGAGAGGGGATGCACAAAGCAGTGTTTTGCATTAAAGCAGTGCAGTGTAAACTACATACTCGCTGTCAGGCTTTTACACATTATGCAGACAAACACAACCAACACTGCGGAGTACATTATGCAGGTGTTTCCTGTTCAGATGTGATGAATCACGTCGTCTTCCTCTCCTCTTTTCAGCTGGGTTTCCTTTAACTCTGGGTTACCTCCATATCCCCACAGGAGAAATTGCAGTAGAGCATGATTGCAGTCCAAGTAGTAACAAAGGCCTCCAAGAACAGCTCAGATAGCTTTGCCCTTGATTTCTTCTGCAAAACCAGGCACTCATTAGTCTCAGATTGCAAACTCAAATGTATTAATTATTTCAAACCAGCAGCCTTAAGAGAAAACAGATGGATTTTAGGATTCATGTTCTGTTGCTTTTCATGAAGCAGAAAGCCAAACAGCTAGTAAACACCGCCGCCTCTCCTTCGCCACTCATAAAACAGGGGAAGCTGCAGGCTAACAAATGGCCGCTGTGGGTTTTCGCGTAGGTTGGCTTGTGTCTCCAAGTTAAAAGTGTTTTTTTTCCCCCAGTCAGTCTGTGGGTTTGTGTCTGTGCATGTGAGATTCTGAATGAATGTGTGTGTGCCTCTCTATCTGTTTTTGCAGTGCATGAAGGCATGCAGAGTTACAGCCAATCCATCTGCACTCTAACTGCAGAATCAATGTGTATCTTTCCTGGTTCTGCATTAACACTGCATTAGCCTACTTAACAAAGTGCAAACACCAAATGTCATGGGAAAATAACTGTGTGACTGACCTGAGCTCAGTAAACAGAGATAAGTAAACATTAACAGTTAAAAAGAAAGCAAAAGGAAGGAATCTGCCAGGTTCTACCACCTCTCTGTTTTTAGCTCAGTCTCACAGCTCTCATTGTTTCAGTGAAATAAACCAACCACACACTAACTGCACTCATGTTTTCCTTGCCAAGAGTTATTGAAGATACCACTCTTTGTCTGTAGGGCTGTACCAAATATCCTTTTTATCATTCAAAGTAAGGGTTTTGCAATATTTCAGATGACAAAAACTGAAATATTTAAAAATGAAATATTGATATCATGTAAATAGCACACATATGATCATAGGGTGTGAATAATCCAGCACCTCCTACATTATTTCTGTGTCCTTTCGTTCTGGCTTTGTTTCCCTCCCCCAACACCGCCTGGCTGCCTCTTCACTATCAATGAAGTGTTATTTCTCTTTTTGTTCCATAATGTACACTTTTAATGGTTACAGACTCTCTGTCCACTTCCCTTTACTTGCATTCTGAGACAAAGAGACAAACCAGTAATAAACAAATTTAAAGATATCAAAATAACCCTGTGGAGGAATCCACAAGAAAAGCACTAGAGCACTCAGATCACATGTGATGAATTTATTAATAACTAACGTTTTGACGCCAACCGCGTCTTCATCAGAGTCAGAGTTTGACTCCACGGGGTTATTTTGATCTCTGTTGTCCTGTTCTGAGAAGCACCGACCTCCAGTTGCAGAAGGGCTGAAGCGCAAGAGATTCCCTCTACCAAAATTTAAAGATATATTTGATATATTTTTTCACCCAAAATCTTCTATAGATATCTCAATAATATCGTCAGTGTGAACTCTTTTGGCCAAAGAGTCAAAGATTCTATTGAGGTTTTTCAGATGAAGCTTTGAATGTGTCTCATCATATTTTATGATGTCATCACCCTAAAACAAAGTTTGCATAATAAGTTCTCAATTTGAATTAAGCGATTCAGTAGATTAAAACAGTTGTCTTTTTTATTTAAAGGTCCAGTGTGTAGGATTTAGTGACATCTACAACTATCAGTGAGTTTGCAGAGTTTAAAATTCTCCCGTGTGCCAAGCGTGTTGGGAGAGTCACAGTGGCCAACAAGAAAACATGAAAACGGCAATGGCCATATCTAGAGCCAACGTTTGATTTGTTCATTCTGGGCAGTGTTGAGGATATACTATAAACATGTTGCTAGTTACATGTAATTAAACAACAAAATTAATGTAACTGTAGTCAATTACTATAACTGGGAAAAATTGAATTACAGTTGCTTATTAAAATGTTGGTGATTACAAAGTTACATCTTAATATAATGATTTTGGTTAGGAAAGTAATCAAAAACTAATCAAATGTAATAAGTTACATTACTTTGATGAAGTAATTCCAATAGTTGCATTAGTTATTACATTTTTAACAGGGTAAATAGTAATCTGTAACCTAATACATTTCAAAAGTAACCTTCCTAACACTGCCTCTGGGCCACTGTAGAAACAACATGGCGGACTCCATGGAACGGGACCTGCTCTGTATGTAGCTATAAATGGCTCATTCTAGGTTAAGGAAAACGAGGATTCTTTAAAATGAAAACCACGATAAGATATTATCACGATACTTAAGTCACAATATCATCGCGATTTTATATGCTGAGTATTGCGATAAAATATATTGTGATTTATTACCTTTTTTCAACTATAAATTATGTCCCCAAAGGAAAACTTCGACAACACCTGTTTTATTTAATAAGATAAAGTTTTCAGTCCGTTCATCTCACTTCAGCCTTTTCTTTGCAGCAAACTGTATCCAGAAAAGCAATTGATTACATTATTCTAGTAGGCTAGTTTGTCATATTTATCATTTATATAATAAAAAAAAAAGTCTATACTTGGCACTGTGTGATGATACAGCATTGCTACACAAAAATATCACAATACTATGCTGTATCAATTTTTCCACCACCCCTCATATGTATACAATATATTCCATTTCTTAGATGTCCCAGACTCCTACACACTGGACCTTTACATTTATAAAAAAAAAAAAAAAAAATTTTAATGAAAAGGCTAAATGTTATTTATGGTGTTGTTACATTGCTGCTAGTGTAAGTGAAATCATTTAGGCTACACTGTAACTGCTGGTAAGCAACCCTTGAAATCTGTGTTCTGTGGACAATAATGAGGAGGCTGGTCGTCCTTTTTACACCGCCATTTATTCTCTGAACAGGAACAGAATATGGACTGGTCAGTCATGCAGTTGGCTCGTTACAGGCAGCTCACACACAGCCCGCTATAAAAAAAACAGCACGTTTGCACTATTTCATAAAGTGCATTATTATTATGACTTAAAAAGTACAGCAACCCACTCGTAACTCATTCCAGTTACATTTCCATAACTCACAGTGCATATATATTCATATGGTGGACATACAGACATTAATAGCAATATTTGCACAGTGTTGTGCTCGACAGCTCACCTCGCGCACGTCTCTCATGAATTGGCAATGTTTTATCGCCTGCAGTGGCATTTACCTAGTACCTCTGAGACAGGGCGCCCTTGAGCCAATAACACAGGTATAACCACAGAACTACATAAGTGCATGACTATCACATTATAGTAGTAAAAGCAAGTGGAATTACAAACAATACAAACTCTGTTACACTACACCACCCTGTTAATAAAGGTGTATGCCCTCCTTCGTGTACGGCAAGCGGGAGAGCCAACAGTTTTTTGACCACAGTGAAATCATTTCACTTCACTTTCACTTCAACTTTATTATGTCCCAATATGGGCAAATTGGGTTGCCGCAGGCACAGGCATTATAAACAAATTGCAGAAAGTACATTTGCAAAAAGTACATTTGCATGAGAAACAAAACACACAGATAAATAAAAATAAAAACCTAAGAGCATACGTCAGTCAGACAAGTATTTTTGCATGGGGGTGGGGGTGGGGGACAGAGTTCATAAAGTGCAATTCAAAGTGCTATGTGCGATTTGCATACCAGTTAGAGAGAACCCATGGATCAGGCTAGGTCTCTCCGAGATCTAACGAGATCAGGCGTGATCAGTATCAGTATCAAATCACATCTGTCAATCCAAAATAGAAAGAAACCTAGGAGCATACGTCAGTCAGACAAGGTTTTTTTTTTTTTTTTTTTTTTTTTTCATGGGGGAGGGGGGATTGGGGTCAGAGTTCATAAAGTGCAATTCAAAGTGCTATGTGCGATTTGCATACCAGTTAAAGGGAACCTGTAGATTAGGCTAGGTCTCTCCGAGATCTAACGAGATCAGGCATGATCAGTATCAGTATCAAATCACATCTGTCAATCAATTTCCCATTCTTTCAGACCAGAATGGATAATCCATTTACCACACAGGTAATTAACTATGAGAGATTTAGACAATATCTATCCTTTGTAAATAAAGTCTGCATCAAGTCAGTTCCACATTTTGTCAGTCAGAGCCAACACTCCCACCCCACAGAGTAAATATACAATAATACACATACAATATATACAATCATACACACGATCCAAATCCAATTTGTTTGATTAAATTCACAGACACACCTTTGCAGTTACCTCCTACAGGAGTCGTTTAAGGCTCTGATGGAGACTGGGATGAAGGAATTTTTATATCTGTTTTTTGTGGCAGTTGGAACTTGCAGCCGTTGGCCAGAAGGTAACAGGTTATATTCTGAGCTGAGAGGATGGTCACTATGGGACTGAATGGACACAGCTTTTTTAAGAACCTGCCTGGTAAAAATATGATTCAGACTGGTGAACTGCACTCCTACAATCTTACTTGCCACCTTAACAATCCTGTCAAGGGCATTTTTCTCTCTGGTCCCCAGATTGCCGTACCAACAAATAATAGAAAAGGATAGAACAGATTCAATAAAAGCAGAATAAAACAGCGACATCAGGGATTTATCAATTTGAAATCTGGCGAGTTTCCTTAAACAGAAAAGACGCTGCTGGCCTTTCTTGCACAGCGCTTCGGTATTACAGTTAAATTTCAGATTATTGTCAATCACAGTGCCTAGATATTTGTAGTTAGATACAATCTCCACCTTGAAATGTTGCTTTTGAAAGGCTGAACGCCAACAAATATGGACTGAAGCAGAATATTTTGTTGAATTGAATTTAATTCTACAAATAGTATGACAATAATAACGTAAGTGTGTCCTAATCTTTATCTGCAACTTTGCAGAACACCAGCTTTAAACAGAATACACATGCAAAAAAAAAGCTGCAAAGCCTTTGAGTGTTGATTTAGATTTAGAATGTCAACGTTCTAAATGAAGACTCGAAGCTTTGACTATTCGCAGCCCTTCATGTCTGTAGATTAATTTAGTTTAACAACTCAAAGCAGGATGTCAGTAAAGATTCTCAGTCATACACGTCATGGTAATCTTAAGTGCTATATCGTAGGCAACAGGAACTGCAGCTCAAGCAAGTCCAGTTGCGTACGATATAGCAATTAAGATGACAGCCCGGCTTGGCCTATAAATACCACCTATGCCTTATAATATAAATACAGGTGTACATGTTTACAGAGACAAGACAGGCGAGAAAGCTTAAGTTGGTGAGTCTAGTTTTGTGTGTTAAGTGTTCACATGTTGTGGTTTAGAGGACGATTTCTATCATTAAGTTTTAATTCATCTCTTCCTGTTCAGAGAGGAGCGCACACACCACATATCAGATTTTAATTGGCCCCTCCAGTACTGAGAATGTACGTAGACCTCCTCTCTGCAGAGTGCCAAATCTGTTTGCCTTTTTACACACAAATGATACTTCCTTCAGCGTCATGTCCAGTTTCTAACCTCTGTGGCTCCTAAAATGGCTCTTAGCTTGAGATATGAGCTTTGGCTGTTGTCTAGGAAACGTCTTCCCTTGTTAATATTTTTGGATATCTCAGAGGCTCATTAATAAGGCTTTCACGCCACACCAGGCCATACACATCCACAGTGTGTGTGTGTGTGTGTGTGTGTGTGTGTGTGTGTGTGTGTGTGTGTGTGAGGGGTTAGATTCTGTGAGTCAGTATACCCGGACCAGTATGCTTCACTGAGCTGCGTTCGCCACAGGGCCAGGGCTTATGAAACAGTGTCATGATGAATGTGGTAGGGAGATGTGTACCATCATGTCGAGTTTTTCTGGGTCCCTGTGTGTAAACGTCTCTGTGTTTGTTGTCTCTCTATCTGCCTGCTTGTTGATTCTTCTGTTGCTCAGTGTGTTTGCCTGCCTCTCTGGTGCTTTTGATCAGTTTCACATGCTGTCTTGTGATTCTTTGTGCAAGTGAAAGTCATGTGGACAGAGAGGGAAAGGTTGCTGCGGTGAAGGAGAGGGTGGGACTGTGTGTTTGTGCTCAGGCCAGTCGTCTGCAGGTAAACAGTGAGGTTCACCTGGGTTACTGACATCTAATACTGTAAGTTTAATGCATAAGAAATAACCTCCTGACCTTCAGGTTTGTGTGCAACAGTGCTCATTTGCAGAGATTATATGCTGTAAGACATATTTAAAGGGACAGTTCACCCCAAAATTCAAAATACATATTTGTCCTCTTACCTGTAGTGCTATTTATCAATCTAGATTGTTTTGGTGTGAGTTGCAGAGTGTTGGAGATATCGACCGTAGAGATGTCTGCCTTCTCTCCAATATAATGAAACTAGATGGCACTTGGCTTGTGGTGCTCAAACGCCAAAAAAGTACATTTGGAAAACTCAACAGCAATGTCTCTTTCCAGAAATCATGACCTGGTTACTCAAGATAATCCACAGACCTAAGCAGTTTCGTGTAGGAACTATTTTCTTTCTACTGAACAACACCCACCAACTGTATCACCGTACAGAAGGAAACATGCATCTACTTCTAGCTCACCTAGCACCACTGAGCTAGCTAGCATTACAGCTCAGCTGAGGCGGATGCCATTAATGTTTACATCTTTTGCTGTTATGGCATGGGCGTCTCGTCCATGAGTAGATGCACGATTCCTTCTGTACTGTGATGCAGTCGGTGGGTGCAGTTCAGGAGAAAGAAAATAGTTCCTACATGAAACTGCTCACAACAAGGTCTGCGGATTATCTTTAGAAACCAGGTCATGATTTCTGTAAAGAGACATTGCTGTTGAGTTTTTGGCACTTTTAGCACCATAAGCCAGTGTCATCTGGTTCCATTATATTGGAGAGAAGACAGACATCTCTATGATTAAGAGGAGAAACCCATCTTTTTGATTTGGGGGTGAACTTTCCCTTTAAGTCATGACATTATGAAATGTAGGTGTCTTTGGTGGCAACTTCTTTCTGTCTAGTCCAGTTGTAGTCACATGCTTAAGTATATTTAGTTTGGTGTGACATTACCGTTTGTTTCTACATCATATTAGCGGTTAAATATTTAACAAAGATTTTACAAATAAACATTTCATTCTTTTGCAATAAGAGGGGTAATCTGGTGGGCCATCATACTTTGACTGGACCAAAACTGAGTTTGTCTACATGATGAATTTCCTTCTTATATTTTTTTTGTTGTTATTGTAGTTATTTATTGTTCTTGAGGGTTTTTGGTTTCATAATTTTAATATAGTAGAATTTATCATATTTTTAAAATTTTCTGATGATCGCTGCATTCGTTTCTCATCTTTGTCTTAATGTTGCAAGACAGCAAAAATGTGCTTTTTCTCCATCCTTCCACATCTTCCTCCTCCGCTAACCATCTGCTGCCCCTCTCTTTTTATAGGAGATAAAGAAAGAGGGAAAGAGGGATGGAGGACAGGCAAGCATGATCAGGTCAGACCTTTCCAATGGAAGAGCCAGCCCCGTGTCCGACTCCAGCGTACGGCCGGGCAGAAAAGGTGCTCAACTCAAACACACACACACACACACACAAACAAAAGTCGCACACATTCATACATGTTACTCATTAGACAGGTTTAAGTCTTCAGTCTGAAACATAGATCCTATTAGTGTGAGGGAGGATTTGGGTCAAGCCTTCCTTGTATACACACTCAATACACACACACACACACACACACACACACACACACACACACACATGCACAGTGTTGGAATGTAACGCAAGTACAGTACTAGAGTACAAAGTACAAATCTGGGGTACCTTTACCTGAGTATTTTCTTAATGAAAATGCACAAGTACAGATGAAATGATTAGTCAATAGACACAAAACTCTTATTTTGATAATGGTTTTAACCTTTTTTTTTGTAAAAATGCCAAACATTTCATGATTGCAGCTTCTCAAATGTGAGGCTTTTCATCTTTTCTCTGCTGTTTTTCATATTTTTGTTATATAATATGTAGAAAATCAAGTATCAAGATATTTTTGACCAAACCCCTTGATATTAATATTGTGATGATAATGAAGGGTTGACTTTTGGTGCTTTCACATATTATTTACACAATGACATTTTTTATCAACAATCATCAGTAAATTGGTAAACCCAAATAATAGTTAAGTTGAGTTTTGGACTTGACAAAAAAAGCACTGTAAAGATGTCACTTAGGGTTCTGAGTTTCAGGGTTCCTACGCATCATTGAAAAGTATAGATTAGAAAATGTGGAACATGTGAAAATATATTGAAAAATTAAACATAAAGATAAAAAAATATAAGAAAACAAAACAAGAACACAGAGCAAACATATTCACTAACAATGCAAGGATTTCATCTCAGAAAAGGAGCAGAAAGAAGTGTATACTTATAAAATCCTGCCCCTTTTTAAATATTTTATTAATACATTTCATAGAATTTGATTTTAGTCATTTCTAGGTATGGATAAATAGGTATTGAAAAATATTTAATAAAATATAGAATTCAGAATTTTTAAAAAAATAAATCATACCAGCAGAGTGTGTTTCGTAGCATTTGAGGCAGGCAGCCAGCACAGCTGAAATGTAGTTATCAGAAAAGTAAACATTTCCTGCATCAGGAAACCTTTATGGCTGCATTCATCTTCATTTCTATGGACACAGCGAATCAACGATGCTGCACAGGCACTGTGAAATTTTATTCTTTTCAACTCATTTTCAGTTCTTATTCATAAGAGAGACTAAAAATATGGGGGTAACAATAATATAATGTTATAAAGGAAAAT
The DNA here is from genome assembly GCF_041903045.1 of Epinephelus lanceolatus. Classification (NCBI taxonomy): domain Eukaryota; kingdom Metazoa; phylum Chordata; class Actinopteri; order Perciformes; family Serranidae; genus Epinephelus; species Epinephelus lanceolatus. The sequence continues at coordinate 12,992,636 of NC_135753.1, read as the reverse complement.
TATAGGAGTATAGGTAGCACTGGTTAGTTTACTTCCTCTGTGGGCAGAGATGTTTGACGGTGGGACGTTGTCCAACTTTCTGTCTGGGAGTGTGGAGTAAATGGATGGATAAATGCAAGTTTTCTGAGGACTGGCTTGTTTACTCATTGTCAAATATAATCCAAAAGAATCTACTGAGAAGTCTGGAAATTTAGGTATGGAAAAGTTGGAATTTGGACATGTAAACTGTGTGGGAACCCTGGAGGTTTTGTGACAGCATTTATCACTGTTATCAAAATAAAAATAATGAGCAGATTGATCCATAATGACAATAATCATTAGTTGCAGTCTTATAAAAATTTTTAGAAAATTACATCCAATAAAATGCTGCTTTTACATTAATGCATGAGTAATGATAATTTAATGATATGATATATAATAGTATAATAACCACAGGGGACATTTTTCTGCATTGAGTACTTTTACTTTGAATACTTTAAGGACATTTTTCTGATCATACTGACATAACTGAATACTTCTTCCACCACTTCATATGCATGCTTACACACCCTTACATTTAACATGAGGAGGAGCGACACCCTGTGGACAAAAGAGGAATCACAGCGCTGCGTTTTAATGCCCCAGCTGGTGTGGAATGAGTCAAGAGTAATGAGCAGGCTAATGAGTGTAAGACAAACAACTGCAAGGCCAGTGGGAAGTGCTTGGTGTCTGAGCTGGTTAGTAAGACTGCCCCCTAATTGAAAGGTCAAAGGTCGGCGCTTCAGTCTTCAGCCATGAGAGTTTTTAATAAGTCAGTGAACACCTGCTCGTTCATTCTTAAGTCATGGATTATGGATAAGTGCAGGAGCCAATCATGTCACATGTGAGCCTAAAATATGTCTGTGTGTGCTCCTGTTTGTGTGTGTGTGTGTTTGTAGTCGAGCAAATCCGTAAGCGGAGGTGTAAAGCGGCGTTCAGCTACGTGCCTCAGCATGAAGACGAGCTAGAGCTGAAAATAGGAGACGTCATTGAGATTATAGCAGAGGTAAGGCTGATCACATTTTACTGCACTCATAATGGAGCTGCTCATTATGAACCATCAGCCTCCAAAACACACGAGCAGATGTCTCTTAGCACATTTATCACTTGTTTTACAATGAGATATGTTAGTAATAGAAAAATGATGGCACGAATGTAAAATAAGGGATGAAAAAGTTGTGTTTGTAGTAGTTTAGAAACAGAGTTTGTCCACCGGAGAGCACTGACAAGTTTGTAATTCACCAAATATAAGTGATCTAGAGTTAATCTAGAGAATTAATGGATCAAGTAATCAAATAGATGATTAACAGAAGCAAAATGCTAAAACATTCACTGTTGCAGCTTCTCAACTGTGAGTATTTTACTATTTTCTGATCATTTTAAGACAAAGCTAGAATCAGTCAATCAAGTAAATTAATGGCCAATTAATCGGAAATGAAAATAGTTGATAGTTCTTAGTTGGGATCCTCATCAAAAATGTTATGTGATTAAGTTACAAAACAAATGCTGGCCTATTTTTAGTATTGTCACAATACTCAAATTTCTAACTTCAATACAATACCCATTTAGCCTTTGATACAATGGGAATAAAATTGACATAGAGCGAAGAAAATTTTAATTTTGTCTTAAAGAAAAAAGCTTAACGTTGTCAGCAACTATTATGAAGACCTCTTCAAATGTTCAGAATCAATTGTTGAGCTGCAATCATTACAACAATCGCCAACTATTTTGATAATTGATTAATTGTTTCAGTAATTTTTCAAGCAAAATATTTGCTGTTTTTTTTTTTCTTGATTTATGATAGTAAATGAAAAGTGTTTGCGTTTTGCAGTGTTGGTTGGATAAAAGAAGCAATCTGTTGACATCACTTTGGGCTGTGGGAAATCGTAATAAGTATTTTTTTTCCACAATTTTAACATTTTATTGACTAAGTAATTTATCAGCTAACCATGAAAATAACTGGCAGATTGATTAGCAATGAAAATAGCTGTTATGTACAGCCCTAGTTCAGTATTTATGATCCGATTTCCAGTTGTTAGGGGGTTACCACGAGGACGCAGTCACGTTTGATAGAATGATAACCAATTGACCTATATCTAAGCCACGCCCGCTCCACTCACTCGGACAAACTATCAACATTCAGTGACCGGGCGCTATGGCAGGTGTCACAGTACATGGCATTTTGCAGGAGGGAATTGATGATTTTTGATGATGTCATTGAGAAGTAACCAAACTACGCATTGGAGGGATATATTCATCATTTTATTGCTGAATTGTTGAATCATTCAGCATAATGTTTGCCAACCTTTGTTATCTCTGCGATTACAGATAAATTAATGAACCTATGCTCCAGAAGTTAACGTTAGTTTAACTAGAGCCCTTTGGACAACAGCTAACAATGATGTACAATCACCAAAGTACAAAACTAGAACAAAATAGGCTAATGAACTCCCAGCAAACAAGGTGACATGATGAACAATGCAGCTACAAGCTAACGTTAGGCTAAGTTTAGCTAACGTTAGCTAGAGATGTTAAAGATAACTTTATATTTCTTTCCAGCAAAGTGACAATATGTTGCCTCAAACACGATGTTAACTTACCTTAAAACAGATGTAGACATCCTTGTTAATCTTATTCACGTTGAGTTGATGTTGTGGTCTAACATTACTGCACAACTTTATCCAAAGGAGACACTTTTCTCGGTTGAGATGTGGTTTAGGAAAGGGTAAAAAATACACCTTGTCGCCCAGCCTCTCAGGATACCTTGTGTCGGAGTTGCATGTACCCCATGCACACCGTTTGACCATTTTTAAACTTCAAATCTCCGAAAAAGCTCATAAAACCGAACAAAACTGACTTTCTGTAATGCATTTCAATGGACGTCCAGACAAAGAATGTCCGAGTGTATGGGAATGGCTATACGCACTGTGATTGGCTCATAGCATTTGAGGGCGGGGCTTAGCCATAGGTCAATTGGAAACCAAGCTGACTGAAGTAGGAAGTTTGGGCCAGTTTTTACTCACCTCCAGCTCACACTGTAACATATACGGTCCAGCTAGTCTTTCCTGTCCGTCCGTCATGTTTGCTCACACTAAAGTCATGTGCTATTGCAAGAAATCTACGAGATCTCCATTTTTGAGAGCCCGATTGTTTGTGAATGGAATCTGTTAGTTTGTTGTGTGCTGCTGTGGCCAAATCGTTGCTCTTCGCACACTATAGGGATAAATCTGTTAAATGTATCAGCACATGTTGTTATGCGAGGGGTTTCAACAACCGTGAAGATTTGAAAAATCTTAAGCATGGCCAGTCTTTACCAGGATATTTGATGGAACAGAGACATTGTTAACTAAATCAATGTGCTTTTCCCACTGTGACAAGTCAAAATTTAAATTGTTAAAAAAGGTCTAGTGCTCTCCTGGTTAGCTCATTTGCCACTCTGATGTGTACTTTAGGCAACTCTCAGTCGTTGCGGATCATTGCTGTTAGGGTGTGTTTTTTATGTGTAGATGTTTATATTTGTGTGTGTCGTTCAGGTAGAGGAGGGCTGGTGGGAGGGCTTTCTAAATGGGAAGACTGGAATGTTTCCCTCCAATTTCACCAAATTGATCCTGAATGATTCAGAGACGCCCTCGTTAGACACATCGCAAGAGGAGCTGCGCAGCAACCGCACCAGTGAGTCTCAGCCAATCAGATGGTCGGAAGGCACCCACATATTAAAAAAAAAAACATAAGCAACCGGCTCTGGTTGCAATATTAATGACTTGTGATGTTTGACTCTTCATGACATGTTCTTATAAATGAGGGAAACAATTGTACTAAAAATAAAGGAGTGCTGTAGCAAACTAATATTGATTGTCTGTTCTGTGTGTGTGTGTTTGTAGGTAAAGACAGTCCAGGCAGTGAAAGTGATGGAGGCGACAGTCGGTCAGAAACAGGGTCAGGAGAAATCCAGCCCAAGAAGGTAATCAGTGACGTACAGTACAGATGATGGGAAGCACATTAGTCCTGAGACATCTGAGACTGTCCTCTATTACATTCATCTGCACTGCATTTTGTGAACAGACCAAAACAAAAGGTCACACAAGTTCAGATTTAGTTCCTTTATGACACAAAACAGGAAGATGACACAGTTTTTCCAGCACAAAACTGAAAAACAAAACCCCTTACTGGCATTAGACTGGTGTTGGATAATCATCTTCACCATGTACTCACGGCTATAATATCCAAGTTTTACAATTGATTTTAAGGCTGCAAACAGCTTTACAATTAGATGACTCTGTTTTGAAGGAATACAGTTAAAATCTGTCTTGAGTATCAAACACTTGTGGGCTTGAACGTTGGAGGACAGCAGATGTAGTCAGCTTGGATTGAAAGCAGTTACAGCGTCCTAGTTTTACAGTATAAATAGAAATATTGAAATGTCCATAGAAACTCAACCCACTCCTGCAGCTGTGCAGCATAATGCAGTCTAATCTCTGTAAACAGATATCTGCATATGAATACAGAATCTGTAGGCAATGATGCAAGATACTGGTATCAGAAGTGTTCTGGTTTTTGCTTGTAGTTTTGACTAATCATGTTTGAGAGGCAGTTTAAAAGTCTGTGTGTCGAGCAAAAGAGACGGATAGTGTTATTCATGTGAATGTGATATCTCAGGAACGCTTGAGGAAATTTCCTCAAATTTGGCACACACGTCCACTTTGACTCGAGGATGATTGATAAGAATTTCAGGTCAAAGGTCACTGTGACCTCACATAAAGTATTATTGACCATAACTCAAGAATTCATACACAACTTATGACAAAGTTTCACACAAATGTCTGTGATGACATTTATAAAAAGGTCAAAGGTCAACTTTACTGTGAAATCATAATGTCCTCAGGTCATTATTCAACGCCACAACTCAGAAACAAAAGCGACATTTGGTCAGATACTGAATGGTGACACTTACCTTGGGTGTCCATCTTGAAACTGTGTGATCTTCTGTGCTGCCAGGTTGAGGATGTGTGTAATGCTTTCATGTTTCTCCAGAAAATACACTTAATGCTTTTTATTAAGGTCCATTAAAGTCTGTACTATATGTATTATATTATGAGTCTGGACAGACATGGATGTAAACTGCAACTTCACAGGTTGGTGGAGGCATACAACCATGAGGCAGTAATTCCAGTTTTTTACTTATCTGCATTCATACGCAGAAATGTGTTTATAGAGATTAGCTATAATGGCCAGCACATGAAAGAGGAAGTTTTTACCTGGATATCTGCTACCAGCACTGGAACCCCCAAAATATTGGTTGTTGTCCCCAGAGGCTGAAGTGCTTTTATTTGTTAATTGTCGCGTAGCCACCCATTAGCAGTCACCTGGCAGTGTTATCTTAGTCAGACTGATAGCTGATGGGTTCAGACTGAATGCAGTTTTCTCCACTTTCCATCCGTATGCTCAGAATTTTACAAGTTACACACGTTTGCTAAAATGTGCAAAACGTACACAACTACTTTGCATCTTGTTGTTTATTTTTTAAGGCAATTTACATTTTTCATTTGCAACCTTGACATAAGTAAATATAGTTGCCCGTGAGGTAGGTAAACAGCTAACTGTGGCAGCGACAATAAAAGCTGCTTTATATTGGCAAAATTATAAGTGTTTAGAAAATACTGAGTAAACAGAGGTTTGTTGACACGGAGTGGGTTGGACAAACCTAGTATTGTTGCCCATATCTCAGATTTGTTCACTGACTGCTGTTTCTCCTGGTTGGAGAAATAGTTGTCCAATCAGAGCTTAGCAGGCAGGGTTAGGAATGGAGATGTCATCCTCCTACATAGCTATATTAGCTACAGACAGGCAACAAATTACATGAAAAACCTGAAAAAAGTGAGCTGGATGACAGGATGACCAATGCCCCAATCCATAGGGCACGAAGGGTCACTGAATGGTTTGATGGGTATAAAAATTTTGTGGATCATATGCTATGGCCCTCGCTGTCACCACATCTCAACTCAACTGAACACCTATTCAAGATTTTGGACCAATGTATGAAGGCCCTGACTCACCAACCCGACGGTCAGCTGTTATTTAATGTCTCACAGTTGGTGAACATCTGTCACCCTAGTAGTCAGTGCGGTGTGTCCCGCACCATTGCCCCTCATCGGCCCCTGTCGGCTTGTTTTGGCCAGTTTGGTGAATAAAATCACTTTGATTGGCAGTTCAGTGCAGCCCCTGAGAAGAGAAACAGAACTGAGGAAAATAAACAAAGAGCTAAAGTCAAGAGGGAGTGAGACCAAAACTTGTTACACAAGGTAACATTATTTTTCTTTAGCCATTAAACTCTTTAGCAGAAACGTTTCCTAATGGTCTGTGTTGTTGTTCACTGGCGCACAGTAAATATGCTCTGTTCTGTCAACATTGGATTGCGTTGTTAATGTACTAACTGGCTAAGTAGCATCACAATGGTCTTCTGGTTTTCCTTTTTGAATAACGTGTACAGACTACTACCGTCTGCTGGTGTGGAGAATTATTTCCTCTCAAGCAGGCGTAGAACATACATGCCGGTTGGCTGTCAGCTCTAGTCTTTCAGGTGAAACTTTTTTGGCTGTGACATGGTCAGACAACACAGCAGAAGGCCCTGATCACCGCTAGTTTCCTGGTTTGATGTGTCTGGGCCTTTAGACAGCGCTCTCCACCACCATCATCAAAACACAGGAAGTGCCTCCAGTAGAGTTCAGAGACTTGTAGAATCAATATCAAGGCATGCTTAAGATGTTTTGCAGGCATGTGGTGGCCCAACATCTGACTAGCACACTTTATGTTGGCTTTTCTTTTTTTTCCCAGCAGCACAAGTTGTTGCGAGTCGACTGACAGAAATAATAACAGGCATATTTATTTTGATCACTATGTCTCTTGCTCCTGATTGGTTGGGACAAAACAAACAAACAAAACAACAGCTCACTCATCAACAAATCAGCAAACACAAACACAACGTCAATGTTTTGGTAGATAACAGAAGTGTTACAAAATGGTAATTCGTTGTAATTGTCTGACTAAAAATGTGGCTAAACTCACAGCTTGTGTTGTTCAAAAGTGCAGCTAACTGCTGACAGCGCAAGGAACAAATGGAAGCCTTATTTTAGGAACAGTCTGACCATACAGAAAGACAGTGGAGGGGTGGATTATGCTGCAGTAGTGGTGACTCGAAATCTATTGAAATTGTTGTGAATTGAAGCTGACTACTGCTGCTGCCACCCATGGAGCATGCTACATACTCTCAGGACCACCAGGGGTCAGTGTTTGAAACTCCAACTACAGATTCTTTGGTGAAGTGTTCCTTTAAATATCAGTGTTTCATTGTGTGTCATCTCACCTCTCTGTGTCACCTGTAGGTCCGAGGGTTTGGCTTTGGTGACATCTTCAAAGATCAGCCCATCAAGCTCAGACCACGCTCTATGGAAGTGGACTCAGAGGTGGACAAGGTGAGACACACACACACACACACACACACACACACACACACACTTACTTCATACATTTTTTGATACTGTGATCATTGCATTGTGAGATGCAAGGGAAGGAAGTCCCAGTCTTGGCTCCTCCCCATCCTCTGTCTCAGTTTAACAGCACAGGAAGTGGTTTTATGTTGACACACACATGTTCACAGACACACACGCACACACATCCTGCAGGGATTTGACAAGCCAAGCAGAAGTGAGAGCTCCACAGGGCACAGAGAGAGAGAGAGAGAGAGAGAGAGAGAGAGAAAGAGAGAGAGAGAGGAGGGGAGGTAATACAGTTGGTTTTCACTGACGTTTACATATTCACACACACTGTCTCCTGCTGCTGCCGGCGCTGATGTAGCAAAGCTCCGTCTGTCTGTCTGTCTGTGTGTTTAACTGGAACCAGAGGAGAGGACGGTAGGGTGAAGTTTTCTGTTTCTGTTCCTCTCTTTTCCTCTCTCCTCTAGATTTATGTTTTCTTCGCACATTTGTTTAATTTTTGTTCTTTTTCTCTCACATTCTCCTCTTATCCTTAGATTTTCTGTCAAATGTGCAACATTTCATGTGAAATTAAGCAATGTTTCAAGTGTTGTGCTTAAGCGTCAGTGCTGTTTAGTTATTCAGAAGGTTTGTTAGAGATAAGAGGTTTTTGTAAAAAGAGTTGTGCCCGTTGATGGACAAAATGTCACTTCAAAGGCTGTCTCGCCCTGCTGAAAGTACATCCTTTGGAGGTAAACACTAAATATGTTTTGATACATTTCTCATGAAACCATCCAAGTTTATGTATAGGGAATTAAAGGGTCAGTTCACCAAAATTACAGAGGAAAAAAACCCCAAAGTTTCTTCCTTCCAGTCCTTTCTGCCGATGCAGATACTTTTAGTTGTATTCTCAGACCTTTTCAAAAGGTCAGCGCGCCCAATTTTTTAAAGAAGTTTAAAAATTCAGATATGTGAAAACTTCTGCAAATGAAACCAAAAGTATCTAAGTGGTCAGAAACCACCAGGAGGAAGAAAAATGTGGGATTCAGGTTTTGTACTTGTGGTGTACTGTCCTTTTAATGCCATATCCATAAACTGGGCTATTTTTAAGGGGAACAATTATACTTCTCTTATTCTCTGTCATATATATTATGTTACAATGTCAGATGTTCACATTAAATGTGGCCAACGTTTCAAATAATGAGGTAAACGTATGTAAAAGTAATCCCTATTAGTAATAACCTCAGGCTTTAGACCATGTTGAATACTGTTTTCAACATTTGAACTACTTTCAAGACAAGCTGATGTTCAGAAACTTTTATTGATGAGTTTTAACAAGAGAAAGCGACCCTATACACAGTCATTCCTCGACTACAAGTACATGTAGCTGCATGCTAACATCTGGGAAACATGCAATTTTGGTTGCTGATGTTGTTAATTTCTCCTTTATTTACTGCTGGAACATGTGCAGTTGTGTTTAGAAGCTTTTATTGGTGATTTTTCACTGTACAAAGTGCCACTATTATCTGTTACTGTCGTTCCTCAGCTGCAATTATGGTGCAGAGACACCGAGAAATGGTATGCCCAGAGAGGCCAACCAAATAGAGGAAACCGGGCTATTTTGAAAGGGAGGTTTAAAGAGACAGGTGCTCAAATGGAGTGTTTCAGATAGACAGTATCAGGAAAATAAAGTATTTCTTTTTAACATTAAAGCATGTAAATATGTTCTAGAAGAAACCCAAAATACAGGTGTGAAGCTGAAAATGAATACATCAAAAGTCTTTAGTGTTTCTCCCCAAAAACATTAGTCCTGGCAGCTTTTAAAAGCACATTTTGACTATCAGGAGACATAAATCTCTTTATGGAAACCCAAACTAATTTTTCCCTTTATTTGTAATCTAAATCAGAAACCTTCTCACGAACCTGCTTTCTGCATGATCAGTCAACCTAAAGTTTAACCTCACAGAGTACACCAAACCTGAAACTCTCATGTTACCTTTTGAGGAACCAAATGGCACTGTGGCTAATAGATAAAGAAGGTAAGAAACACAGGATTGAAACAACATAGTCAACTCTTATTGGACATCCTGTCGCTCCTGCAGACATATAAGAGAGTCTGTGTGTTTGCTCCAAAGGATGTTTGTCAGCCTGTCCTGCTGAGTGGGAGGCTGTTATGTTGCTTTATGGTGAGACAAGTCTCTCTGCTCTCTAATGAGGCTCTGGAGGAGGTGACAGTAGAGCCTCTCCATCCGGGATGAGGGGGACACTGAGTCATGCCAAGCCACGTCAACTTTATAATTGAACTGGAAGGTTAGCTGCTTGTGAACTGGGTGCAGCTACACCAGTGCTGAACACAGTGACTAAATGTTGAAGTGTATTTCAAGTGCTTCTTTGCTGGTTGATGATGCGAATTTGGATTCAACATGTTTCAGATCTCAATCTGGCAAAAGAGGAAGTTGTCAGTGTTTCCTCCAGATTTTTTTTTTTCCTCCGCAATGAGTCAAAGTCACTCAGCCTTGTGATCAGCTGAGTCTACAGTGAGAAACAAACATCTACAGTGTAAAGTTTGGGAGGGGTAGTCAATCTCTAAGGCAGGATCATCCTCCAGGATGTGGTAGGACCAAATTTAGACTCTCTATAAAGACATACTTGACATTGTTGTCTTCATTGATGGGTAGTTTATATTTAATCTCCTCTTAACCCTGTGTGTGTCATCACTTTCCAAGCCTCATGAAAGCTCCCTCTGGTTTGCGTTATTGGGCAATTCGAAATATTAATATGCAATGGACCAAAAAATCTATTGTGGATTTATTTCACTCAGCCAAAAAAAAGTGATTATTTCCTCGCAGTCAGCAGAACAATGGAGGGCTGCACCAAATTAATCATCAGTCAGTCAGAAGAAGACACTAGCTTAGTGCGTACAGAAATGATCGGCGTCTCTAGGTAGATATTTTGATAATGATAATAACTGAGAACAAGGTGATGGTACATGATATCTGTCTTACAGTATATATACTGTCTGTACTTTATACTGTGAGGAGGTGACAGAATGAAAGAAAATATTGTTTTATGCGATTTAATGTCATACTGAAGAAACTGCAGAAACGTAAAGCTTAAAGTATGTATAATAAAGTTTTATATTATCAGTGGATGAACTAACTGTGTAAAATGTGAATGGGGTTGCTTTTTGTGACAGTCCAACCCAAAATCAAAAATACATGTTCCTCCTCTTAGAGAGAGCTGTATATCAACCTAGGTTGTTTGGTGTGAGTTGCAAGGTGTTGGAGATATCAGCTGTAGAGATGTCTGCCTTCTCTTGAATATAATGGAACTAGACGGCACTCAGCGCAATGTCTCTTTCCAGAAATCATGACCCGGTTGCTCAAGATAATCCACAGACCTTGTTGTGAGCAGTGTCATATAGGAACTATTTTCTTTCTACTGAACTATACCCGCCAACTGTAACACTTTGCAGAAGCAAGTGTGAACCTACTGCTAGCTCATGCAGCACCGCTGAGCTAGCAAACATTACAGGTCAGCCGTGACGTACGCCATTGATCTTTACATCCTACACTGTCACAAGCATGAGCCTCTAATGGATCTGGAAGTCCCACAGGATCTTAGCTCGGTCATTCTCAACCACCTTAGGACATGTCTTCCATTTTGACCTTGGGACTTCCAGCCCATACTCAGTGCAGATGTTCCAGTACACTATGCCAGTATGTAGATGTTGTTAAGCTGTCCCCATGCCAGCAAAAAAAATCTTTTGATTTAGATGATAGAAAGCCGCCTCCATAGGTGTGATACTTTTGAAAAACATCAGCATATGTCATAAGAAAACTTTCACTAGCAAAGTCACCACACAGTGCTGTGCAGCACTTACATCAAGGTAGATCATGTTTGTTTCACACTTTCCTTGTGAAACCTGCAGTTGAGCAACTTTAGAAAACTGACACCATGGTTGAATTTCCTGCCTCTGGTCACACTTTGTTTTAAAATGATGCAGCTCTGAAACAGATGTACAGTATAGTGAATGCAGCTGCATGGTCATGTGAGGCTTCTCCCACACTCAAGAGGAAAATAGTTCCCTTTTCGTTTTAAAACTGGGGAAATTAAAAATGTCTAACTGTCTGAGTCCCTACAGAAATAGTTGTGTTATTACCACAACTTGCTACTACTACTATTACTACTACTACTTATTGGTTAATCCCCATTGCTTAAGAGCACATGGTGGAATGTAACTCTGCAGATTTCGTTATTTGTACTTGAGTATTTCCATTTCATGGCACTTTATACTTCTAGTCCACTACAGTTCAGAGGACAATAGTGTGCTTTTTACCCCATTATATTTATTTTGCCTTAATAATTTCTTAACAAATCAAGATTTTCATACAAACATATGGAAAAACATAACACAATGTCAAAAATAAATTAACTACCCAACCCTGTATAGAAAGCCTAAACAAGTAGTCACTTAATCAATTAGTTGATTTTGATAACAGAATCATATAAGTAAAAAATGCCTCTTAAACATGAATGCATGTGTTATACTGATCTCTTTTATTTTTTGATACTTTTTGTACATTTTTCTTATAGTACTTTTGTACTTTTACTCACTTCTAATGGAGTATTTTTTACAGTGTGGTATTAGTACTTTCTCTTAAAACCACAGTGTGTAGAAATTTCTCCCATCTAGTGTTGAGATCTAGCCTGGAAATCCAGACCCAAATCTAGAAAGATTTAGGGTTTGGCCATGAGTAATGAAAATGGCCCAACTCAAGGGGCGGCACCAAGCATGCATTTGTAAATATCACTGCACGCAATTGGATAACACTACGACCAATCAGAACAATACACGGGGTGACGTATCCAGAGCGCTACCAGCGGAGCTAACTGATAGATTAGACTCTTGCTGTATCCGGTCGGCAAAACAGCAAAAACGTCCTTCTTGCAAAGGAAAGATTCAAGCGCCGACTTCTGTTCCTCTTTTAGAGAAAAAGCCAAGTCTAACTCGTTCATTGTAGCGGCCAAAGCTGTTTCAAACAACTGGTGTTCAGCCGTAGCCATCTTGCAATGTTTACTGACTGATTCCGGACAGCGTCGCAGCGCTGTCATCATCTGTTTAGCTCGCCTCTGGCCCGCCTATATCAGATACACCGATGTGATTGGTGCAGCTTGGCTCCAACGGCATGGGTAATGAGCATCATTACTGATTGCCAGAGTGACTCGCTGAGCAAATTAAAATTGTGCTCTTGCGAGAACTCTGGATTTCCAGGGTAGTTGAGATTGTATATTGCATTCAAACAGATAGCGCACTCTAGCACCTCACTGTTTCAAACACATTTTGCAACAACTGTAGCCGCTGTGTATCAAAAAGCTATGATAACACTGATGAAACCATGTCATCCAATACTACATGGAGTATTCATTCAGGCTCCTACATAGACACACGCGACGCGAACTGACAAGTGGCTCAACAGCAGTGCTAACTGCGGCTAACAGGTCACGTTGCCTTTTTTATTCCCTTTTGTGCTGTCTTGGCGATGAGGATTTTGTCTTCCGTGATGCTACATATGGATGATCCTGCATTATGCTCAAAGAGTGGGACTTTATTATACTGGAGTACTGGCCAGGCTCTCAACGAAAACGCCGAAGGCGGTGCTGTATGTCCCTTGCTGGCGGGTGTATTCTCAAGATGGCGAAACATAATGGAACCCCACAGACGACTTACCCGCTCAATGTACAAACAAATCCGAAATTGTCCTTTTACGAGAATAAGTCAGATTATTGGTGGAGGTAATAGTACACCAGTGATGACATATTTATGAATGCAGACATTGTTTTGCCAATAAACAACTGAAAATGTTACACAATGTCCCTTTAAGTAAAGAATCTGAAAACTTCCTCCATCAGTGCTGCCTATAAGAGGCCGGAAACATGTGATACTTGAACATGGAAACATCTCTGTGATGTTGTAATGATGTGTCAATGCTTGCGGCACCACATGGGTCTCATTATAGAGGGAGAAGGGTGAGGAGAGAGAGGAGAGAAGCTGGTGGGGGAGGTGGTGGTGGTGGTGTGGGGTTTTTTTTTTTCTCTCTCTGGCCGAACAGAACAGAGCTGTGTGTGTGTTTGGGACAGACCGGGTCTTGTGAATGTGTGCGTGTGTTTTCCTGTGGAAGAGCCACCCTGGTTCCACAAACACTGTCGAGGGATCCACTCCAGCCGGAAAACAACGGCTCCTTTAACAACCTACACCACACACACGCACACACACACACACACACACACACACACACACACACACACTTCATCATGCAGTCAGCTCGGTGGTTTCTGTGCTAAATCTGATCTCATCCTCTCTAATTAGCTAGTTAGACTGGAGCAGTGGGACAAAGATGTTCACTGGAGGAAAGTGATTACTTCAGTTTAATTGTTGTTTAGTTTTGTCTCCCAGTGGACAAGTTTTATTGTTATGCTTCTGTGCCGTCGGTAGCTAAGGCCGGATTCATTATGTTTTCAGGTTGTCCGTCCATCTGTTTATCTGTCCGTCCATCCATCCGTCTGTATGGTGGAATAAATGTCTACTTGGACACAATGATAAACTGATTAGATTTTGAAAGTCGTAGGTCAAAGGTCAATTTCAAGGTCACTGTGACTTTGTGTCCATCTCATTCTCTTGAAAGTCTCAAAAGGCCTTGAGGGAGTTTCCTCAAATTTGGCACAAACATCCACTTGAACTCAAGAATGAACTGATTATAATTTGGTGGTCAAAGGTCAAAGGTCAAGGTCACTGTTACCTCACAAAACATATTTTTGACCACAACTCAAAAAGTCATGCACTAATTATGACAAAATGTTCACACAAATGTCTAACAGAATAAAATTATAAAGTGATGACAACTTTACTGTGACATCATGATAGTCTGCAGAAACACTTTTGTGGCCGTTATTCGCATCAGGCTCAGGAACAGAAAGTAAAACATTTGGTCAGACACTGAATTGGTGACACTAATTTGGGGCCCACCTTGAATCTGTGCTGATTGGATAGATCTTCTGTGCTGCCGGGGGGAAATGCATGTAAAGCAGTCATGTTTTTACAGACATGGATGCATACTCTAAGTGCAACATGACTGGTTCGCTGTAGCATACAACTGCAAAGCGGTAATGATTGTTCACACTTTAATTTGTGAAATTAGTTCATTTTTACATAGGGCTAGGTATATTTAATACCTTTAACTACCAAGTAGTGAAACATCCCCAGTGAAACAATACCTGCATTTGAGTCTTGATTCTCAGCATACTTTCTTTTGCTGCCATCTTTGGAGCCACTCTCCTCGGCAAAAAGTCAGTTCAACATCTGCCCAGTTAACCCAAGCTAACCCAGCACCGGCTATCATCCAACACCGAGCCATTAAACGGTCCCAAGAAACTCACACCAACAATGAAATGGCTCATCTCTGTCCTTAAATTCATTAAATACATTGGGTAATGTCAGCCTGTGACGCTAACCGTTATCCTTGTCACTGTGTGTGTGTGTGTGTGTGTGTGTGTGTGTGTGGTCGGGCAGACTCTCACAACTGTCCCCGGTGCAAAGCTCACACTCCTGCAGCTGCAGCTACAA
Organism: Epinephelus lanceolatus; assembly: GCF_041903045.1. Classification (NCBI taxonomy): domain Eukaryota; kingdom Metazoa; phylum Chordata; class Actinopteri; order Perciformes; family Serranidae; genus Epinephelus; species Epinephelus lanceolatus. The sequence goes on along the minus strand of NC_135753.1, from coordinate 12,977,525 downwards.
CCCATACATACAGTCTGTGGGCTGGTGAAGTCGAGCATGGTGTGTTTGATGGAGTGTCAGTGTGCAGAGATGCCACCAAAACATTTTCCTCCTATGGGTATCGAATTAAGTACTCTATTGGTATCGGTATGATTTTGAGGGTACTGGTATTAGTATTGTCATCATAATTTTTTAAAAGATACGAAGGACACATAATTCTGTTTTTCTAGTTCTGTTTGTTTTTGTTTGTTTTATTTGTAACATGTAATTTTAAGTAACAGATAGTTTTTACAGTGACATTCAAATAGCTGAGAACTCTGAACTCATTAATTATATGACACAAGGTTTTAGTGTGCTATGTTTTAATGCTGCAGAATTTTCATTCACAATTTTGTGTAAAACATTTAGTGATATTACAGGGAGGCGAGAGACAGATGTTCAGGGTCTTTTTACCAACACTAGTGAGTAAACTTCCCTGTCACAATCTCACTAACCACAGCTGCACCAAACCAGGTCACACTATTCTCTAGAGACGTTGGTGAAACTCACCATGGTGAGCACAGGAAGTCTGAAACTCAAACAAAGTGGTTACACCAAACACACTGTACCACTGGTTACACAATATCTGCCGTAGATGTGAGCACATCTGAGGATGAGATTTGTGTGGGAAACTGAAGGTTTTCTTCCATTTGTCCTTCACTCAGGCCATCGAGGGGAAAGCAGCGAGTGTTGCCACGGAAACCATGAAGACTGAACCTGATGGCAAAGCTAAAGGTGAGAAGTTACAGCTTTTTTGTTAAACACACAGTGATAAAGTGTGATTAAAAACGTCAATATAAATGACCCAAATTTATAGTTAAGCAGCAGCAGTGATTATCCAAAGAAACTTATAAACAGTCTTCCACTTTTTAAAGCATACTGAAGTTTTGAGATCACTTCCTTTCATGCAAAAGCTTTCCTTTCTTTTGTCACAGTATTGTAATGTAGTTGCACCAGGCTTGAAAACACTTCCTTGCTGAAACAGTTTGTTCAGATGCTTGTGGAAAGTTCTGACATCCAGGTTTTGAAGCGTATTGTGACTTTCAAGCTTTTTTTTTTTAAAGGTATTTTTAGTTAATGAGTTTAACATCTTTTACAGCAAGATGTGCTCTGTCATACAACATAATTGTATGAAATAATTTAGTGACCTTCTCAAGTTCATTTTTGTATTTATTGTACACACAAATTGTTAACAATTGTGCAAAAGTTGTCCTAACATAAAGGACATTCCACAGTGTGATACAAAAAGTGTTGTATCACACAAAGGGTGTGAGGTGGTGCAGTGATTAGCACTGTTGCTACACAGCAAGAGGATTTCAGGTCCCCATCTCAGCCCGTCTGTATGGACTTTGCCTCGTGCCAGTGTGGGTTTCCTCTTTCCCCAGGGCGCTCCGGCTTCCTCCCACAGTCCAAAGACATGCACGTTAGGTTTATTGGTGACTCTAAATTGCCTGTAGGTGTAAATGTGTGCGTGAATGTTTGTCTGTCTCTATGTGTCAGCCCTGTGATACTAATATAGCAACTGATAGCAACATATATAAGATATATAGCGAGAAATTTAGGCATCAATTCAAATCTCAATTTCACTTTGAGCTACAGTACATGTCAGTAATCTCATTAAATTCTCCTGCTTCCACCTACAAAATATTACCAAAATTTAGTCAGCTGTGTCTGTACCTGACCTTGAAAAGCTTTTTCATGCTTTTGTATTCTCACGCCTCGACTACTGTAATACATTGTTTACATGCCTCAGTAAATCTTCAGTGGTTTGGCTTCAACCAGAGCAGAATGCTGCAGCTCGTATTTTCACTTGGACAAATCACAGGTCACATATCACCCCGATTCTCACCTCCCTCCACTGGTAGCCACTTAACTTCAGAATTGATTTTAAGATTCTTTTAATAGCGTTTAAAGCTCAACATGGTTTAGCCTCCACTTATATAGCTGAGCTTCTGACTACCTGTGCTCCCAGTCGAGACCTGAGATCCTCAAGCCTACCCTGGCTCTGGAATTCTCTGCCTGAGGAGAGTAGGCTGGCTAACACTTCACCTGTTTTGCTTAAAATAGATTTTTATGGGTAAACTTTCCCTTTTCATGCCTGATTGGTACTTTTTGATGTGTAACTTCTGTGTTTTATTTCCCTTTGTTCTATTTTTGCCTCTGTGTACAGAAAATGAGTGAATGAACACACTGTTAGGTTTCATTATTCCCAGACTGTAAATGTCAAACAGAAACCTTTACACTGCTTGGTATTTATTTTGAAAATAAAAGTTGGGAAAACCCCATTAAAAGGAATTGATGCAGAAATGTGGATTATCTTTTTCAAAAGGTTCCTAGGTTCAGCTTTATTGCAGTAATACAATACAGGATTGCACACTGAAATGCAATCATAGCCCCCTCTATATAAACAAATAAAATATCAAAAAATAAATATTCAAATATTTAACTTAGAATAGAATGAAATTACAAAATAAGCAGTGAAATCGAACAAAGTATGTAAAAGTAGCTAAAGGAAGGAACTAAAAACGAAACATGTTAACTAAGACAATACAATTATGTATGCTCACGTACACATATCCACATAAAAACTGTGTACAGTAAGTGCAATATCAGTGTAATATGTGAGCTACAGTGCAAAAAGAAACCTTTTGCAACACAAGTATTCTTTAATGTAACTGCTATTTGTTTTTGAGCCAACCCAATGGGACAATTTGTTCCTTTTTTTCTCTACTTTATGTCAATGGAAAATTTTCCAGGCTTTTCTTATTACAGGATGACTTTTTGTTTACTGTAAACTATGGTGGTCTGTGTGGTCAAAATGTGTTGAAAATAATCTGCTTTTACGAAATTGTCTCTGTTTTCTGTTTTTGTTTTTTGTTTTTTTGAGTAAAAATTTTCTACAAAACATTTCTCTCTAAGCAAATTTGTGTTGTGCAAATTTGTGTTGTCCATTTGAACATCAAGTTGGGTATATGAAACTGCGGGTTTGGAGGTCCTTAACCATATAATTTTCAAAACTTAATTCCTTTCATTTTGATTTTTGTGATTTATTATGCACCAAGTCATGCCTTTTCAGCATAAATTAATTGTTTAAATATCTGTAATTTTGTCACAATAGAAGCCCTTTGCTACTTTGGGGGACGGGCAGATGCACATGTTCTAAACATAGGAGGATATGGCGTCCCCCACCCCCACCCCCACCCCCCGAGATCTACACCTATGCACATTGTAAACATCCTCTACTCTCTTATTTCTTGGCTGTTTTCCTTTTCTTAAATTTGTCTTGAATTTGATTGGCAGGGCGGGAGCTGTGCAAAGTCCTTTTTCCATATGAAGCACAAAATGAAGATGAGCTGCAACTCAAAGAGGGCGAAATCATCACCATCATCACCAAGGTAAGGCAGCATATATATGTGTGTATAACTCTGCCTCTACGTGGGTGTGTCTGCTTTGATTTTTGCATCATTTGGTTTGTTTGATTTGTTTGTGTAAGAAAAATTTGCATCCAGGTGCGCATTAAATACACAGCAAGCATTTAAAGTGTAGTTGAGACCGAACACTTTGCTTTCTGTTGTCAAGGAGTGTGCTGACGCAGGCTGGTGGATGGGGGAGATCGGAGGACGGCAAGGTGTCTTCCCAGATAACTTTGTGAAGCTAATAGAAGTGGAGAAAGAGGTAATGTTGGCTTGCAAAAAGTCATATGTTTACCGTGACATTAGAGACCCAGACAGTCGCAAAGACGCGAGAGATTCTTGAAGTGTTTTTGTGATGTGTCTGTGTCTGTGTGTGTTTCCAGAGACCAAAGAAACCGCCTCCTCCGAGCGCTCCTTCAGCTAAACACACCACAGGTACAGTACCATCATTACTTCTTTCCTCCCCTGTATGTTTATGTTCTGAGAGAGAAACAGAAACCTGTAAACTCTGACCTGTAGAGAGAAAGTCGGAGGTCAGGAAGGTTCCTCCTGAGCGACCTGAACATCTACCACAGAGGGACCAGGATCGAGGTACAGTCGAGACCACTTTGGCCCTGCTAAGCTCACGTTCAGCCTGCAACTTTCCACTGATCTGTTCAGCCAGCAATGGACGGATCACTAACTAACATGCTTATTAATATCACTAATCCAGCATTGATTTACAGGATGGCTTTACAGCTGAAAAAAAGGAGATGCAGTTTCAGCGTTAAAAAGGATGAAGGGGATGTTTTCTAGTTGTAAACATGAATATTTGCTGAAATAAGAGCCGTAGAAAAAATCACCTGCAGCATGTTTGTCTTTTGTTATAAAGCGAAGGAGCAACATTGTGAATGAAGAAACACTGTCAGCAACGGTCTTCGTGCAACAGGAAGCTTTGGGCACTGTGGTTTTAATCTTGGCAAACGCTGGCACTCACTGGTGCAAAACACAAGCTAGACCTGACAAATGGTGCACACACAATATTTGACCCCAGTCAGTCAGACGTTGCTTGCTTGTTAGGGTTTTAGTCAGCAGTGTTGGAAGAAGGACTCAGACCCTGTCCTTGAAGGAACAGTTCACCCACAAATGATCATTTGTGTATCAGTCATTCATCCTGTGTTACATAAATTCATGAGGATAACTATAGCCATGTTTCCATCAGCCTGTTTAGATGCGCATCTAGTATCTAGTATCGCATCGGAAAATTATGATGGAAACGCCAAAATTAGAATTAAAATCCCCTGATTCGCACAAACTAAAATACACTCGCTTTAGCCAGGTTTTGGTTGATTTGAAAAAATGTTGATTTGCAAAACAGGGGATGGAAACAGTTATATTCGAATTAAGTCTGACATAGCGCACCTCACTCCATGGTGATATCCACACTCCGGGTCGGGAATGCTGTAATGCATTTACAAGCTGGTTGCCATCTGCCAGAAAATGTAGAAGAAGAAGAATGCGAGACTTGTTTTGATTGCGGTTCTGCGGAAAACTCGCACGAGTTCGTAGTTTTCACCAAAGTCCGTACATTTAATGGAAACACACAGGATTCGTATTTCTTTTAATGTGCATTTCCCAATGATTCGAATCACTTTTGGATGGAAACATAGTTATTGTTTTTCTCACATTCCTCCAGTGAACGAAGAATCCAAAAACAGAGAAAACATCTATTTAAAAAGTCTTACATAACTCATGCAGAGGAATCTAAGTCCCATGTATCCCATCAGTACTTTTCAAACACATTTATTTTCACAAAACTCGTACTATTTAAAGCCGGCCTCTGACACAGAAGTCTAGGGCTGATTTAACCCCAGTTCACCCCTCATGACAATTGGAGGAGAAATCAGGTCTGGGACCTTAGTCGGTACTGATGTTCAGCCCAGATGACCTGGTAATGTTTGAGGTTTACAGATTCAGTCTTAAGCCTTCCAACCTGCTCAAAGACTTGTCTGGACTGCCCGGTAATTTCAAACTGTTAGACGTTTGTCCAGTGGTTCTCAAACTAAGGGTCATGCCTCCTCTAATGGTTCATGGGATAGGTCTGAGGACTCATGCAATGATTAGTAGGAGTGGAAAGACAAAAAAATGGGGACCTCTCTCTCTGATTGACCTGATAATAAGTCACACATAGGGATGCACAATATTGGATCTTTGCCGATATCCAATATGCTGATATGTGACAACTCATTTGACCGATAACCGATAAGATATATCGATATATCCACTTCATTCTTTAACTAATTTTAGTGATCATCAAGTGGTCATCAAATTATTGATGAGATTGTGTTTTTTTTTTATCAAATAAGTCACTACTCAATAAGGTTTAATCTCTTGTATACTCATAAAACCAAAGGCAAGCAACATAAAAATACTTACATATACTGCTGCCACCACTTTGACCTGACCTCCCTGATCCTCTTTGGTCTTTGTCGCCTTCTGTTTTTGTTCTTTGCTTCTTGTTTTGTTTTTTCCTCCTTTCCCTTCTTGCAGCCTCGGGCGACTCCAGACCTTTCTTCTTCTGCTTTTATTGTGTAACAACCTTCTTTAGCTTTGCTTTAGCCCTCTTGGCTCAGATTCACTTCATCAATTGCTCACCTACCTTTCCTTCACCATATAAGGCATGTCTGTGAGTGTTTGAGTCGCACGTTCACCTCTACATGTGTTTATTTATGTTTTACAATGATTTTTTTGTTTGTTATTTTTCTGTTTGAACATCTGTGTGTGTTGTATGACTTTGTGTGTGTGTAGGTGAAGAGGTGAAGATTGGAGAAATCCCTAAGCCTTCCCTCCCAACCATCCTCCCCAAGAAACCCCTCCCCCCAAAGACAAGCCCCTCCCCTTCCTCCCAACCCCCACGGCGTCCTGAAAGACCACCGACTCTAGCGTCAGTACACACACTCTCACATTCTTACGAAAAATAAAAACCCCATATACTCCTGAGCATATCCAGCCTAATATTGTTGTATGGTTTACCTGCTCAGGTGTGAAAGCCCTAAACCTGAGGGCGGGGCTTCGACACCAGATTCTGCCCCTGACAGGTCACATGACATTGGTGAGTTTGACTGACAGGAGCGTCGGCCAGTGAGCTCGAGATATGGTGCTTCAGTGACTGTGAGAACGCCATGTGAAACTTTACCTGCTGATGATGATAATCAGGTGTTTGTGTGTTTCTGATGTGTGCTTGTGCAGATGTGGACCTCGACGCGGTGGTAGCGACAACAGAGAAGCTGAGTCATCCGACGGCGTCACGGCCAAGAGTCACAGACCGCCGACCTCGCTCACAGATCATCACACCTGTGAGTGTGTTTGTAGTCTGTCATGAAGAACATACTTAATTACTGGAGTTTGAGGTATGCTGTTGATGTTCAGTAATGCGTCACAGCCAGTGGTGGAGGAAGTACTCAGTAGTGATGGGTGGACCCACTCTTATCACAGTTTCAATTCCTGGAGTTGATACACATAAATGTATCAAACCTTTCCAACCTTTTGAGTTCTGATACTCGACAGCTAGTGCTGCCTGCCCCACAAAACTTCTCTTCAGTGCATTTAAAGTTTCATCAATAATGGCAAAACATTCATTTCAAGGCCATGATTCAGCATCCCACTTATATGTTGGTGATGTTACAGAAATGTCATAGACCAACAATCTGTTGTTCTTTGAGGGGCAAGTAGCAGAGGTACCAGTTACTTCTGCAGCTTTGTGCTGCATTCATGTGGTGCCAGATAATCTTAAAAAGAGTTCTAGATCATATTTTCACCTGATCAGTTGCCTTTGCTCTTCTCTATCAATGTGCTGTGTAAGCACAGTCAAAAGAACGACCATACAAGGAGCACATGAACGCACCATTGGCCTTGGCTGGCGGAGGTCTCAACTCAAGTCTGATTTAACCGGTCCTGACTCACTGGACTAAACTTCTAACTGTTTGAAATGATTGGGTTCATTCAGTGCTGTTGCTGCACTACATTATGACACATCATAGATTCATCCGGACAGTCGACAAGCTGATCTGGTACCTAGACACTAAAAAGACTCATTCAAAAACATTTTCACCAATCACTAGTACTCAAATCTTTTACTTTAGTAAAAGTAGTCATAGTAGAAAAGTATTGGCATCAATATATACTTAAAGTATAAAAGCAAATATACTCCTTCTGCAGAATAATTCAGAGTAATATATATTATGTTATTGGATTATAATTATTGATGCGTTAATGTCCACATCACTTAAATGTTGCAACTGGGTAGCTTTTGAATTCACCAAGGGATGAATTAAGTTTTTAGTTCTATCCATAGAAATACATCATGATGTATTTGTTGATTATATTTTGTGGAATTCTCAGGCACAAGTACCTCAAAATTGTACTTACATTCAGCACTTCAGTAAATATACTTTCCACTGCTGGTCACAGTGTAGTGCACATAGTAAATGGAGGAGCTGCTTACATCTGCAAAACATAAAAACAAATGAAGGCTGCAACTAGTTAGTGATTCATCTATCATTTTTTCAGTTATGTGAATAATCGTTCAGACTTTAAAATGCCCCAGAGCCCAAGATGACATCTTCAAATTAAATTTTCTGCAAAACTCATCAACCAAAACAAAATTATAGATAAATATTTGATTGTGTTTTACTGACAAAGTCATTTTAAAGTCACATTTTGGATTGATCCTTTCCTTTTAGTACAAAAAAGTACAGTTCGTTAATTTCCTGTTTTCTCCTCAGTAAAAACAGTATACTGTGAAAATGAATATATAGTACAAACTGTATACTGTACTGTTACACAACTTTATCTCAGTTGCATAACTGTCTGGTGTCTATGTTAATGTTTTAACAGTGAGTATATTGACAATGCATATAAGCCATTTGTGTAAAAGGTATTGTACTAAGTAATATGATACTTGTGTTGTGCTTCAGTGCAAAACTCCAGGAGTTGGAAGGAGCTGCCTTTAATATATCATGACTGTACTGCAATTTTATATTTCTCATAAGTCTGTGTCTGTAGAGGCCTTCATAGAGCCACAGACTTGAATAAACAAGACCATCACTGTCTCTCTTGCAGTCTTCCCTGTCTAGTATTGATCTGGACGCCCCTGCAGTGGCGGACAGGAAGGATAAAGATAGAGGGAAAGAGGAGCCAGAGCCTGTTCCCTCCAGACCTGTAGAGGTTTCCCTGAGAAAAGGACTTCCCATCATCTCTGTAAGACCACTTTCACTGTTCTCTATTTATTTCATCCAGCAGAGGGCGCCATGCCACTGATTTTGAGCCCTGTTAAAACATGCTTGCTGTTGAATGTTAGATGTTACAGTTTGTTGTCAGATGAAAATTATTGAAAATTATTTTCCATGATGTTAAGTTTTTATTAAATTAATATTAAATTTTCCACTTTATGAAGTGCTTCGAAAACCCCAAAGTTAAATATTTTTGCTGTAATTTGTATTCCTAATTTACTGGAAGCTCTTCAAATGCATGAAACTAAAGCAGAACTACCAGGTTAGATTTTTAGATGTTTGAGGAAAACACAACAATTCTTGAATTCCTTTAAAATCACTGATCTTTGTTCCACCTGCCCTCAGGCCCCTGACGGTAAAGCACCACTGCCTGCCAAACCCTCTGTCCTAGCCCCGCCAAATGCCAGCCATCGCCCTGCATCCCCGTCTTCCTCCTCGGGTCTGAGCCCCTCCCCCGAGCTCCGGCACTCACCTCTGACGCCCCCAACACTGGAGGAACTCAGGAACCAGCTGAGAGACCTGAGGGCCTCAGTAGAACTTTTGAAGAGCCAGCACAGGTACATCACATGCACAGTATAAGCCTAAATGTGTGTGTGAGAGCATACACAAGTGGGTGTATCAGAGTCATGGTGTGTTTGTGTGCATTTCAGGCAGGAGATGAAGCAGCTGACCAATGCGCTAGATGACGAGAGGAAGATTCGCATTAGTTTACAGGTGAGACTCATGAAGAGAGTTTAGATGTTTATCAATGGAAACAAAGCAGGTTCAACATTAATAATGGTAACAGGTGAATAAATGAACCATATGGACTAGATACGGCTATTCGCATTTTCATGTTGGCTACTGTTGTTAGTAGCCACTGAACAGCATTGGAAAAACACAGAATTTTAACATGAAACTGCTTTATTCAGTGTTTTTACCAAATTAAAAAATGGCGTCTGTTTATTTTGGAGAGGAAGAGATCTCTGTGGATAATTTGGCTTCTGGTAAAAACCTCCAGAACATCTGGGTCTTAAGTTATTAGAGGAGAAAGGTGAGCATTCATTAGCAGGTGCTGGGCTAGTGGCCATTTGTGACGAGCCAAACAGCATCAGAGACACGCTGATTTGCTGTTTTTATCAGGATCAGTCACCTGGTCCATTTGTTTTGGAGAGGAAGAGATCTCTGCAGATAATTCACAGAGTTCACATGGGAGAAGTTTCAGCTGGTTGCAATCTGCAGTTCACACATATAGATATATAGATGCCACTAAATCTTACGCGCTGCTTTTTTTTAAAAAAAGAAATATATTTGAAACATTCTCTTCCTGTAATTTATCATTGTAAACCAGATACTTTGTGGTTTTGGTCAGAAAAAAAAACAAGTAATTCAAAAATGTTACCTTGAGCATTGGAAAATTTGTATTTGATTTATTAATTGAAAAATAATCAGATTAATTGAATATGAAAATAATACATTCATTCTCTTGTCATGTGACTCTAATATCAAGAAAGGATTTAAAGAGCAGCAGCTAAATGTCAGTGTACAAGAAATTAAATCACATGTCCATCTTTGTTTTACAGATGGAAGTAGAGCACATAAAGAAGAGCATGTCAAAATGAAGACTAAAGCATCCTCTTATCATCACATCGGAGGCCAACATTTGAAAACATTGTCACTGTTGGCCCAAAACACTTCCGCCAAAACAAAGTTTGTGCCAAATGATCATCACCATCAAAATCAGCAACAATACAGTACCATGGAATCAGCCACCTCCCCCCTCTGACGCCGCCTTATCCTGCGTTTACTTCTTTATTTTTCTTTCAAAGAGGCTTCTCTTGTTAAGTTTACTGCTATCTTGTCGAATGCTTGCTGTGCCACCGGTACTGACTGACCGCGGCCTGTTGCAGTGTGTTGCCACGGTTACGCAACAACGAAACAGAGGCTGAGTGTCGTGGCAATCACGCTGGTACTTTTTGTTTTCTAAGTGTGAAGGAAACTTGGAACTCGACCTTTGTAGCCCGGTTGGTACAGACAACCTCTGTGCTGGTCTGTGTCCACTCTGCGGCCTTTGCCTGTGAGTGTGTGTGTGTGTGTGTGTATGAGTGTTTTGTTTTCCATCCTTGTGAGGACTGCAGTTTTAGGCCTTTGAAATAGGGACATTTTTGTAAAGTGAGGTTGTTTTTGGCCAAATCATGACTTCTCCAACTGGCAAGATTAATGTTAGGATTTTGGTTGATCAAAGCCTTTACAGTGAGGCACATTGTTAGCATTAGGTTTACTTTGTTTGACATACTGAGCTTGATGTTTCTATGGTACACTGCAGGCGGGTGATTTTGAAGCATCAGCCATTAACAGCACTGGCATTTGGACATATTTCCCTGACCCATTTTTCCTCTTGATACCACGATTTTTTAATTTGCAGTCAAATATTCCAACTGTTTGGAGGCTAATAAGCACATCATGATTCTTCCCCCTAAATCTAACCAACATGTCAAGTACTGATACAATAGGTGCTATTTAAAGGAATAGTGGACACTTTGGGAAATATTCTAAAAAAAATACTCTAAAGATAAACACAACCTCATGTTGTGTCAATCACGTTTGCACACGCAGTCCGAAACTTTTGTCCGTCATTAAAGTTTTTGGAACACGTTCAATTTTCTGCATGCAATAAAAGCCATTAAAAAGTCGTTTGACCAAGAATCAGTGAAGAAATGTGGGGGCAGGGCACATCCGTGACAAGACAAGGAATGAGTTGCACAGTATCATTTCATAACTTCAGCAGGTCAGATAGTAATATTCAGATAGGTGATGATGACGAGGAGGAAGATGTGGACTGCTCACTGCCGGAAAAGGGGCGAAAATTAGCATGTCCAAGCGGTCACTGCCGATCAGAGCTGGAGCTGATAAATACCTGTGACTGACCATTCAGAGAGGGTAATAAGTGAGCTTTAGAGGTGCTGATAGGTTGATTTTGTTACCCTTGGACAGAGCCAAGCTATCTGTTCCTCCTGTTTCCTGTATTTATGCTAAGCTAAGCTAAGCTAAGCTAAGCTAAGCTAAGTGTCTCCTTCATACTTAACATTCAGTCGCAAGAGTGGTATCAATCTTCTCATCCAACTCGTGGCAGGCAAGCACAGAAACATGTTTCCCAAAAAGTCAACAATTTCTTTGGTAAATTCCAAAACTGTCCTGTGATATTTGTCTGCAAATGAAAGGTATATGCAAAGAAAAGCACTTGTCACTGCATGAACACGCCTATGATGTTTATCAAGCCTTCTGGACCAAAACATTTTCTTTTACCTTTTTTTTTTTTTTTTTTTTTTTTTGCTTTTGCACTTTTGCACCACGACTCCAGAAACCTCAAGAAACAGCTGTGCTGGTCGCATCACCCCCCCCCCCCCCAAAAAAAAACCAATAAAAACTGAGATCCATGTGCATCTGATGTTTCTGGTGCTCTTTAGGCAGCAGGTGAAGGGTAACGTTAAGGACAGGGTTGTAAGAATGTAGTCAGTGAAAGGACCTCACAGATAACAATGTGTGTGTGCATGTCTGTGTGTATGTGTGGTAGCATGTACGGCTGTTTGCCTCCCTTCCTTACATGTGCACAGAATCTATGGCAACCCGTCACTGTGGCCTTCCTGTTTTTGACTCCAAATCTTTCTTTTTCTCTCTCTTTCTTTCTTTCTTTCTTTCTTTCTTTCTTTCTCTCTTTCTTTCTGTCTTTCGTATGACAACAAGAAAACTGCTACAACTGAGTCTACAGGTTGTTTTCTTGACTTGGTCCTTCCTCTCCAGGATAGTGATAAATATATACTTTTATATTTCAGTGTAATAAAGATGCTATTATGTACTGTACGTGTGCATATTGTGTTTCTTAAAATTACCAAACATGTTTGAATTGTCTGTTGGTAAAATGTGTGATATACAGTGCTGTATGAATGAAGAGTAATATCTGTTGCTCTTTACATTGTTTATTTAAACAGTTGGTGCTCCTTTATAGATAACTGTTAGAGAGCATGGTATGTGTGTTTGCGACAGATGAAAACTGGACATCTGCGTGACCAAAAACAGAAGTAAAAGTCCTGATTCAGCCTTAATGAGCACTGAAACCACCAAAGAATTTCTGCAACAGCATTATTTAGATGTAACTTAGAAAAAGGAAAGATAAATACATATATAAAATCACTGAAACTGTGAAAAAGACATCATGTCAGTGAACTTCAGTATTGCAGAATACAGTAGGTAGTAGTAGTTTTTGGGGTGTTTAAATGTAGAAAGAAATGCCACAAAACACGGGTTTAAAGTTAACATTAAAGCATACCATTTTGAATGTGCTGTAGTAATGAACAAAAGTCAAACCAGGACTGAGAAAAGGGTGGTTAAATCATCAGCCTGAACACTGTAGGTAGAAAACCCACACTGACTCCGCACTGACACTCCACACATAAGAGCTCCCCCACCCTGGGTTCAAACCAGGAACCCTCTTGCTGTGAGGCAACAATGCTAACCATTGCTCCACCATGCTGCCATATACTGTAGATATTTTCAAATAATGAGGTTAATGTATATAATACTAATCCCTGTGAGCAAAAACCTCAGGCTCCGGACTGTTTGGAATATTCTGTTTCTATTTTCAAGATAAGCTGACATCAGCTGATGATTTCTTTTTATGGTCATCTACTCCAGACACGTCACTGCAAGTGTTTACATTACCTAGCCCACACTGCTAGATAAAGCTACATGGTAACATCAGGGGAATGTGTAATCTTGGATGCAGATGCTGTTTATTTATCCCCAATTTTGGAAAATATTCCTGCTGGAACATGTCCAGTTGTGTTTAGAAGGAAGAAAGTGCCACTATTACTACTACTCTGCTTACAGTGATAACCCAGCTGCAATGACGATGTGGGATGGAGTTACAGAAGACACAGAAATACTAAACAATCAGAGCAGATCAGGCTTTTTCATGAGGAAAGATTTAAGCTACAGGAGCTTCATTAAAGAGTCTCAGAGAAAGGGTGAATACAGGTGTTCCAGCACAGACAGTAGGAAAATAAAGTGTTTTTTGAATATTTAAGTGTGTAAACATGTTCTAGTAGAAACCCAAAATACAAGTATAAACCTGAAAATTAGCATATTAGGTCCTCTTTAAAGCCCAGAGTATACTAACCTGCTCAGCACCAGACAGCAGACACAGCTAGCCACTAGCTTGTGAACACAATGGAGCATTTAGCAGCCAAGGAGACAGATGTTTCCTTGAGGAGCTGAAAGTGAAATGTTGGACATTCACCAGGTGGACACAAACATGACTCTTAATAAACCATATATGTATATGTGTTACTCCATAACTGTAAACTAGCAACTGTTTATCAACAAGTTTGCCATGTCAACTTTTAATGTGATGATATATCAGCATGGTGTTCACAACTTGTTTCCACTGCCCCCAAGTGGCCAAAAAATTGGTTGTGTTTAAAGAGATGGTAAAGTGAGATTTTCAAAAATGTCAACATTACATTAGCTGGTTGGGGTTTCATGATAAATCCTGATTTATGTTGAGGCAGCTGGACTTATGCTGTGTCTCAAATCACACACTTCTGTACTTACACTTACTATTTTGAGTGCCTAAGTGTGTTCACACTGAGAAGTATAAAAAAATGCAGTGCACTATGAGTACCCAGATGGTGCACTCAAAATGGTCAAGAAGTTGAGTGTGGAACTATGGACACTTCTCGCCCTCAATGGTAGCCATCTTGGCTATGTAGCGGAAGGGGAGGGACCACTTTTCAAACAGGAAATGGCGGCCGAGGACTGTGCGACCGCGAATGTCGCTGCATTGTACAAATACATGTGTTTTTTGCACTAAGCACCACTATACTGTTGTCGGGTATAAGCCAGCAGTATGTTTATTGGGTTAATTTAGCAGTCTGTAATGATTAAGTACCGCAAACGATAACGCAAATGCTAATGCTAGTTTGCTAACTAGCTAATTTGCCGTTGCCATTTCCGGTAAGTGCACAAATTCGCTCACTACGCCAATAAGTAGGCCTACATAGTGCACATAGTATACCACATGGAAGTGTACTAATGGAAGTATGTGATTTGAGACACAGACTCTCGTTGCTCAGGAATACCTCGTCCCCGTTTACTGCATTTGCACATCATAAAAGTTATAGGAGCTGCTGCTGTTGTTTATAGTCCAGTCCATTTACATGCAAAATATCAGAAATACCATATTAACATGAAAAGTAATTAAGTATCTTAGTAACACTGAATAAAAATGAGATCACTAGACCTACTACTATTGTTCTATGCTACTCATTTCTCTTAGAAAACTGGAACACCAACCTAAAATGAAAACAACCGTGTTGTGGTTCTTCTAGAAAGTACTCAAACATTTCCAGGTACTGAGGAAGGAGCAGTGGCACTGACCCCATTTTGGAAATACACATGAGCCTCGTGTCCCCTCTGCCAACAGAGTGTGATAGACGGCTCCGGGCTGTCAGTACTGTCTGGCATTAACACGTGCCACCAGGGCTTAAAGGATCCAGACTTTCTGCTAGGAAAGACTGTGGAAATAAATATCACATTTGATTCACATCAACAAATAGGCTCACTGATGAAGAAATACTTCAATCATATGAGCTCTGTGCTGATTTTATATGGTGAACATGAGTGAGAATAACTTTGCTGGGGGTAGAGGAGGGGTCCAGAAGGACATACCGTTTTATATTTAGACAACCAGGGAGATGGTGATAACATTTCACACTGTGGACAACACGGTCCTGATTGTATCCTGCAGTTAAACAGTCTCCCCTATGTCAGACTTGATATCACACTGAAGAGCCAAAGTGGTGTAATTTCACTTCTGGATGCATTTTTGTCTCTCCACATCTCCTCCTCTCTCTGCCTCTCGGATCTAGTCGGATCCAGTCTGGGTGAAGCGGACTTCTTGGTGCGAGATAATCGGCAGATGATGTGAGTTAATGAGGCGGAGATGCGGAGGGACAAACTCAGACGCGCTCCTCTGCGGCCAGGACAGGTGCGCAACAAGTGAGCGAGAGGAGGACGAGTCGGAGGAGACGGACAGAACATAGGAAGTCACGGGAGGGAGAAGGAAGGAGATAAAGCAGAAACACTTCCCTGGTTCTCGCCATGGATACGGGGCAGAGCGCGCAGGTCGCAGACATGGGAGGAGAGCACTCCGCCGGAACGTGCGTGTTGGAGAGGGACCGGGAGAGGGGCGAGGTGTCCAGCCCCTGCCCGCCGGCCAAGCAGCGCTCCCTGCGGGTGGTGTACGTCCTGAACGACGGGCTGAAGTCGGTGATGGCCAGCAGCCCGGAGTCCGGAGCGCTGCAGTGTCTGCAGAGAGCCTGCGACTCGGAGAGCGCGCTGCTCACCACCGTCACCTTTGGACGGCTGGACTTTGGAGAGACATCAGTGCTGGACAGTTTCTACGATGCAGGTGTGTATCAGTGTAACAGCATGGTGTTTGCAGGTTATATAAGAGTCGTGCAGGTTAAAACTGAGGTTATTTACTTTAAAAAATAATGTTTCATCCGCAGAAGTTGGCCAAAAGTTATTTGCGTGGCTTTATGTATGAAACGCAAAGAGAAAGTACAAATATGCGTTGCAAGTCTGCAATTTTCTGATTACTCTCTCAGATAATGACTCACGCACCACCTTTCACAATTTTTGCTTATATAGAATATTGTTATTAAATATAGATACATTCTGGAGTGTTTGAGCGACCATTTCAGAGCTATTTCAAAGCGAGAAATTACAATCCTTACAGTCATTGGGAAATTGTGGAAGGGTGTGTTTTATTTATGATTGAGAAGGAAGACGGCTGTTTTGAAATCTCAGTTCCTCATTGACTCACAGCTTCTGTTGAAAACTTGAAAAGCATGAAGCCTTTATTTGCTTTGTATCTGCTGCCATGTTTAATAAGATGTTTGGCCACAAGACTCTTAAATCAGGTCATGGCACGTTTGTGACCAATGCGCGTCCGTTGGAGGTGTTAGAGAAAGCAAAATATATACACCATGTATAAGAAGGCAGGGAAATGTGTAGCTTTTCAAGTGTATAGATTATGATACTGAGTATTGATTGGGATACACTATCACACAATACAAAAAAGGACTTAATGACATCTGGTGCTCTATGCTTAATGTTGAAGAAGTATTTCACTGCTGGAAAGATGGTCTTTTAATAAAGCGGGGCTGTCTGTGCAGTAGAAAGAGGCAGTTAGCCTACTTCTGAAATCGGTGCTAATGCAGACAAGACAACAGACAACAAAGACGCACTCTCAAAAAAGAAGAAAAAAGTCTGGAGGTGCTCGGCCACAGAACAACAGTATAAACAAGAAAAAGCCAGCAACACTCGGTGTCCTTCGTTACCAACTTTTAATACCTCACTGGTACAGGCGATCAAACACGCAGACGGGTTTCGACAAGTCTCTTCCGCAGTGTGTGAAAAGACAGAAAAGCAGGGTGAGACATGCAGAAATAACCTCCATTCCCAACCACACAGCTGCATGGCGTTAGGCAATCACCAGAGCACCAAGCAGAATCCAGGTAATCATAGAAAAACATCTCATAGAAGAGAAAAAAGTACAAAACATGTATCAGTAGGTATTAAATAGACCAATATCAAGAAAACACATCTATAATATAAAGTGCCATCATAATAAAAGGAGCTAAAGTCACTCAGCACAGTAAAAGGACATAAAGTGCTGATATCATGGTAACCCCTCAACAAGACATACATTCTAGTACGGCACACAAACATGGCAGAATAAGGCATAGAATAGATAAAATGTAAATATGTCTTAAAGCCTCAGTGTGTAAAAATGGTGAGTAACAGTAGGCTAACATCAGCGGTCAAATTCTAGACTGCAGGGCTCACTCGCTCACCCCTCCCGTCGGGTAAGTGACGGTGGCCTCGTAGGACACAAAGCCTTGCGCGGACACAGATGGCATCATCCACGAGTTTTTCAAGTTCAAGTAGGCCTATCTAGCGATGAGGTGAATATTTATTTAGGAATCTAAACCATGTTACGATATTGTAGCAACCCTGCAGTAAATGTTCTGTTATAATGTATAACAAAAAGTTGTTGTTTGTTGGTTGTTTTGGCGTGGTTACGGCCAACAGTAACCTGTACTGTTCAGTAATAAATGGTGGTTTGCCGAATAACTGCGTCATCCTTTCAACACATCCTGGCAGACGCTACAATATGTTATAGCTTACCAGTGAGATATAGGTTATCTGTGAGATATAACGTTATGCTAGCAGTGTTTTATCTCTAATTGTTTTGGTAACACGAGCAAACATTAGCACAGTAATGCTAAAATAACATGTTTTATGTGATAGTCTTGGCACAGTGCAGCAAATAAAGGTTGGTACGATTATAATATATGCGTTTCCAGAGTGTTCTTCCACAGGAGTTCTTTCCACCTGGAATAAGCAACGCCGATATTCACTCACGTTTTGTCCCGTCCTCACTTATCTGATCTTTTTCTTTTATTTGGTGGCGTGGTTTCCCTCTTGTGGGACAAAACATATGTGTGCTCCTCCATTTAAAGTGCGACAGAATCATAACAGTACAAAGCAGGTTAACGCAGAAGCGCCCCGGATTGATCTGCACCTTAACCGTCTCCAGTGACGTCAAGTTATAGATAAACGCGAAAGGCGAAGCGCGTGTATCTCTTTCGGCCACTGTATTCAAATATGGCGACGCAAGAAGGCAGCCTCCAGCAGACCGCACCCTGCCTGTGTGTATATATAAAGAAATCATTCTAAGCCTATGAGAAAGCTTCCATTTGTATGTGAATTGCATTACACTTTAGTAAATATATATTTATGAAAGCAATAGTTGATATTTGCTAATAAACAACCACGTACATTACACATTGTAACTTTAATACATCTTAAACCCTATCACGCATATTGACAGGGCAAACAGAGGTCAATAAAGATCTCCTGTCAATTTGCCTCACCCTGAGCATACACTCATTAAGAGCCCTTTCATCATAACCTTTAGTTAAAAAATGATCACACAGTTCCTTGGCTTATTTATCAAAAGAGGCATCAGTGCTACAAATTCTTCTGACCCTTAAGAGCTGACTAAAAGGGAGACCTTTTTTTAAGGGCAGGTGGATGGAAGCTGGTGTAATCAAGGTAGCTGTTAGTATCAGTCTTTTTCCTATAAACGCTAGTGCTTAGTAGCTCATTTTTAGCAACCATGACATCAAGAAAAGGAACAGACTCATTGTTAAATTCAAGAGAAAACTTAATGGATGGTATTCTTGTGTTAATGTAACTTATAAACTCTTCAAGTTGAGCTGTAGTACCCAAAAAAATAAAGAAAATATCATCAATATAACGATACCAACACTTCAGAAGGTGGAGAAAAGGATTATTATTGTACACAAATTCCTCCTCAAAACTCCCCATGAAAAGATTACTGTAATTAGGCGAACACGCCGACCCCATAGCTACGCCTTGGCACTGCAAATAGTAAGCGTCTTCAAACTTAAAGTAATTTCTGTTCAGAATGAGTTCAGTCATGTTGACCAAAAAGAATCAGTGGGAGGAATCTGAGTCTCTCTCTGGTCCAAAAAATGTCTGAGTGCTTCTAAGCCTTCAGCGTGTGGTATGTTAGTGTACAAGCTCGTGACGTCCATGGTACACAAAATGTCTTCCTTTTGTAGATTTTGCAAAGACCCAACTTTGTTGAGGAAATCTGTAGTGTCTTTAACAAATGAAGGCAGGTGAAAAACAAGATCCTTTATATGTAGGTCGATGTATTTGGATATAGGTTCAGTCAGGGATTGTGTACCAGCTACAATAGGACATCCGGGTACAGGCTCAACACAACTTTTGTGAATTTTTGGGAGAGTATAAAACACAGGACGCACGGGATATTTTTGATACAAAAAATTGAATTCATCTTGTGAAATAAACCCATTCTCCACTGATTTCTTAAGAAACAAATACACCTCTTCTTTAAATTTTAAAGTGAGGTCACATGACAACGGTATATAGAATGACCTGTCACTGAGCTGTCTCAACACTTCTTTTCTGTATGCGCATTTATTTTGAATAATAATAGCCCCACCCTTATCAGCCTTACGGATAATAATGTCAGAGTCATTAGAGAGGTTAAATAAAGATTGTCTCTCGCATGGGCTAACATTAGAGTGCATTTTATTCACATTACTGGATGTTAAAGCGTTCACCTCTTGTTCAATAATTCTGCAAAAAGTGGCCACAGCAGGCTTGAGCACAGGAGGGACAAAGGTGCTTTTATATCTCTCTCAGGAGTGTCAGCAACAGTCTGTGGGAGAAGTGGCACATGAGAAGGTCCTTTGTCAAAAAAAGCTCTCAATTTTATAGACCTGAGGAATTTAAACATTTCAACTCTAGTTTTGAATGAATCAGCTTTTCTAAAAGGGACAAAAGATAGACCTTTAGATAGGATAGAAGTCTCCTCATCAGTCAGGGGCCTGCTAGACAGATTGATCACCGTCGTGCCGCTGTCTGGGATGTGGTGCCTCCGGCTGGAGCGGTGTTGTCTCCCGCCCCTCCTGGTCTGCTGCCTCGAGTCACGCTCCTCGTATGGTGCCATTCCCCGGGTCCCCGTAAAAAACACCGCCTCTGGCTGTTGGTCGAAAGATGCATCACTGCTGGACAGTGGCGTTTTTACATGCAAAAAAATGGTGGGGCACCAACCACTTAATGATATCAGGAAAACTACAGTGCTCTCTCTTGATACAGCATTGCATGCATGGCTCCATAAAACACTTTTTTAAGACAAAATGGCTTGCCTCCAGCAGGTCTTACATATCTTGTACAGAGTGTGTGAGAGTGTGTGAGAGTGTGCGTGTGTGAGTGAGTGGCCTAAATTAAGAATGCAATATTCAATGTCATAAACTGACAAAACCAAGCTCAGAGCAAATGAGACAACAGGGAGGGAACAGCAAGGAGCTCAGTGCCACTGAAGGCCACAACGAAGCACACAGACAACTTTTAGGGATACAGATCCATGCTATGACAACAACCTTAGGACAACAACAACCTTTTGACAACGACAACAACCCCATGACACTCTTTACCATCTGCAGCGATCCAGCACAACAATAATATTACAGATGTGAATTATCACACTGCTATAAATCTATGTGTTGTTCTGTTTAAATAAAATAAATAAACATTAGCCTACCAATGCACACTCTGCCGACTCCTCATGGCCCTGCAGTGCTGTCTCACATTTTCCACATAGTTTAATACATGTTATGATCCGACTGAGCACGTACCTGTTTTCCTCCACCTGTCTGTTATGCTGCTCAATGGAGCGCTTGTACACACTGTCAATTTGCGCAGCGACGTTTACTCTTCCAAGTAAGCCCAGTTTAACAGCATTATCCAGATGACTCCCGCTACTTTCGTGTTTTGCAGTCCTCTCAGAGAGATGTTTCAGGTCCTTGAAACCTGTCCTTGACCATGTACCATCTCTACCAAATAGCAGACAGGGGAAGCTGAAGAGCGCCTTCTTTTGTATGCTAACTGTTAGCTACTTTTTCCTCGAAAACCACTCCATGTAAAACCCACCCAACTTTACCGGCAGTCTGTGATGATAACATCCCTCGGCTGGTGGGCACCAAGTCGCTTTATCTCCGATTTTTCCTCCAAAGTAAGGCTGTCAAACCTCCGGTCCATTAAAGAGTCCACCTCATTCATTTTAGTTAGCCACAGTTTTCCCTCTTCTTGCCGGCTGTAATGCCGCATTTGTTTGGCAATCCAGGCCGGTCATTCCTTGTCGGATTTATATGACCGTCGTATTACACG
Organism: Epinephelus lanceolatus; assembly: GCF_041903045.1. Classification (NCBI taxonomy): domain Eukaryota; kingdom Metazoa; phylum Chordata; class Actinopteri; order Perciformes; family Serranidae; genus Epinephelus; species Epinephelus lanceolatus. Next base: position 12,955,993 of record NC_135753.1, on the reverse strand, counting down.
TCTGATGTGAAAGAGTTTCATTGCAACAGTGCGGAAAACATGGCGGCGCGCCATAAGTTTGTTTTTGTTTGCATGGTTGCTGAGCAATGGAGACTTTGCTGGTTCAAACGACTTTAGGCTACAACAGGCTTGCACAGACTTTTTTTTCCAACACAAATCAACAGTGGAAATAGAAATGCCATTGCAAAGTACTTGTATGAGTTTTACAACACAAACGCTTAATTAAACAGCATATAAGAGGACAAATTGAGGACAAATAACTTTACCATTCACAATGTGCACAGCCATCTTCGTCGTGACGTCAATTCTACCGACTCGGTCTACCTGGACCTTGCCCGAGTTTGATGACAAGACCTCGAGGTAGAACAGGTGTTCTTTTGTACCTTTCCGGACCAGAAACCATATCAATCCTGGTTCTGGCTACCAATAGAATGCAGCATAACTTTACGTTTACAAAAGTGTTTACGCCAGACGTCACAGACGGAGGAGAGCCAATCAAATATGAAATGAAGCTGTCGTGGGGCATTGGGCTGACTGCCCCAATGGTCAACAAAATTGTGTGATATAAATTAATACAAACACTGAGCATGCGCATTCATGTTTTCCCATGTACAGTATACTGCATCGAGAGCCAGGGGCATTCCCAGCAGTGCCCCACCTTCACGCTTCCGTAGACATACTACAAACGCAAAATCAGGGGAACTGCGGTCTGAACCAGCAAGGCAGGGACTAGTAAACATGAACTAAAATCCTAACACAAATTATATGCAATTTAGAAATATGCTATATTCGTATAAATTATAGAAAATAATAACCATTGATAATTAATATAATAATAGTCTGTCTGCACATTTTAACAAGTGGGGCTCTGCCCCACCTGCCCCTAATGACCAGTCGCCACTGCTGCTGGACTCTCCGGATGATGGTAAACCCTGGTCCCTCGGGCCTCTGCGCTGGCGTCTGAAACGAGTGGTTTGGCCGTCTGACGTCATCTACGAGTATACTTGGCCATTTTTGTAGTCCATGATGTCTCTGTGGTACTTCTCAACCTTGGTCTCGGGCAAGCTTTTTCTCATAAGAGTCTCTCAAGTCAGTACATTGTTTAAGCACCTCTTGCACTTGGAGCGACTCGAGTTTGGTTTTCATTTCTTCTCGCATAACATCAATCTCAGCATGGATCTTAGCACGTTCACTGTCCGCATTTTTAATCAGCAGTAACATGAGGTCGAAGGAACATTTATTGAGAATTTCACACCACTTGGAACAAAACTCACCGTCACCTCGGCCCAGGGCAGCTTCTTTGTTAATGCGAAGTCCTCTTGGGATCCTTCTGTTGCACCAGTAATGGGCCAATGTGGAGCCATGAAGATGAGTGCATACTTCTGTCTTAAGTAGATTCTCATAACGTTGTGTGAATGATGTCACAGTGTTGACGTCAAGACTGGAAATAGATAATGAGTCCTCCGGGAAGAGACTCAAGATGTCTTCAGAGTCAGTATCTGAAAAAGTGAGCGTACATGCTCTTATTTCTGTGAGCATGTCGATATCCTTGTAGGACGAGGGAGTGAGGGAGGTGCTGCGTTCAGGAGCAGTAAATCAATGAAGAAAGACAACACGCACTCTCAAAAAAGAAGAAAAAAGTCTGGAGGTGCTCGGCCACAGAACAAAAACAAGAAAAAGTCAGCAACACTCGGTGTCCTTCGTTACCAACTTTTAATACCTCACTGGTACAGGCGATCAAACACGCAGTTTGACAAGGTTTCGACAAGTGTCTTCCTCAGTGTGTGAAAAGACGGAAAAGCAGGGTGAGACATGTAGCAATAACCTCCATTCCCAATCACACAGCTGCATGGCATTAGGCAATCACCAGAGCACCAAGCAGAATCCAGGTAATCATAGAAAAACATCTCATAGAAGAGAAAAAAGTACAAAACATGTATCAGTAGGTATTAAATAGACCAATATCAAGAAAACACATCTATAATATAAAGTGCCTAAGAGTAATAAATACTTACTGAGTACACCCAAAAAATAAATAAATATATACAAAATACTGCTTAGCAGCAAATGGTACAGTAAAAAATAGATAAAGTGCCACAGGTCTGTCTTTTCACACACTGAGGAAGACGCTTGTGGAAATCGGTCTGCGTGTTTGATCGCCTGTACCAGTGAGGTATTAAAAGTTGGTAACGAAGGACACCAAGTGTTTCTGGCTTTTTCTTGTTTATACTCAAAAGGTAGAAAACCTACAACAACCAGAATGCACTGCACCACACACCAAACTCTTTGCTGGTGGGTGAGGTAATGCCAGCGTGCGTTTTTTCCACAGAAAACAATATGGAAGCCAGCTGTTAACAAACAATCTTGAATTAACGTTACAGCTAAATGGTAAAATAAAATATGTTTCCGAGAGCATTTGAGACGAGAAAACTGAAACTCAATAACAGAGTCTTGGTTTAAATTTGTTCAGCTTTACTGTTTGGTCTCAGTATTTTCAGCCTCAGTTTTTGCCTTGTAGGAAACAGTATGGTGCCCACTTGTTGACAAATTCTCATATTACAGGCAAACAGTGCACTAAAATATGGCATTTTGGAGATTTTTTTAGGTGAGAATTAGATAATACAGTAACAGAATCTTGGTTTAAGTTTTTATCAATGCTGCCTAGGAACCCCTCCATAGAGCGTCTCAGGAATGAGTCCTAAAACCCTGAAATGAGTTAGCATTTAGCACTCCTGATTCCCTTGTTTCAAAGTCAGTAGTTGTTGTTTTTTTAATGGGTTTTTGGTTAGATGCCTGAAATAAGGTCTGTGGTTAACACAAGCTTAAGACACTCTCAAGTTTTGTTCTACAACATAAAATATGTCAGTATGGCCCCACTTGTGATTTTTGAAGCATTTATGTGTCTTACAGATGGTGGTTGCTAATAAGTGGCTAAATGAGACTATAGAATATCATCATGCTGAACATGACTTTACAGCCTTGCTGTGGGAGCAATGATAAGACATGCAACAGTGGAGTAGTTCGTTCATAGCCTAACATTAGCTTTTTACTTCTAGTGATTGCATTTAGGCTTCAAAAAAGATTATCTTGCTGAACAAAACGTGTAAGAATTACAGACATATTGTTGCCACAGAGCTTATTTTCTGCAATAATTCAAAATCCAGTGGAAAAATCCCATGGGTTTTTTGTCGAGGGAACCATGGCGATGCTAATTTCTGCATTGGTTTCCAGAAAAACTTCATCCTTGCAGCACTTTATACAGGGAACAGTATTCTTGCTCACAAATTCTCATGTAACAGGCAAACAGTGCAATAAAATATGTTTGTTTTAAGACATTGTTGGTGAGAAATAGGCAATTAAGTGACAGGTTCTTGGTTTATGAAATTACACACACACACACACACACACACACATTTTTGGTACAATCTGTAGTTCAAGCAACAGCCCCAGCGGGTAGATCTGAGCCCTGGTTAAGATGAAGGGAAGTTTACCAAAGGTCATTTGCACACACAACCCACAATGTTATAATACATGAAAGTAGGCAGAGAATCCCTTTAATTCTTTAAAATGATCTCTGAAGATGTCTGACTTTTAAGACATTGTTTATTATTATATATTAATAATATATATATATATATTATATATTTGTTTGGTATTACAACAAGAACTCAGTCGAAAGCATCTCATTGGTTAAATTTAATGCTGATGGAGCCAAAATCTCTTTCATTTGTGTTTAAGATAGGACATGTTGTGGTTGCTGTGTGTCATAATGGGCACATGAGAAGCATGTGATCAGTTTAAGGAAAAGAAAAAGCTGATTTGGGGGAAAGAGTGAAACCACAAAGCCAGCATACACGATGCAGGTCTGGTTAACCTTTTGTGTTCCAGCCATGTATGAGATTCTCATGTGAGAGTAAACTATGTAAAAAATGGTGCAGTACAACATGTGCCCTGATGTTAATCTAACATCTGAGATTGCAATCTCAGTATGTCAGTTGGTTAGTCTAACACTTTGGTTTATAGTAAAAATATCTCAACAACTATTGGACGATTTGATCTGGAAATGATGAATCTGAATAACTATGCTGATCCCCTGACTTTTAATCCAGAGCCACCATGAAGTTGACAGTCATGGTTCTGAGAGAAATGTCTAAACAACGACTGGATGGATTGCCACAAATTCTTTTGCAGATATTCACGGTCTCCAGAGGATGAATCTCAGTAACTTTAGTGATCCCTTGACAGTGCCACCATGAGGTTGACATCATAGTTTTGGGAAAAGTGACTTCACAGTAAATAGTCAGATTGCCATGTTCCTCAGAGGATGAACTGTAATTACTCTGATCTCTGACCTTTCATCTAGCACCATCTCCAGGTCAAAATTTATGACCACGTACAAAACTAATGACATTCCCATCAGTCTCAGCTGCACTTTATGTTTAGCGCTAAATACAAATGTTAGCATGCTAACATGCTAAACTAAGATGCTGAACATGGTAAACTCATACCTGCTAATCATCAGCATATTGTGAGTATGCTAGCAAGGTGACTTCAGCATTTAGCTAAAAACATCCCTGTGCATAAGTAGGCCTTGCATCTTATATGTCTGTAGACGTGTATCTAATTAAGGTAATCCGTTTATTTCTAAAAAGCAAATCTTTATTTGCACCGCCTTTTGACCAACTGAAATTTCATTCATGCACACTGTAAGCACAGTACTTGTGCTGTAGGTATATATAATTACTGCCTCAAGATGAAAGCTGCCCCATTAAATAAATGTGCTTCTTCCTGTCTGCACACTAGTCCATTTTTGTTTTCTTTATACACACACACACACACACACACACACACACACTATCATTCAGTGTGCTTGAGGCATCTACAGTATGGTGAGTGACGTTTCTCTTCTGGAGTGCAGCTCATGAAAACTACCAGCTCCGGGGAAGGATTACATTCACCTCTGTTTTTAATCCATGTACAATGCAGCGGGGGTGAAAAGGGCTTCCACACTACTTCAGGGGGGACAAAAAACAAAGACTCCCTGCTATTCTTGATGTCTTGATATTTTGTACGTCACTTTTGCTGTGTTTTTGTTCTTGTATCAGAAATCGTTAATAACACAGTTTGCAAGCTTGAAAAGGAGCTTCTAACTGTCTTGTTGTTTTAACCTGTCTCAAAAAAGGCTTGTACTTAAATGCAAGTTCTTGCACTTTACTTGAGTGTTTACGTTTTATGCTACTTTATATCTCAACTCTGTGACATTTTGGAGGCAAATATTGTACTTTTTACTTCACTACATTTATCCAGTGTATCTCCTCATACAACTGTTTGTATGATATCTCATAAGTTAGTGCAGCAGTTGGTTAGGTTAGGTTTGGGAAAAGCATTGTGGTTGGGCGTCATTACGCTAACGTTATACATACATAATTTATGTAGCCTGATAAACTGATACTGTGTTGTTACATTGTATGCAACTTCAAATAACTCAACATTGATTTCTGGTTTGACACGGAACCCAAACCCTGGTCTCCTGGGTCAAAGTCCTGTGTTTTTTGACCCAACCATCACCTCAGCCATGTGCCTATGCATAGTGTCCCGCTTTATACTAGGTCACCTGACTTCTTCCTTTGCTACCGTCACCCTGCAGCACATAGGTCATGTGATCACAGCCTCCTGGCTCATGATAACATTGGTTAACATTGGTTGGATTTTGTAAACATAGGTACGCTCAATGTCAGTTACTAGTTACCTAGCGGATTTGTACAAAATATAAATCAATCCAGCAGTTTATATAGTAGCTGATATTAACTCCACCTTTATCAGCTGCAACACATTAATAATTATAATGCAATAATGTATTATCAATTATACTGAAAGGGCCATTCTGCGTAATGAGTACTTTAACTTTTGGTACTCTAAGTATATTTTAATGCAAATACTTTTATATTTTCATTTAAGCAAAGTTAAGAATGCAGCACTTTCACTTATAATAGTATATTTACACTATAATATTGCTATATCTACTGAAGTAAAAGGTCAGAGTACTACTTCCACCACTGATGCTTACTGCTAAAAACATTCCCACCTCGTATAACGTCAGAGGTCAGATGTTCTCCTAAAGGTTGTAGATCTCAGAGTGTCTAACACAAGGGCTGATGGATTTTAACATGAGCTTCGAGAATGTTTTTGCCGCCTTTATGTGCTTCCTCGTGGTTGTCAACATGGTTGCCGACTCTTGTTCCTCCTTCCAGACATCGCAGTTGTGGACATGAGCGATGTGTTTCGTCAGCCCTCCTTGTTTTACCACCTGGGTGTGAGGGAGAGCTTCGACATGGCCAACAACGTCATCCTGTACCACGACACTGACCCTGACACTGCCCAGTCACTGAAGGTACTGCCCCACATACACACACACACACACACACACACACACACACAAATACACACACCTCTTTGATTCTTCTGTGGGTGTATTTAGAGTTCATGGATGCCATTCCTTGGCAGTTCCTCAGAACAAAGTGATCCACTACAGTCAAGCATGCACTGTGCAGCCAGGGGGAAACAGCTGTTTGAAGTAGTAATGTGGCAGCACCACTAAAGAGAACACAAGAATACACACTTTAAATCCATTCTCACTTCTCTTTTTATATCTCTTTACAGGACATGGTGGCACAGAAAAACACAGTAAGTTTCTGTGTGTGTGTGTGTGTGTGTGTGTGTCTGTGTGTTATTTATGTGTGCACACTGTCCTGTGCTATTTGTGGAGTTATATTCATGACAAGTGCCATTCGTCCTCTCATGCACAACTGCATGCAGGAATGCATATCTACATGCTTTCACTCTGTCTGTCTGTCTGTCTGTCTGTCTCTCTCTCTCTCTCTCTCTCTCTGTCTTGCTCTTTCTCACACACGCACACACACACACATTATATTGTTTAATGTATTGTGTGTATTGTTTGTCTGTGTGTGTGGAGAAGGCCTCACATCCTCCAGCATTAGGTTTTCCCTGGGTTCAGTTGCCTCCAGAGTATAGAGGCTCTGGATTGCGCAATAAAGTAGGTACCATGCTGCACCAGGGCATGCTAGGAGATTTCCTCAAAGGCTAATAATAATAACAAACATGGAGGAGGAGCCAAAAACACTGACCTCCCCATGGGATGTTGTGTGAATAACAAATTAAATGCCCTAACAAAAGTGTGTCACTCACAAAACCAAAGACGGATAAAAAGCCACTGTCTGTTCTTAGAAGAGATGATAAGCTCAGGACGGCAGGTTATATTACATGAGATCCAGCAGTTATTTAGACAGTCAGGGCTTTTTAATATTAATATGATGACATAAACTTTAGAAATAAAATCTGATTTATAGTTGTGAGCCACATCATAGCCTATGTACGTAAGTAACCTACGCTGTTGTGAGCATTTATACTTCAGCAGTGGTTTGTCTTTGTCTTTTTGGGTGTTCTGCTGTGTTGAGTTTCTGTGAAGTGCTGTAAAGTTTGGTTGTGTTCAACTAACACCTAAAACACACATAAAATGTGGCTTAACAGCAACATCATTACCCAAAACTACATGTTTTCTCCACAAATACTGCATGCTAACAATATTAGCATAAGCCAATGACATTTTACATTGTATAAATTAGCCTAGTAGCTAGGGGACTTCATTGTCTTCACAATTTATTGTTTCTTATCTATGAATTAGAAGTAAATATAAGATTTGTTTCCACTGAGGGAAATGGGTTTCAGCTTACAAAAATAAACAGCAGGTCTTCGTCACCGCTACTTGTAGTTAGCACAACGCCAAGACTAACTATTGAGACCTGGTAACTCCAGCACTTGGTTTGAGAATTACTGGTAGTTTACAGCAGTGCTGCATGAATGGGTGGAAATAAATATGAGCAAGTAGTGCCCTATAGTCAGTGTTTATCGGCCTCTACATAAATACATAGAGAGATAAAGAGACGTGGTGTTGCAGTGTGTATTTGTGTGCATTAGTTCTTGCTGTTTTGGATCTTTAACAGCCATGTGAGCTTGATTACTTTCGTTAACCTTTGCTGATGCTGTCATGATGCTATCAAAAATCTCAGTAGTGTGCTGATCCTCTGCTCATACTGATCCGCCTCATTTATCACTCCATAATCCCCAATCTCTCCATCTCTTCTCTTCCTTCCTTCCTGGACTCCTTTTACACCTGGCATCCAGCATGTGTGTATTTATCCCATATAGAGCTGTATTATATTTAAGCGCTCAAATTTCAGTCCTCTTTTTCCTTTGACAAAGAATGTTTTCCTCTTTCTCTCCCTCCAGGCATCCAGTGGTAACTACTACTTCATCCCCTACATAGTGACTCCTAACCATGAGTACATGTGCTGTGAGAGTGATGCCCAGCGCAGGGCCAGTGAGTACATGCAGCCCAGCTGGGACAACCTGCTGGGGCCGCTCTGTGTCCCCCTGTTCGACCGCTTCACCAGCCTGCTGAAGGACATCCATGTCACATCCTGGTGAGACACATTTAAAGCATTAATGTCATTACACATAAATTATCTTGTCTGCAGGTGGGTAGCTTACATGGCCCCAACAACTCTTGACTCTTCCTGTTGTAAAAAGCATTTGGATTTTCAGTCCAGCTGTGCTCCAAAGAGGACATTGTTCTTACCTTTTCCCCCAAAATTTGAGGATCTCCCCCAATTTTCTCTCATTTCATTGTCTCGTCTTTTACTGTGATTCTTCTGCAGTGCTTCCTTTAAGGACACCCTGCTAAATGACATCAGGAAGGCCAGAGAGAAGTACCAGGGAGAGGAGCTGGCCAAGGAGCTTTCGCGCATCAAACTCCGAATTGACAACACGGAGGTCCTCACCCAGGACATCGTCATGAACCTGCTGTTTTCCTACAGAGACATACAGGTACAAACACTCAACATGGTCTTAATTTGGAGTGACAGTAACACCAACTAAGTATATATAAATACACATAACCTGATCGCCAGGACTACGATGCCATGGTGAAGCTGGTGCAGACTTTGGAGATGCTACCGACTTGTGATCTGGCCACCCAGCCAATGATCCAGTTCCACTACGCCTTCGCCCTCAACAGGTACAGAGAACCAGGCTGAACTACTTTTCATATTTTTGCCTAGGCTTTGGATGGGTGCAGAAAGTAATTTAAAATGGGATTTAGATAGATTTTATTGACCCTACAACTGGAGGAAGTGGATTTTCCTCTTACATTAAAGCCAGATGTCATAATCCCTAGATGTATTTTGCCCTAGAAAGTCAAAACACAGTCAGTAGCTATGTATTCAATTGAGTCCAGAATCTGACTTTGTGGCTTTTTTTTATTAAAAGGGAAATTATTATACCAAAGAAATGTATAATTTCTATTAAACAATATGTAAAACTGTAGCAAGAACATATAAATTCACCTTGTAGTTCAGTGCAACTTATCAGCCTAACATTGATTCATAAATGTGTCCATGTGCAGGAGGAACAGTCCTGGTGACAGGGAACAGGCTCTCAGAGTGATGCTGCAGGTGTTACAGTCATGTGAACATCCAGCACCGGACATGTTCTGCCTCTGTGGACGGATATACAAGGACATCTTCCTGGACTCAGACTGCAAAGACACCAAGAACAGGGACAATGCTATACAGTGGTGAGAACACATGCACACTCTTTTATGAATATGTAAATGCTGAGAAACCGTAATTTTCTACACTCTTCATTATTTGCTTCGGTGCAGGTACAGAAAGGGTTTTGAGCTGCAGCCGACTCTCTACTCTGGGATCAACCTGGCTGTCCTTCTCATAGTTGCTGGTCAACAGTTTGAGAGCTCCATTGAACTGAGGAAAATAGGTAAGAACCTGAACCCCACTTTGATTGTTTTATCAAGCCGGCACTCAGTGCCTATAAGTCAAGCTGGAGCCATCTGATACCAACATTATCAAATGTTTCAGTTGCTTTGAATGACGTATTGTTTACTGCACTGGTTCCCAACCTTTTTCCTTGAGGACACCTTTTCTATCAATGAGTAAACTGACAACCCCCTGACTAAGTTAGCATATGAATATTTCGTATTATAGTCAATGCATTGTAAACAAATACAGGACATTTGTGTGAAATGAGTGATTATGATGAATGTTGAGCAGATTAATTAATTAATTTCCTGATATTTTAAGGAAGTTTTTCCTATGATTCTGTGTCTGTACTTTATATTTATTTTATTTTGTAACATTCATACTTAATAGACTTTTTTGACAGATTCAGCGTTTTCCTCTCCCTGATGCTTGGCCATTGTTCTATTAGCTCTTTAGTTGTTCTAATTGTGTACTTTTCTTATGCGGGTGAAGCTGTTAAGTAGAGAGTGAAGGCTCTGTAAATATAAAGCTTGTGTTCTTGACCTTTTCCTGTAAGATTTTTTAAAAGTGTATATATTTTGAATAATAATCTCAACTTTAAAAATAACAATTTTAGTTAGTTTTAGCAACAGAAATGAATGAAATGCTGAAATACAGGCCTATTCTACATTTTTTTTTTTTTAAGAGTTTTAGAGTTTTCTTACAATCCCACATCTGGGACCAATTTACTGCATCCACTGTGCCAAAGTCAGTTCAGTTTTAGACTACAAACAAACGGTGAAATTGTGTCTTGCCTAATTTAAGGGGTAAATAATTAACTAATACTGTAGCCACCTGCAAGGAAACAGCTAAAAGCATTTAAAACAGCCCAAATGTGAACAAAACAAGGTAGCTAGGCCACAAAGCCTGCTGCATTTGAATTGAATGTTAGTATGCTTAAACACAGAATGTTCAAAATGAAGAATTGATAATGCAGAATCACTAATAACATATTGTTCATTTGTCTTTTGCTGTCAAAATTAAGTTCAATGGTTTTAAAAAAGTTTTATTTTACAGTTGTTTCACGCTGATAATGTGATGTCTTTAGGTGTGAGGTTGAACAGTCTGCTGGGGCGCAAAGGCTCCCTGGAGAAAATGAATAATTACTGGGACGTGGGCCAGTTCTTCACCGTTAGCATGCTAGCTAACGACATCCCCAAAGCTACTCAGGCTGCCGAGAAGCTCTTCAAACTCAAGCCGCCACTCTGGTAAAGACATTCACAAAAAAAGGTTCTATTCTGTGTTGTTGTGGTGCAGTATCTGTGCGTGTTTGTTATCAGTAAAAAGTACTTTTCATGTTTTAAGCAACACTGTTTTACCGTATGATTTATATTGTTTGTGTACTGATGAAGTACACTTGGTTAATCAATGAAATACATGTTATTAATCAAAGTAATTGTGTTTTAGCCTGTTTTATACTCTGCATTAAAAAAAGAAACAGTGACAGAAGAGGACTAAAAGTAGACCCCCTTCAAAACATCCATTAGTTTGACTCTTTTGTGTGTGATGTTGTTTTAAATATAAAAACAGTGGCCATTTCCTCTCACTGACCATACATATGACATAAAAATTGAAATAATAATCAACAATATGGGGAAATGGAGTGTCATTACAGGGTAATAGACATGCTCCTTGACTTTTGTCCATTTATAATTCAGTCCCATATTGCTTTCCAGTTCCTCTTGTTGCCTGTGATTATGACTTGTCTGATATTTTTTTCCAGGTATTTGCGCTCCGTGGTGCAGAACCTGCAGCTCATCCAGAGGTTTAAGAAACAGACGATAGAACATTCTCCTCAGCGGGACAGACTCAACTTCTGGATGGACATCATCGTCGAGGCCACGCAGGGCACCACCAATCGACTGCGCTTTCCAGTAAACACAATAACACAAACATTCAGATATGCTCAGTCAGATATTCAGAGACTCACACTAACACTTGCTTTTTTTTTCTGTTACAGGTGTTGATTCTGGAGCCAACGAAGATTTACCAGCCTTCCTATGTGTCCATTAACAACGAGGCAGAAGAGAAGAATGTCTCTATCTGGCATGTCTCTCCTGCAGAAACAGTAAGAATATCACTTTTAACCACAGGACCCTTGTACTCTTCACTGCAGCATTTCATTGCACTGCAACATCGAAAAATAAACTTAGTAAATGTGTTTCTCTCCACCTGTTTTGTACATAAAAGGTCTGAATGTAAAATGTCACAGAAATTTGAAAAGAACCTCAAAGTATCTCGAAAAGAAATTTTATGCCTCACTGGTGCTGGTGTATCAATTAAAGCAAAATGTGACGATGTGCAATAGGGCTGTAATGTTCCTTAAATAATACATGAAACCAAAGCAAATGCTGTATTTCCATCAATCTTTAAATGGCACCCAATTTGTGAATTAGCGCTACTTGCTGTATATTTTGCAGATTTTTGCCTTTGTTGATAGGACAGCTCAGATAGATAGGAAACATAGGAGAGGGAGGGGGGATGACATGCAGCAAAGGGCTGCAAGCAAATATAGCTTTTGAGTGAGTTCTGGTTAAATATGTGACCATTCTGTGCAAAAGTGAGCAATGTGAAAATTTAAAACCTCATTCACTTTCATTACAGAAAGGGATCCATGAGTGGAACTTCACTGCCATGTCCATCAAAGGCATTAGGTATGAATGTGAAGTTGGAACTGAATAAAATGCAGAAGGTCCCAAACTGTTTGACATTATGCAGCTAAAACACGTCATTTGTCATGGTTTATTTGAGTTCATAACTATGAGAGATACAATGAACATTTGTTGCACATAATTTAAGGGTTGAAAAGTCGTACATGTAAATATGAAAACTTATTATTCCACAAAGAAGATTACATTGAGTTTTAACATCCTGATGTAAGATGTAACAACACAGTGAAAGATGAGAAAAAATGAGCCAAAGCTTTCATGTACTCCAACTCTTCTGTCTGCAGCATCAGTAAGTTTGATGAGCGCTGCTGCTTCCTCTACGTCCATGATAACTCAGATGACTTCCAGATCTACTTCTCAACTGAGGAACAGTGCGGTCGGTGAGGACACACACCTCTAGATGTGTCTGTGTAGGTGTGTGTGTTTGTCTGCGTTTGTGTTGGTACAGTACGTATGTGCGATTGTATCGCAACATAAGCTGATGGCCATGAACTGGAAATAATAATGTTATCATGTGTGTGTATATGTGTGTTTCAGATTCTGCTCCATGGTGAAAGAAATGATATCTGATGGTACAGGGAATGCTGTCGAGCTGGAGGGGGAAGGAGACGGAGATACACTGGAGGTCATAAATATAGCCATGCTTTTTACAGTAAATATCTGTGTTTATAGTTCCAGTTGATGATTAAGAATGTGCATGTGTTACAGTATGAGTATGACACCAATGAGACAGGAGACAGGGTGGTGTTGGGGCGGGGCACCTATGGAGTAGTGTACGCCGGGAGAGACCTCAGCAACCAGGTCCGAATCGCCATCAAAGAGATCCCTGAGAGAGACAGCAGGTATGATGACTTGTAGTAACCCTGACCAAAGTTTACCACATTCGACATTCAAAAAGTTGTTGTTTTCCATTTTGTTTTATTGTCAAAAAATGCATTGATCGCAAAGCCCAGCCCATAGGAACAGAGTTGGGCTTGACAACTCAATGTAGTGGCTATAAAGTGTAATTACAACTTCTCAGTCTGTCATGTAATGCCACTGGGCCCAAAAAGACTTGTTCCCATAGTACATCAACTTCAATAGCCCTTATTAAAATCCTTACACCCCAGAAGTCCTAAAGCTCACTAATAGCTGATCCAGAGTTATTTTCTTCTGTGATTCATGTGAGTAGGCCCGAGACCAACAGTTTGGAGGCACAGTTAAAGGAAATGCTAGTGCGCTTGCTCTATAGAGAGGCGAAGTCCCTCCCCCTCTGGTGGACCACCATGAGACCATATTTCGGCAAAAATATGTACATACTTTTTGATCATTCAGAGCATATCTATGATTCAGTGTCTGTGGCAGGATTGTCTGCAAGCAGTTCTCAACATGGGGGTGGTGAGCTGACAGGTTGCAACTAATGGTGCTAACAATGGCCCCAGTGCTGACAGAGCTAACATTGTTAACCCAGTGGGGAGCCTGAGGGTGGGCACTACGCTTCTGCAACAACACTGTCATGGACTGGGATGGGGTTATCAGTGGTAACAGTTGAATGATTACAAGCAGAGCGTTGGCGATTAGCTAGCCAGTGGGACACACTTACAGGGACTCATATACACTAACATGCATACACAGCTGGACCACCTACCAAATCAAAGAACAGGAACTTGGATTACAACACACACAGAGGTAGCGTGACTTCATTGTCTGCTCAGGACGCCATTACTCCATTTTGTCTACATAGCAAGTAGTGGTTTGCTGCTATGTTAATGCTCTGAATGTCACATACATTGACTTAAACACAATCTCTGGATTATGGCACAAGTGATGGTAAATGAATGTCTTGTTCTGACAACACTAGATTGGTTAGTTGCTTAAAAATATAAGATTGTGAGGCAAGTTGATGCTGTAACTGAATATGCATTATAAGTAAACTTTATCTGGATAAATGGAAACAAAGTATTTGTCTGTGGTTGTTTCTCTCTCTGTGTAAATTAGGTACTCCCAGCCTCTTCATGAGGAAATTGCCCTCCACAAGTACCTGAAACACAGGAACATTGTTCAGTATCTGGGCTCTGTTTCTGAGAATGGATACATCAAGATCTTCATGGAACAAGTGCCTGGAGGTGTGTTTGTATGAGAAAGAACAATGGTTGAACAATTACACAGTTGTGTGAACTAGGATTTGTTTTTGTTTGAGAACCTTCAGTTCTTAGCAATAAAGGGACAAAAGCACCAGAACAAGAGAGAAATACTGTGTCTACTTTGTGCTTTACTGATAATTTAGCCCTGTGCAGGTAGGATAAATAGTATGTTTCAGAGATCGATGCTTGTGACCTCGGTTACTGAGCGGTCTCTCTAACTGCTTGGTCATCTTCCCATTTCATGATAGGTTTTGGACACTCCTTCTCTTCCTTTCTCCAGGAAGCCTGTCTGCGTTGCTGCGGTCTAAATGGGGCCCGCTGAAGGAGGCAACAATCATCTTCTACACCAGACAGATCCTGGAGGGGCTCCGATACCTGCACGAGAACCAGATCGTTCACCGAGATATCAAGGTACAAGGAAGAACTCCGAACATCGTACAATCATCCGGGAACTGTAACTTCACTGTGGATTAATAGTAAACAGCTGCTGTTTGTCCTCAGGGTGATAATGTATTGGTGAACACCTACAGTGGAGTCTTGAAGATCTCAGACTTTGGTACCTCTAAGCGGTTGGCAGGTGTCAACCCCTGCACAGAGACATTCACCGGTAACTTTGTCTTCTTCTACAATAAATTATATTGCTGTCCTGCTAATATTTGGTACACATAAATATAAATTTGTTTTGTTTTTGTAATTGGCATGACCCCAAAGCCCCAGAATACATTCTTAAACAAAGGTAATTAAAGATAAAGTTAAAAAGTTCAAGTTCTTAATTTTACATATGCAGAGTAATGGTAACAAGGTTTATTCTCAGGTTCTTTCCTTGCCTGGGTCCAGACCTTTGAATCTGCCCATTCCATTAAGTTCAAGTTGACTGGTAGAAGATTGCAACAGGGTACAAAAACAAGTTCTGCCTGATATCAGGCAAGCAATTTCCAACAATACTCATGTATAAATATATGTATAAATAAATAAATAAATAAATATATATATATATATATATATATACAGTACAGGCCAAAAGTTTGAACACACCTTCTCATTCAATGCGTTTTCTTTATTTTCATGACTATTTACATTGTAGATTCTCACTGAAGGCATCAAAACTATGAATGAACACATGTGGAGTTATGTACTTAACAAAAAAAGGTGAAATAACTGAAAACATGTTTTATATTCTAGTTTCTTCAAAATAGCCACCCTTTGCTCTGATTACTGCTTTGCACACTCTTGGCATTCTCTCCATGAGCTTCAAGAGGTAGTCACCTGAAATGGTTTTCCAACAGTCTTGAAGGAGTTCCCAGAGGTGTTTAGCACTTGTTGGCCCCTTTGCCTTCACTCTGTGGTCCAGCTCACCCCAAACCATCTGGATTGGGTTCAGGTCCTGTGACTGTGGAGGCCAGGTCATCTGCCGCAGCACTCCATCACTCTCCTTCTTGGTCAAATAGCCCTTACACAGCCTGGAGGTGTGTTTGGGGTCATTGTCCTGTTGAAAAATAAATGATCGTCCAACTAAACGCAAACCGGATGGGATGGCATGTCGCTGCAGGATGCTGTGGTAGCCATGCTGGTTCAGTGTGCCTTCAATTTTGAATAAATCCCCAACAGTGTCACCAGCAAAACACCCCCACACCATCACACCTCCTCCTCCATGCTTCACAGTGGGAACCAGGCATGTGGAATCCATCCGTCCACCTTTTCTGCGTCTCACAAAGACACGGCGGTTGGAACCAAAGATCTCAAATTTGGACTCATCAGACCAAAGCACAGATTTCCACTGGTCTAATGTCCATTCCTTGTGTTTCTTGGCCCAAACAAATCTCTTGTGCTTGTTGCCTCTCCTTAGCAGTGGTTTCCTAGCAGCTATTTGACCATGAAGGCCTGATTGGCGCAGTCTCCTCTTAACAGTTGTTCTAGAGATGGGTCTGCTGCTAGAACTCTGTGTGGCATTCATCTGGTCTCTGATCTGAGCTGCTGTTAACTTGCCATTTCTGAGGCTGGTGACTTGGATGAACTTATCCTCAGAAGCAGAGGTGACTCTTGGTCTTCCTTTCCTGGGTCGGTCCTCATGTGTGCCAGTTTCGTTGTAGCGCTTGATGGTTTTTGCGACTCCACTTGGGGACACATTTAAAGTTTTTGCAATTTTCCGGACTGACTGACCTTCATTTCTTAAAGTAATGATGGCCACTCGTTTTTCTTTAGTTAGCTGATTGGTTCTTGCCATAATATGAATTTTAACAGTTGTCCAATAGGGCTGTCGGCTGTGTATTAACCTGACTTCTGCACAACACAACTGATGGTCCCAACCCCATTGATAAAGCAAGAAATTCCACTAATTAACCCTGATAAGGCACACCTGTGAAGTGGAAACCATTTCAGGTGACTACCTCTTGAAGCTCATGGAGAGAATGCCAAGAGTGTGCAAAGCAGTAATCAGAGCAAAGGGTGGCTATTTTGAAGAAACTAGAATATAAAACATGTTTTCAGTTATTTCACCTTTTTTTGTTAAGTACATAACTCCACATGTGTTCATTCATAGTTTTGATGCCTTCAGTGAGAATCTACAATGTAAATAGTCATGAAAATAAAGAAAACGCATTGAATGAGAAGGTGTGTCCAAACTTTTGGCCTGTACTGTATATATATGTATAAAAAAAATTAAGAGTAAAAATGACACAAAAATAAGACAACTCAGAAGTTGACGTATAGGAATAAAACAGAACATAATATAGTCCTGGGGTAGTAGACTGGTGTACAGTAGTGCAGTCATGTAGTAATTATATATGCGTAATGAGAACCAGTTATGAACACGCAAGAACAGGATGTAGACATAAATATATACACACTGTTCAGATTTTTTAGCTTGTCAACAGGTAGTAAATTAAATATATATGTAATGTATACTGCCATATATACAAAGATGCAACCAGATACTTTTAAGTTCCCATAAAATAAATACTGATGTTATTTATCAGGTATCATGTCTTGCACTGATCATCACCTGTAGGCCTAGGCCCGTGTCTGGCCAACCAATGATTTGTAGGTGTTTTTAATGGTATATATTTCAATGGAGTTTGTGACCTCCTGAAAACCAATAAAAGGAAATGTTGACTTATCCTGCACTTGGGGCGTATACCAATTTTGAGTCCAGTGAAGTCCAGCCTAACCTAGGTTGCCACAGCTTCATCGTGGGGACGAGCCTGCATCTCTAATATGCAGAATTATATAGCACTCTGCTAGCTGTTTCATGGAAACTTTAGATAAAAGTAAATGACTTTCAGCAAGATGTTCCTTTAATCTGGATTTCATGGGCTCTTTTTTGTAAAGTGCTCATGAATCATGGGGCTCCAACAGTTTTACAGTGGAAATGTTTTCTCCTGAGGATCTTCCCGGTGTATACATCTGATAAATCTGTGGTTTTCAGACAAATTATGAAATCTATTTTCCTATATATGATTGCAAAAATAACACTGTATACCACATAAAGCTAATACAAAATAATAAACTGCTTCAGTAATGACTTTGAGAGGAAGACACTGCACACATGACAGGACAGCATTCAGTCTGGACTGCATAAATGGTGTCATAGAAATGTTGCACTCTATGAGTGTAAATATCAAATGACCCTCAAAATGTCAAGAGCCACTATCAGCCTCTATGGAAACACTCTGACACACGTGTGCGTGCGTGTGTATGAACATACACACTCATGACCATCTGGTCTCCTCCAGCAGCCAGCGAGGTGAGTAATTAGATTAGCTAATCAAGCAGAGGCAGAAGGGTGTTTACCTTTCATTAGCAGGTATATATGTGTGTGTGCATGTGTGTACGTGTGTGTGCGTGTGTGTGTGTGTGTTTGTGTGTGTGTGTGCGTATGTCCTTATCTGTCTCTCCCTCTGACTCCATCTTTTTACAGCTCTCTCAGTCTCCCTGTGTTTACATCAGCATTTAGAGCAGACCGCAAATGCCAGATCTGCTCAGAATGACTGACGACAGACAAAATACAGACAGACAGACAGAACAAAACATAATTAACAATTCATCTGAACTCAGTGTTTAGGGACTAAAATAACTTTAATATCATACCTTCAGTCCTTAAAATTAGCTTTAATGTTGAATTTTTCTTTTCAGCTGCATGCAATGCCACTTTGCCCAAATGTCTGCATCTCAAAAGCAAATCATAAGTACGTCTGTGTTCAAATGCGAACCATGAACACACTAATTTTGGATTCTTTTCTTTTGTAACAAGACCTCCTTTGAAGTAAAATCTGGGTTTGTAACAAACTTTCATTAAAGCTCCAGCCATGCGTCCAGAAACGTTCATTTCAAATTCTCAGCTTCAGTTTGTCAGTCACTTTATTGACAGTAATGCTAAATGACTTGATTATTTAGCATTTAGCAAATGACTCTCCTTATCCTTTAGACATTGTTGTTCCAGGTTACCATCTGCCTCTCTGTCTGCAGGTACCCTGCAATACATGGCTCCAGAAATCATTGATAAGGGCCCTCGAGGGTACGGGGCCCCGGCTGACATCTGGTCCCTGGGATGCACCATTATAGAAATGGCCACTGGGAAACCACCCTTTCATGAGCTGGGAGAACCGCAGGCGGCCATGTTTAAGGTTTGTATTCCATCTGTGTATTTGCCTTCAAATGAGGCTTTGCACATGTTAACTGAAGACATATTTACAATAGAAGCTGGAGACACTGGAGGATCAAGGTTTTGATTTCTTTCATTCCTTAAACAAATTTCTAGGCCTTGATACTTTCATGTAGGTGTGGTTTTCTGTTACAGGTCGGCATGTTTAAGATCCACCCAGAGATCCCTGAGTCCTTGTCATTGGAGGCCAAGTCGTTCATCTTGCGCTGCTTTGAGCCGGACCCTCACAAGAGAGCCATCACCTCAGATCTCCTCAGAGACACTTTCGTCAGACACAACACCAAGGGCAAGAAGAGCAAGATTGCCTTCAAACCATCAGGTTAACGCACACACACAAGCAGTGACAAATAACAAAAGATACAAGTTAGACAGCTCACAACAGGCCGCACATGAAAGACACTGCCACAACAACGGTAAGCAGCTCAGGAGCAAGGGATTTGCTCCCTTTTCCCCTAAATGTAGCTCAGTAAGAAGTTGTTAATTGAAGTAAGGGCTTAAAATGTTCTTAGGCAAGAACATTATTTGCACAGAAGTAAAGAACAACAACATTAAGACCTGCTGGATGAGATCTGGAGTGGGATTCCTGATGAATTCATTGAATGAAGCAATTGGAAACTGGAGGTGAATGGTGTGGAGGGGTGGAAGATGGTTGCATTAATCAGGCACTGAAACAACAGCTGATAGCCTCAGAGAAGTTTACAGATTTTAAAGCGTGACAGCAACGATATGATTGGTTTAGGGGGGATCGTGGCAAAATCTAAGTGCTTCAAGTGTAAAGTGTGATTGACATGGATGTGGGAAAAAGAAAAATCTGAATGTGTAGAGCAAAGGCCTTTGCACACTAATGCACTATTCGGACGGGATTAGTTTTACATGGGCACGTGGGGTAATGTCACTTTACCACAGGACGTCGGTAATATCAATGGCCAATTTGCATGGGATTAGAAATATCAGTACAACTACCACAAGTGGGAGGGGTAAATCCATTCACGCACTGCCGTCCCCTCCTGTCGTCATGTGTGTATGACGTTGCTTCCTGTGCGTACCACACTCGAACACACTTGAATCGTGTTCGTCGTAGGCCCACAGTACCTGAGGTTTCACACGGACTTGTCTGACTGTGAAGTGCAAAACTGAGTGCTTCTTCAAGAGCCTCCATGCTTGAAAATCTACGAAATACCACTTGTAAACAGGATATGACGAAGTATCTACACACATATTTACTGCTGGTCTATTCGCACGAAATTAGTATTACCTGAAGTGATTGTCCGGAACCCTTTTACAGAAGGTAAAAGTGGTGGTAATCTTTACTGACATCGTGCGGTAATGATTACTGACATGGCACATTCGGACGGGACTAAAATCTCTGGTAATTATTACTTTACCCCACCGACCTATGTAAAACTAATCCCATCCAAATAGGGCTTAAGTCAGTATTTTTTGACTGTTTGATCCGTTATCCGATAAAAACTGTTCCAGAAACCTTGTTCACTGAGTCTGATGCGTTTTGTTGTTCTGTTGGTTGCAAAAATTAGCAGTATGAGACAAAATGTAAAGACAATTTTACTCCCTTCCCTCCCTGTCTGTACACACTCAGCCCGAGTCTTATATAAATAATATTGTGTGACTATGAAATTGCACGCTGTTCTAGCCATCATCATTGCTGTTAGGCATTTCTGAAAAGTCTAACGTTACCTTCTGTTTGTCGTGAAAGATTAAAGAATGACTTTGATTCAATTGGTTCGACATTTACTTCCTGGCCTGCTGTCCACCTCTGCCCCGTTCCTCTCGCTTGTTCTGGATATATATGTCCTGTAGGTTACACCACATTTTCGTCACTGCTTCTTGGTCACACAACTCATCAAAGGCTTTTGACAGATGTGAAAAAGCGCCGGAACTCAAACCTGTTTGGAAAACTTTAATGATGGACAGAAGTTTTGAGTCGGTTTGTCAACATGATTGACCTATCCTGAGGCAGTGTGTAGTTTTAAAAGTGCAACGATTTTGGACGAAAAATACAGACTTGGTGTGCAAAGTCCTTATGCATGAGAAAAGGTAATTCAAGTCTCAAGACTTACATATGTTCCCTCCTTACTTTCCAGACTACATCCACAATGTTTCGTTGCCGGTGCAGTTGCAGTGCGAGGCTACCGGGAGCAGCAGCAGTGAACACGGTTCTGTGAGCCCAGACTGCGATTCCAAACACGACGTTTTCTTCCAGAAGAAGAAAAGCTCTGGCTCTGAGAACCTGCTCAAACCTCCCAACTCCAACTACCTGAGGTGTGCACATGTGTTTCTTCAAGTTTATAGATTTTACAGGACTTTGAGATCCAAATTCAAAGATGGGTTTCAGATTTCTTAAACATCTTGGACTTGCTTTGTCTCAGCTGCCACTGCTTTTCTCAAGTTGCATATAAAACCTTTTTTACTTACACCAACCGTGACGTCATCCTGGCACATGCAACTTGGATGGCATCTGAAAAGCCTCTTTCGAGGAGTCATACTTTTTCTGAATGCAAAAATATATATATATGTTAAAGCTATGTGTTACTGCAGACAAAATCCTGCTGGGACGGTGCAGATCATGTGACGAGATGTAAATGAATGTGCGTGTGTGTATGTGTGTATGTGTGTGTGTTTTAGTGGCAGGTGGCCTGATTGAGCCCACATTGTGCTCCGCTGCCTTTTACAACACTGATATAATGAGGTCTGATCATTTTATGAGCTGCAGCTGGCGGCTGAGCACACACACGCACATCTGCGCGGGCTCAGACACACGTGTGTGCGTACATACGTGCACGACCTGCAGCGCTGACTCATGCTGCTTCTGCACTTTCCTGGGCACACATAGTAGCCAGGAGAGGCTTGTATCTGTAAATAAACTGGACAGTGTGTCATGCTGTTGTAAATCAGCTGTGTGCTTTATGTGTTATTTTATATTGCAGTGAGATTACTCTGTGTGTGTGTGTGTGTGTGTGTTGCAGTGTTCCAGATGAGGGTTCGGTGTCGGAGGACCGCAGTGTCCCCCCCTCCCCTGACGACAGGGATAGCGGTCTATTCCTGCTGAAGAAGGACAGCGAGAGACGGGCCATTCTGTTCAAGGTCCTCAATGAGGACCAGGCAAAGGTCATCTCTAACGTGAGGGAGAACTACATCCAGGTGTGTTTGTGTGTTTGTGACAAAGGTTTACTGCTTACAAGGATTTATCCACACCAGGAGCAGGAATTACAAAACAAATCCTTTAAAAAATGTAATCAAGTCGGTAGATAAATCAGTAAATAGTATTTTTTTCTATGACATTGACATTACTGACATTGCTAACTCCAAGTGGTGATACCAAAAAAAAAAATCTTATCATATTCATCATTTTATTGTTGAGAAGGTCAATGCAGAGCTTAAATTACAAGCCAAAATTTACAGGTCACAGTGTACGCTTGTGAACCGCATCTCGTTGCCATCGCCATCAAAGACAACAAGTTTAAGTACCACACTGAGGTTAAGGTTTTTGGCTCAGAATATGAGAAAAGGATAACGGCCTTTTTTACCATCTTTATCAAGAGTGTCTCTCCGTTGGTTTGGTGCTACAGTATTTACACTGAATCATTCAGCATAACGTTTTCCAACCTTTGTTATCTCTGCCATTACAGATAAATTAATGAAGCTAAGCTCCAGAAGTTAACGTTAGCTTAACTAGAGCCCTTTGGACAACAGCTAACAATGATGTACGATCACCAAAGTACAAAAACTAGAACAAAATAGGCTAATGAACTCCCAGCAAACAAGGTAACATGATGAACAACGCAGCTACGAGCTAACGTTACTCTAACTTTGGCTAACGTTAGCTAGAGATGTTAAAGATAACTTTATATTTCTTTCCAGCAAAGTGACAATATGTTGCCTCAAACACTATGTTAACTTACCTTAGAACAGATGTAGACATCATTGTTAATCTTATATATGTTGAGTTGATGTTGTGGTCTAACGTTAGCTACCACACAACTTTATCCAAAGGAGACACTTTTCTTGGTTGAGAAAACTGACATTCTGTAATGCATTTCAATGAACGTCCAGGCAGAGAATGTCTAAGAGTATGGGAATGGCTATACGCACTGTGATTGGCTCATCGCATTTGAGGGCAGGACTCAGCCATAGGTCAATTGGAATTATTTGAGAGATGCTATAATCTGCAACTATTTTTTCTCCATTGCATCAAACATTAGAAAATTTGCAGAAACAAAGTAACATAGGGCTTTGTTCAAGTGGCCTACATAAGGTCACATCTATTAAGGCATGAATTCAGTACACTCCACTTGCATTATGAAGTGTAAAACTTTCAATCGCAGGACATTTTAATGTACATCTTAGGTAAGAAGAGTCTGCATAGGCCTTGTTCACAGCAGGCTGTGTTTCATTAGTGGTTCAACATGCCCTTTTTGACTTGCCCTCACTGGAATCCCTGCCGCCATCTAAAGTGTCCTTCCATTTGTTTGAAAAACTGAAGTTAACTTGTGGAGATTAATGCTTGGAGGGCTAAAGGGGCAAGTCAACAACGATGATCTCTCCGGAGGTGTATATCAACCACAGTACATTGCAGTTATGCATTTAATGCAAGAAAATACATCCATGGTGAGGTGGCAGTATGTGTATAGATTTGCTCATCTATTCGTTTCTTAAGGAAATCTCAGATAGCTTGATATTTTACTAAAAAAAAATGTCGTGAAACTAATTGCAGTGAATATTTAGTTCGATAGTTGTACTGTTCTGTTTTGACTGATTTATTTCAAATATTATCTGTAATCACACAGAAAATGTGCTGTTTTAACAGATATAAACCTGTAGCCTTCACCCACTGAAAGGAGTCTGCAGGTATATCTGATGATTTGCAAAAAGATCTGTGATAGTTGGGCTGAAAGTGAACAAAGGAAGCTGCGTTCCATTTAAATACCCCGCTCCTCCCCTGCCCGATTTCCCCCCGCTCTCCAAGTGGCCTCCATACGACATAATACCGTTACTTCATACCAATTTCTGTGGGCAAGTAAAGCTACTGATGAAACTCAGCGTTCAAATTGTCGTGGTTGGAAAAGCACAGGTGAAACTGATAACATTAACAACTGCTCAGTTTAATTAAGTGTCACAGTGAGCTATTCTAGTGACCCAGCATGCACAACATCAGGGTCTCCCCTCAGTGGAATGCAATTATATTTAATAATATTAAATACACCTGTGCTTTTTCTGCTGTGACGTGTCAAATGTCTGCTGTGGAAAAAGGTCTCAGGCTGTCTGCCATAGCTTCTTTTCTACCACTCGGGGGCGCCATGTCATATATTTTAAAATACTACACATAACAGCTCTGATGACACATTTTCATTCAAAAGGCTTTAAATTTGTAGTCTTTGTGGAACTCTATGCTTGATGTGCAGTGTCTTTCATTTTGGTTTTTAACCACATTTTAAACCCATTCAGTCCCATAAATCTTTCCCACTGATAGACTTTACATTTGGTCTGATTTTTGTTTTCTGCATAGGGCAGTGAAGAGCTTCAGCTGTCTGTCGAACACATCAAGCAGATCATCTGCATCCTACGAGACTTCATCCATTCCCCAGAGAGGCGCGTCATGGCCGCCACCATCTCCAAGCTCAAACTGGACCTGGACTTCGACTCCACCTCCATCAATCAGATACAGTTGGTGCTCTTTGGCTTCCAGGACTCGGTCAGCACACACACACACACACACACAGCAGTTCATTTAGTACTGTATATGCGACCTGTTATACAAGGGATTTGTCCCTTTTAAAATGATGTTGGCACTTAACAAAGCAGCAGCTTGACGCAGCAATGGCAGACATGACATAATGTTAAATGACACATGCTAGCAATTGTAGGCTGATACAAATAGC
Source organism: Epinephelus lanceolatus (assembly GCF_041903045.1). Classification (NCBI taxonomy): domain Eukaryota; kingdom Metazoa; phylum Chordata; class Actinopteri; order Perciformes; family Serranidae; genus Epinephelus; species Epinephelus lanceolatus. The sequence continues at coordinate 12,930,751 of NC_135753.1, read as the reverse complement.
TGATATGAGTTTATGTAATTAAAAACAACATTGGTAAACATGTTACATTTTCACAGTAATAAGGCAATATTTCAGGAATATTTGTGGACAGAAACCATGTTGAATTTTGTTCTGGTTTTATAGCAGAAATGAACGTGCAGTGTTTTAAAACATCAAGTAATCAGTCATTATTAAGTGCCATTGTAAAGTTCCTGATTTGTTCATCCAATCCACAATTCTTTTAACTCATCAGCATTTTGTATCAATTTGAAAATATTCAAATATAGGCCGCAGTATGAACCAGACCTGGCAGAATGGTCCAGCTTCATCCAAAATGATGCAGAGAAAATTGTAGGAAAAATGTCTTACATCTTTAATTTTTGATATCAGCCCAAAAAAAGTGTCTAAGTACATCCGTTTTTATACAGTGAAGCTAAATGGACTCATCCAGACATGTCAATTTGGTTCTTAGAGTGTGTAATTACAGATCATCTTTGGTCTGAATATCTGTCTTTATGGTGTGTGTGTGTGTGTGTGTGTTTGTGTGTGTGTGTGTAATGTTCTCAGGTGAACAAAGTCCTGAGGAACCATCACATCAAACCCCATTGGATGTTTGCGATGGATAACATCATCCGCCGAGCTGTGCAGGCTGCCATCACCATCCTCATACCAGGTCAGAAGCCTGAGTTTTTACTGCCATCTAGTGGACACGTGTGACTTTCTGTCCTTTATCTGCATGTTTGCAATAAAATTACTACTTAATATTCATATTATGCCACAAGAACTTAGCTTACAGCTCCACATGTGCCTCTGACAGAGCTGCAGACCCACTTTGGCCCAGCGTCAGAGTGTGAGGGAGCAGAGAAGGAAGATGAAGTGGATGAAGAGGAGTTTGGTCCCGTCTTAGTGCCTCACACCGACGACCCCGGGACGACTGCTGATCCCACCCACCTCGCCGCCAGCACGCTAAACTCTGGCCACTCACAGGAGCATCAACGCTCGCATCATCAACTGGGTGCCCAGCTGGGGCGACTCAAACAGGAGACCAACAGGTACATGCAAGCACACACACGTAAACGCTATTTTATGTCTTATCCTTTATTGTTCATGTTTACTTTAAAGCAACACAATGGAGGATTGTGCTTTTTACCTCACGGGGTCCCCCTATAGACGAAAAACGGTATTGTCTGTTACAACTGTCGCAAAAATCTTTCTGCGCGTGCATTTGTTGACAAGCCAACGATACCAGTGAACTTCCTGAAGCTGGCCGTGTAACGCATGATCATTATATCTTAAGAACAGGTAAAGTAGCCTTATAGCATTTTGTACATACATTATTAGGCCAGCTGCTTTATATATTTATATTTATTCATTTTCAAAACTCAGAAATGAGTTGCTCTCTGCATGTCAGGGCTGACCTCCTCCTCACAGGGCACGCGCACACACACACACACACACACACACAAACTCAACAGAGTGAAGTCAGACAACAGCAGAGAGGCCACGGTGCATATGAAGGGAATATAACTTCAAGATTACTCTAGTTAACGACAACTACGCTTGTTACTGTAAGTAAGTGCGATAAAACCTCTGCCAGCCAAGCCAATACTTTATCAATACATGTCATCAGCATGTAGAAAGGAGGAAAGCATTTCTTTCATCCCCTCTGCTGTCCGATTGTTAAACACATCCTTATGAATTGTATTGTGTGTATTGTGGATTGGGTACTGTGTACCTCTATGTATTTTATCATCCAGTGCCGGTATTGACTATTTTTAATGAACATATTTATTGGTGTTTGTTTTTTTTTTTCCCCCACATTTTAATGTTATTCATCATGGCGACTAACAGAATTTGCACACAGCTGTCAATTTTCAGAATCAGAATCAGAAATACTTTATTGATCCCCGAGGGGAAATTATTTGTTATTCTTTCTATGTTCTATGTGTTGTGTGTGTGTTGTTGTGTGAGCTGTCAAATGAAATTGCCCTGTAAGGGATTAATAAAGTTGTCTTGAATCTTGAATCTTGAAAGCCATATTTCAGTCTGCTCTGTCCACAGTCTCTCATTCACCGCTATTATGATTTCCAATCATGGTCGACACAAGCACATCGCACTAGCTAAAATGAAAGCTGTCTGTATGTAGGCTAACACTACAGACAGTGAGTCTCCTTAGTAGAGGGGGGACAGCAGTAACCTCCTCCTCTTACAGCTCTCTCCAGCATGTGAAAGCTGGGCCAATATTAATCCTTGTTCGAGCTCATTTTATCGCTCTCCCGTTTTCTTTTCTTCGTCTCCTCGGACAACACCTTCACCTTCTTCCTTTTCTTTGTGGCTTCAGCTATGACAACCACGTCTAACTTAGTTCACCTCGGTTTGGCTACGCTACTCTAAAGAGAGGAGGGGGATATGACGTATGCCGTAAAGCAGCCAAATTTTGTAGTCTTTTTTTGTGTCCGGGTTCCTACCCGAACCCCGAAACTGCATAGTGCCAGTGCAAGTAAAACAGACGCTCTCAAGCAATGATGGAGGTGTCATCCAACCTATTGTGAGTTGATGTACCATCACAAGGATCTTGGATATATATTTTGAGGGCTCAAAAACTCCATTGTGTTGCTTTAAATTATTTTTTATTGTTTTTTTTGTTTTTTTTAATTGTTTTCTTTTCTATTCGTATGTATTTATATTATTTTGCAATTTATTATTATTACTATTCTATTTATTAGATCTTTTTAAACTTATTTTTATTATAACTATTACTATCTTTCTATCTCTCTCTGTATAGGGGTATGTTTATTTACTTGTCCGGAAGCTGGCCTTGAAAACCTAAAAATGTCAATAAACAAAACTGTGGGAAAAACACTTAGCTACACATTAAACTAAAGATGAGTGAAACAATCAAAAACAAAGTCAGTTAAGTGGGATAGTCCTCTTTTTTCCCTTTGATGTGGTTCACATGTGGTGAGGGAGTGCCATTCAGAGATTTCAACATGAGCAGTACTTAATGGCACTCGCATACACGCATCCGCATGCTCACACACAAACACACACACCCACACATAGAAATGAAAAAAGTGCTGCGGGCACATCGTGTGAATGGAGGGCAAGATGATGGAATTCCACTTGTATTGATCATGTGACAGGAAGCGGAGGAGATGGAGAGAATGTGCGCCTTCAAGCACAGACACCCACCCATGATGATGATGAATGCAAAAGCTGCAGGGCTGATAGATGTTTGTCACTAGATCCCGCAGAGTGATGACACACAGCACAGGCCAGAGCAGGAGAAGTAAAAGTGGAAAACCTCAGCAGCAAGACCTCATGGGATCTTTAACATATTTACCACAGATTTAATATGTTACTATTAATTATGAAAAACTGAACTAACTGAATGTATATTGTATTATTATAAAGCAGATGAGAACATAAGGCCAGTGTTGACATTTGAGAATACGTTACAAAGATTCTGATTTAAAATCATTTGACTGATCTCTTTAATACACAAAGTGGCCCATCATGAGTTAGAAACAGGCCCCGACAAGTTACTTTCGTTACACTTAGTTTCAGATTCCAACTAAAACATGATGATGTGGGAGAGGCAGCCTTTGGAGAAATGTAACTGATTAAAGGAGTAATTAACTGCAACACTCCTTTTGTCATTTACTTCCTGACTAGATATATACTAAAGCAGAGAATAAGTGAAGATAAATATGCCAGCAATGAGGAGTATTGCGTGGTCATGCAATGTTGAACTACACCCCCACGAGAGTTGACACCGGGAAAGAGACTGACTTAGATCTCTATCTTTAAGGTGAAGATACCTGTTTTTAAAAAGTGTTTGTAGAGGTGTTTTTTCCTCAACTTTTTTTGCTTCGTTTAGGTTGGAGCATCATATTCTTTTGTACTAAAATTAATTTGCAGTCTCGCCTTGCTCTTGGCTTACAGCCACACACCTGTAGCTCATGTGTCTGTGATAGTTTTTTTATCTCAGAACCCTGATGAGGGCTTTAAACTGAAATTCAGTTGGTGTCAGCCATGCGTTACAAAACATTTGTGATGACGCTCAGGGCCCACAAGTACCTTGGATCTTTTTATCTTGTTTGGCCATAGCTCATGACCATAGGTGAGGGTTGGGACATAGATGGGCAAGTAAATTGAAAGCTTTGCCTTCAGGCTCAGCTCTCTCTTCAAAATGACAGTCCAGCGCAGCGCCCACATCACTGCAGAAGCCACACCAAACCGCCAATCCATCTCACGTTCCATTCTGAACTCATTCGTAAAACCAAGATACTTGAACTCCCTCGCTTGGGGCAGTAACTCTCTCCCAACTCAGAGTTATTAATGCGCTGGAATCTCAAAATAATTAAGTATATTAAGTCATTATTTTGAGAAAGCTTCTCCTTATTTCACAATATCTTACTATAAAATGACGAAAACTCTGTCTGTGTGTGTGTGTCTGTTGTAACAAAAAGTGAGACATCGCTGCTTTCCCCTTGGGATAGTGACCTAAAAAGCATTTGCGGATTTAGTAAGACATCTCTACTTCTACTGCCAGGATTGTGGCTACTCAGACAGGGTATTTTAAGTTGAAACATGTCATTTTTTCCTAACCATCTTACTATATAATGATGAAAACTCTGTCTATGTGTCTGTTCCACGTTTTTCTCCTCACTGACTTGGTCAATCCATGTGAAATTTGGCACAGTGGTAGAGGGTCATGGGAGGATGCGAATGAAGCAATATTACATCAGTTAGCCAAAGGGGGGCGCTATAGCAACCGATTGAAATTGCAAACTTTGAATGGGCATATCTCATGCCCCGTATGTCGTAGAGACATGAAACTTTGCACAGAGATGCCTCTCCTCATGAGGAACACATTTGCCTCAAGAACCCATAACTTCCGGTTATATAGATTTTCCGCCTTTTTGAATTTTTTGAAAAACACTTCAAATCGATCTCTTCCTAGGAAGTTTGACCGATCTGCATGAAACTCAGTGAACATAATCTAGGGACCAATATCTAAAGTTCCCTCTTGGCAAAAGTTGGAAAACTTACTAAAACTGAGCTTCTATAAGGCAATGAATATTGCGGAGGGCGTGGCTCATCACATAAAGGTGTATAACATCTCAAGGGTTTCACCGATCACCACGCAACTTTGTAGGCATATGACCACACATAATCTGAGGGGACCCCTCCATTATTGACCCCATCAAACAAAATGGGGGCGCTAGAGAGCTAATTTCTTATCTAGGCCTAACCGCCATATCGATTTTTACTGAACTTGGTAGATATGTAGAACAGGACGCCTCAAGGTGACTGGAGAAATTTAACTCTAATTGGCAACTGGGTGGCGCTATAACAACAGAAAAATGCTTAAAAATGGCTAAAATGGGACCGATCGCTGTGGCTCCCCCTGTGGCCGAATGTTGTTGTTTTCTTTTTTAATTTTTGGTATGACTAAGTCATGGTATGGTATGCTGTACATAATCACGGAAACTGTCGGTGTGTCATTCTATCTGTCAGTCACTCTGTCTGTCCCACGTTTTTCTACTCACTGACGTGGTCAATCTATGTGAAACTGCACACAGGCATTGAGGATTGGCATAGGTAGAAGGTGACAAAGCTACCAATGGGTATGGTCTCGTTAACTCATTATTTTTGAGATACTGACTCGCTGTTTTGAGATAAATCATAATTCTGAGATACTAAGTCATTATTTTAAGTTAAGCCATTATTTTGAAAAAAAAAAATTCTTGTTACAATGACTTACAGGATCTTTTGTTTTTTTTCCATTGCATTGGCGGAAACGGGTTTCCATACACACCTGATAGTTTCCAGTCTGTGTGAAACGTTCACTTTTCATTACCTGGTCGCACCAGTTTTGAGCTGCTCTTTTAAACTGAAATTATGCTGCTTGTAGCTCTAATTTTCCTGTTAGCAGGGACGCGGAGCTACTTTTGCCACTGTGAGCAATGACATTCAACACGACACCGTTAAAAAGCTGCAATAATCTCACTCTGCACAGAAGCTGTAAGGGGGTATTTGTGTGTGGTTTTTTTTACACTTGTGTGGATACGATACATTCTGTTCCAGTGTTTCACATTAAGCCCACGCTTGACAGGAAGTTGGATTAACTAATAACCTAATTTTACATGCAGGGCCACACAAAGTCTTTAGGCTCCTTCTGCAAGTTTCTTCTTCCTACAATTACCCATAACTGCATACATTTCTATCTATTTGACAGCTCTCATCTGCGCTATCTATCGCAGCCCTCCCTGCTGAATGCCTGTGAGATTTAGTGCTTACTATAACAGATGTCAATGTTAATGCAGGCTGCTGGAGGAGCTGCTGCAAAAGGAGAAGGAGTACCAGCAGGTCCTGAAGGCCACACTGCAGCAGAGAACACACGACTTGGAGCTGGTCAGAGTCAGACACAAACCACCAGGTAAACATGTTGATAGATTATTCTCTTGTTGCTGCTTCTCTTCCTCTCTAACGCTTTTTTCTTTTACAGATATTGCACCTCCCTCCATCTTCCAAATCCCAGCTGACCAAGAGCCAGACAAGCAGCTCACTGATTGGCTGAGAGAGCAGGGGGCAGATGCTGACACCATAGATAAGGTTAAGTGTCTGTTGGCTTTTAAATATCTGTCTATGAGCAGCACATCAGTGCAGTTTCAAACTAATGCCTGTTGTGTTGTGTTGTAGTTTGTGCTGGAGGAATACGCACTGACCGACATTCTCAATGACGTTACCAAAGACGACCTCCACTGTCTACGCCTACGGTATCTACTCTGTCATTAATCCTGCCACACATTTAACAGAAAGGAACATCAAATCAAGCTTCTCTTGGAGGGTGACAAACATCATTAGAAGAACTACTAATCCTCACAGTTCTTTAAAACAAAAATGACATGCACACGTGTACAAAATCTCCATTTTGCCTCTTTGACATTGACCCTGTTTTACCTGAGCTGTCTCACGGCAAAATCAGCAGGTGCTCAAGGGATCTGACATTATAGTAGCATACCTTGCAGATTTTTAGCAAGGCTGCAGGTCTGTCAGAATTTCTGCGAAAGAAACTTTAACAGCATCAAGGGAATAAACCTCAAAATGCTAACTCAACAAGCACAGGGGTTGATTTAAATTAAATTTGTTGTGCCACCCTACGTGTTTTGTGTACAATCTGTTTGTGTCCTTATGAGGCTTTTGGGTTGATCTGTATTGACTGTGACATCAAAAAGCCTTCATCTCTTCTTGTACTCAATTTCAGCCTCTGAGAACATAAGTGATGCAACCAAATTAAGGATCAGCCTCGTTGCTTTTGTAATGAACCTAATGGCGTCTTTTAGGGCCAGGCCGAGCCGACGGACAATGCTGGATCATCGATGGGCATCTGTCGCCCTGGTTTTGATGGTGTGTCTCACACTGTTGGCACCAGTCAGCTCTTGTTGGCTTTTTTCAGCTGATTCAGCGTCAGAGATGGCAGAGCTCGTCGGTGAATGAAATCACTCCGATTGGCAGTTCAACTTAGTGCATGAGAGTAAAAACAGAAGTTTGGGAAGCAAATAAACGACTAAAGTCAAAAGGGAGTGAGTTCAAAACAAACTTGTTATATTAGGTATGATAATTTTTTTTGCCATTGAACTCTTGTAATTGTCATTGTGCTAACTGTCTAGTCTAGTGTGTGGAACCTGTCCTGTCAGTCTTCTGGTTTACCTTCTTGAGTGGTGTATACAGACTAATGCCGCTATTATTTCCTTTATTATTTCCTCCCACACAGGCACAGAGTGTACGTGCTAGTTGGCTGTTGGCTGTAATCTATGTTTAGCTGCAACTTTTTTGGCAGAGACACATGCAATGTGAGGTGACGCAGCAGTTGGCCTTTGTTTCCACTAATCCTTTGATGTAGGTTTGGAGTGTCTGGGCCTTAAATCAAAAAACAAAGAATAAAACACCATAAGAATAAAGTAAGACAGATAATATGAATTTAAATCAGCTTCCAAGAGTAGCTGAAGTAGATCTTCCTCTCTGAATGACGAATTTTGACACTATCATACACAAATCTATCATGATTAATCCTTCTTCTCCTCAGTGGTGGAGTCCTCTGCCGCATCTGGCGAGCCATCCAGCGGCACCGAGAGCGAGAGAGGCTGAAGGGCGATGAACGCACGAAAGACGCGTGATGAGATACGCTGACTACAACTCTGGAGGACTCTGTTTGGCAGAAAACACGCACACATCTGCACACTACTAGCCCTGCATGGCGATGTCCCCTTTCTCTCTTTCTCTCTTCTCCACAGTGCCTTTTCATGTTGTAGTCTCTGCGTCGTGTGTATTGAATCTTTGATTGACTGTTTGTCTCCACGCAGTGTCAGACTGGACCAGACCAAAGCGCTTTAGCGCAGGCACAACTGTATATACGCACATTTGAATGTATATCTGTGCCAAGATGTATTTAAGTGCTCAAGAATTTTGAAAGAAAAATCCAACAGTTTAAAGTGATATTCCACTCCAAATCATTTTAGTATGAGACCGTCACCTGACTGTAGACTTGGCGTTGGTAGTCTGATTCTCCACAGAGAATCAAAATGTCCATAAAGAGTTTTCAGACTGCCCCTGTAGCATCATCTGTCCAGTGGTTTTCATTCAAATTCTCAATACAGCAACATGACTTTGACAAAATGTGGTTATATTGCTCCTGTCATACCCGTCACATGATTGCTGAACTCATGATCACGTACGTACATTGCTTTTCCTCCTCTTGTTCCTGCATCAGTCAGAAGCACTCTATCATTCTTCATACTCTGTAGACAAACAAACAGCTGAATTATGCTGCAGGAGTGGACTGACAAGTTTACCTAAATGCTTTGCAAATGAATCCAAGCACTGTCCCTGTTCTCTGTAAAGGAGTACAAATGTTATTCAGCCAAAACCTTTAGCCCCAGGGTCTTCAACAGGGGGTCCGTGGACCCTAGGGTGTCCTCAGAGTTACTATAGGGGGGCCACCAAATGGCCTCTAAATAATCTAATTAATTAATTAATTAAAGTTTCAGTAAGTAAAATGTGTCAGAAAATTCAAATTAACTTGAATCTAACATATTATTAGCCAAGATAAATCAGCCTATTCATAAAACCATAAATTCATAAAATTTGTTAAAGGGCCAGTGTGTAATATTTGGCATGGTTTATTGTCAATCTGAATCTGAATCTGAATATTCTACCCATTAATATGTTTATACAAGTGTATAATCGCTATAAAATAAAATTCATTTGGTTTTCGTAGCCTTATAATTATGCTTTTATATATATATATATATATATATATATATATATATATAGCAAGGGCCTTGCTTTAGAGAGGTCGCCATCTTGCGCCGCCATATATGTACGGCAGACCGAGCGGACAGTCCAGCCAGCCAGAGAACGCGTTTCGCATATATAAATGAACCAACGAAGACAGCGGAAGGAAGGAAGAAGGAGGAGGAAACAGCAGAGAGTGTTAGTAGTTCGTCGATAGAGAGTAGTGAAAGGTTTTTTTAGTTATAAAGTTTGCAAATGGACCACACTTACCACGCAACAGGAGAGAATGAACCCGAACCGTCATCTGTGAGGAAAAGAAGACGCAACTTCACTCCTTGTGATGCACTCTCTGCGGCGCTTTTCCTCCTGATGATATATCTCCCCAACAATGGCAGCAGTAGCACCGAATCCCATTCTGTGCATTCAGCCTCTCTTCTCGCCCGCTCAGCATCAAACGAGTTCCTCATCTGTGTGCTCCGGCTCAAACAGGTATGGCTCTGGGTCTGTGTCCGCTACAAGAAACTCTTCAAAATCGCGCTCAAAGTCGTCCGTTGCAGCTACTATAGTCCAGAGATATTGCTAGGCTAAATAAACAGCTGAGCTCTGTTTACCGGCTACGCTGTCAGTCAGTGTGCGGGCTGGAGATTGGCAGAGCAGAGAGGGGAGGGGAGTCCCCACTCGGTATGGTAAACGAGTATGTGTGTATGAAGTGTGTCTGTTACGCTAGAAGAGTCAGAATTTGGGACGGAATCTTTTACCTCCTGGAGTGTTACTGGAGTTTTTGGAGTGCTCAAATAAACGGGCCTTTTTCCCGAACGCTCCTCTGGTCTCCTGCTCGTGAGGGATTCATTACAATATCGTAACATGGTTTAGATTTCTAAATAAATATTCACCTCGTCGCTAGATAGACCTACTCCTGAAAAACTCGTGTCTGCGCAAGGCTTTTTGTCCCTTCGAGGCCACCGTCATTTACCCAACGGGAGGGGTGAGCGAGTGAGCCCTGCAATCTAGAATTTGACCACTGATGTCACTGTTTTCAACCCATTTTACACACTGGCCCTTTAACAGTACACAACATTTTTGATTACGTTTGTTACCCAGCAATTGTTATGTGATCATGTGAGTTAGCTAACACTACATCACTGTGTGGCACCTGTAATTATTTTTGCATATTAGCTAGTTAGCTTTATTACTACGTCAAGTGTACAGACATTCTTGTGTGCCACAGTGGATTGTTTCATAACTTTTTAACAGACTCTGACACACCGTGGAAACCACCACTGAAAGTGCAGATGGTGAGGCTAACGCACCTAGCAATGCTAAAACTGCTGCTTAGTTAGCAGCTAGGCAAACAAGAGAAGACCCGAAAGATATTCAGAGCTATCTCAAGTGCAACTCTTTTTTTGAAAATATATGATTGTCTTTGGACCAAGGGGTCCTTAGCCTGAGAAACGTTGAAGACCCCTGCTTTAGACTATTTGTCAGTCCCCTTGTTTTTCAGCCAACTCATTATAAAACAACAAAGATGCCTCAGACTGTTCCTGCTTTAGGTTCTTTGCTTTCATAATTCCCTGGAAAATTATTCTGAAACTTTGCAAAGGTAGAATACACAAGCTTATGCGCACGCTATCTATTTTTCCATTTATGGCAGCAGATCTCTGTTATAGGCAAAGCTGAAAAAATAATGCAGCCACATTTAGATAATTTATTTAAACTTGCAAACACATGACTGCCACCACATCACTGTCTTCACATTTGTCTGCATAATATCAAAATTTCCATTATATTCTTAATGAAGTGTTTCCTCCTCTCTGCATACCTGTACTTTATTGTTAATTATTCCATCTGTTATGTATGTGCCTGTCTGTTTCATTGATTGCTTTACAACTGCAATAAATCTGGAAATAATTAAGTTCATGCCTATTTTGATTTGTTTTACACTCTAGTCAGATAAAAGCATATCAAATCAAATGACAACTTTGTCACCTTCTGAGATAATTTTTCATGCTGTGACATACACCTGCAGCATATTCCCAATATGTTACTGCCATTTATCTTTTTCACTTTTTGGCCTTCTAAAATAGTATTCAGGACGATGCAGAGGCCTTCAAATAGTCTCCCAGTGATACTGAGGAGACACCTACCTGCTTTATCGCTCAACATTTTTATGTGGTTTTAATTAAGACATTACTGGAAAGAGGGGATTCTTTGCTTTCTAATGATGTCAGTGTTGTCTTTGGTCTTTGTCTTTGGACATTGACCTTGGGACTTTGGGTGCATGCTGTATATTAATATTACTATATAAGAAGCCAAAACTTTGTTTATTTGACATCAGATGAAAACCTACTGTCCCACTGCCTTGTTACTGTAAGCCTTGCATTCATAATTTCAGGGAGACACAGAAGGAGTGGTGTTGAGTAGGACCACAGTGCAGTTTACAAGTGTTTGCTGCTAGCTTGTCATCGTCCTATATAAGTTTCAAAATTGTAGTTATCATCTAAATTTGGCTATGAGAGTTTCATAATCTGAAAGCCAAGACTGGTTTTTCATTTGAAATCTAACAAAACCCCAAAATGAGAAATCAAGATGGTGATTTTTATCTAGAAATTAGCTGTAGCAACATCAGACTGATTTTGATAGAGCACGCCACTGCAGACACTGTGAGACATTTGTATATTGCTGGAAGTCTATATTGCAAAATGTGCCTGAATGTATTTATTCATTAGTCCTGCCCGAAACCTGTTTGCCTCCTACGTACCTTTCATTTCCTCTCCTGGCTCATTGAATTTGAATACTGTAATCTTGTGTTTGATCTACTTGTTTAGCCAAATGACTCCAGTGATACCTGTTAACTTAGTCTGTAACCACTGGCCTTTAAAGAGCCCTTTCCAATAAAACTGTGGTATTTTATTTATCTGCCAAGGGACAGTACCTTTTGAAGGTACTTTTTGCTAGCTACTGTTTTTTTAATAGGTCAGTTCACCAAAAATACAAGAATCTGCAGCCAAGCTAGCAGCTCTGTGAGGCTCTGTTTAGGCACATCAGTGCTTATAATCTAATGTCATTCTAACATGCTCACATAAACAATGCTAACATGCTAATGGAGAGCTATACTTTACCATAGTAACCATTGTAGTTTAGAGTTTCAGAATGCTAACATTGGCTAAACACAAAGTACAGCTGAGGCAGATGGGAATGTCATTAGTTTTGCAGATATTAGGTCCTAAACCAGAGCATTGGACAAACTCTGACCCGATGATAACGCTAGATGAAAAGTTAGGAGGTCACCAAAATTATTATAATTTATCCTGAGGGCTGGTGGACATGAATGGGTGTACCAAATTTCAAAGACAATGATTCAGTAGTTTTGGAGACATTTCACTCACTGCTTTTCAACTTTATTGCTATTTAACCATATTTATTGCTGTTTTAGCTCAATTATATATTTTTTGGTTTATTTATCATATTATCATCATGAAAATTGCAGGCTGAATCTAACATCAAAGATATTTTATTCTATAAAAAGTAAGGGGATCACCAAATTAATTAGCAGACAATCCAATCATTTGTCTAGAACTTGGGGGAGGGGACGTAAGCTAGCCTGGAAATCCAGACTCAAATCTAGAAAGATTTTCAGTCTGGCCCTCACCGATACACCCTTCCTACCCAAGAGGCGGCACTAACTGAGGCATTTCAAATGCCGCCGCACGCAATTGGATAGCACGATGGCCAATCAGAGCAAAAAACAAGGTGACGTATTCATTGCAGTAAGCCCCATTGGTTTGCCGACCAGTGGGGCTAACTGATATACTATGCTTTTGCTGTATCCTGTCGGCAAACCGGCAAAAACATCCTTCCCGGAAGCAAAGGCTTCTAGGGCAGTCTTCTGTTCCTCTCTCAAGGAAAAAGAAAAGTGTAGTTGGCTTAGCGTTTCTTCCAAAGCTAAATTGAATGGACGCAGTCCTTCGGCAGCTGCCATCTCGGCTGTTTACTTTTCGACTCCTACGACGCAGCGCTGTCTTCATCATGTTACGCCCGCCCAGAGCCCACCTCTGTCAGATAGACTGATCTGATTGGCCCGATTGGTGATTCAGCAGGCTCTGCTTGTCGAGGCCAGATCCCCATGCAGAGCAAATTCGAATTTGCTAGGGGCGGGTCATCTGGATTTCCAGGTTAGACGTAAGGCACATGCCCCCCTCAATATTTAAAACATGTCTGCCCAAATAAAACATGAAAGAAACAGAGAACTTTTATTTCTCTGGCAGATGAACCCCCAAACCCTTGTTTCATATATGTGTCCCCCATGGAGAAATGAAACCTATGCCTTGCATCCAGTAATTGCCTAGACATTTCACCAAAAGCTGAAATTGTCACGCCCATGGTGGTGCAAGAGGAAAAGTCCCTGGATAATCGAAGTCATTAGGATTCATCCTCTGGACACCACAAATATCTCTATCAAATGTCATGGGGATCCATTCGAAAATTGTTAAGCAAATTCAGTCTGGGTCAAAGTGGTGTATGGATCAACCAACATACATGTCTTCCATATATTCATGCTTCTAACATGGCCATAAAATCAACAAAATCATTACTGCATCATCAATCAGTAGAGACTTGTGTGTTATGTTCTTCTCTGTATAAAACACAGAATATGTTTTGGCACTTTAATTCCAGTCTAAGAGTTTCATGCTTCACCAGTTTGTGACCCTCAATGAACCCTCATTACAGGTCATTGGATTTCATCATTAAACCATCATCATCATCATTATCATCATCAGGCGAAATTGCAAAGCTGTTGTTCTTAAAGGTTTCTACAAACTTAACATTTTGTGCCAACTGTAATCCTGTGGCTTTAATGCTCCACCTGGAAACTTGGGCACTAGCATAGCTGACAAAGCACAGCAGAGATTAATACAGAGCAATTAAGTGACATCATGGTGTGGCTCTTTTTTCCAACCCAACAGGTTTAGGCTACTTATTCATACCAAAGGAACAAAGAAAGCGGAAATAAAATATGCCAGAGCTTTTGTTTTTTTCTGTTCAGCAGAGGACAGTTTCCATTTGACTGTTTTTAAATGTCTTGTTGTATGGAAAATAAGTTTCCAAGCTTCGAAATTTTATTTGAGGAAATTAAGTGAATGCATCTGCTATAGTGAACACCATACTTTCCTTAAGCTTTAAATACTCATTCATAACTTCATAAGTGTCAATGTTATGAGCCTGGAAAGAACCTCCATTTTCTGTGTGCATTTTTTTTGTTTACTTGGCTGAACTATCTAAGAATTGTTTTTCCGTGTTTTCGTGTGCATGGTTGCTCTACTGGAAGTGCGTAGTTAGTAAAACCAAGTTGAAATCCCCTAAACTAGCAACATTTAAGAAACGAGATAAACAATACATAACATTCAAGGAGACAATATTGAAAAGATAACATTTTACTTATAAGAAAAAGGCCTACAAATACTTTACAGAAAAACTGTTCTTACATTTATATGCTGCAATTAAACAAGAATAAAACACAGATTTGAAACATAACTCAAAGGTATATCTTATCTAGCTAGCAGCCTGCTAGCTTAGCTTAACATAAGCACCCTCTGTCCAAGGGTAACTGAACCTCTAAAACTCACAAATAAACACACATTTGTTTAATATGTTCTCAAACTGATGTGTAAAAATGACACGTTTTCATTTTACAGGACTTATGTTGTAGATAAGCCTAATCTTAGCTAGTAGCAAGAAATAGTCTACAAATAGTCTTTTTACTATTTGGTAACCTATAACCTTGTTTTCCAAAATGTTGAATTAATGTTGAGCTATTCATTTAAGGCTAAACAAACAAATCAAATGTTTCCTGTCTTTAAAGCATTTGCACAGCCTATTTCATCTACATCAACTTGTAATTTTCTTATTTTGTTGACACATTTTGCTGCATTTTGCTGCACATTACCACCTTTAACTTGCCGCTCTCTGCTGTTAGCAGAGTGTATTTCAGCATCACCAGGCCTTTGTCATGTGCATGCATGATTGCAGAACATATAAACAATATGGAAACTATCCCATTCAATTCTTGCTCTAGACTGTAATTACTGGTCAAAAACAGGATGCCTTTGATTGTCATCTTCACGTCAAAGACATTAATTGTTCTCCTACAAAAGTTCCCAATACATGTAATTATTAAAATCAATTTTAATTATTATGTTTAAATTAATGTCTTATGACAATGCTGTTGTTGGTTTGTACGTCAGGTGTCCTTACAGTATATACTTAAATCCAGACACAATGGATTGATTGCAGTTAATGACTGAATGATTGAAGTGACTTTGATTGTTACAGTGCCAATGTTCACCTCGATGACGACAGCAGAATAAATTACTGCATTCTTTCAGCTCATAAACAGAGGAGTTAAAATAAACAGTGGGGACAGAGTTAGACGTGATTATAATTGAGGGAGTCAGCTGTGTTGGCACATTCCTCCCACGGTCCTATGGTTCAAAGGTTCTGTGTTCCTAGGATCTTATGTTCTCAGGGTCCTATGTTACCAAGGTCCTATGCTCCCAGGGTCCCATGTTCCCAGGGTGCTATGCTGCTAGGGTCCTATGTTCCCAAGGTCCTATGCTCCCAGGGTCCTATGTTCCCAATGTCCTATGCTTTCAGGGTGCTATGTTCCCTAGGTCTTATGTTCCTAAGGTCCTATGTTTCCAGGGCCCTATGTTGCTAGGGACCAATGCTCTCAGGGTCCTATGTTCCCAGGGTCCTATGTTGGTAGGGACCTATGCTGCCAGGGTGCTATGTTCCCAGGGTCCTTTGCTCCAAGGGTCCTATGTTCTTGGAGTCCTATATTCCCAGTGTCCTATGTTCCCAAGGTTTTATGTTCCCAAGGTCCTATGTTCCCAAAGTCCTATGCTCTCAGGGTGCTATGTTGCCAGGGTCCCAATGTCCTATGTTCCCAAGGTTTTATGTTCCCAGGGGCCTACGTTGTTCCCAGGATGCTATGTTCCCAGGGTCCCATGCTCCCAGGGTCCTAAGTCCCAATGTTTTCAAGGTCTGATTTTCCCTTGGTCCTATTTTTTCAGGCTCCCATGTTCCCAAGGTACTATTTGAAAACAACTCCCAAACATACTTAAGCCCTAAATTTCAAAGTATAACAATTAGTCAACCAACTAATTAACTAATTAAAAGAGAGGAAGAAAAGTAAAAGATAAAAAATAATGATTATATTTTTGGGTTAGGAAATCCATAGAAGCTGATTTTTGCTATTTCCAAACAGGTTAAGATTAGGAAAGAGATTAATGGTCAGGTTATTTTATTTACAAAATATTTCAACTAAAAACGGATCATAATTGACCCAAACGCAGTCAGAGGGTTAATGTTTGTAACTTGGTAACAAAGACTCTGGGGACAAAGAACCTTGGGAACTTAGGACCCTTGGAACATAGGACCTCAGAAACTTAGGACCCTTGAAACATAGAACCTTGGGAACTTAGGACCCTTGGAACATGGAGCCTGGGAACATAGGGCCTTGGGAACAAAGGACCTTGGGAACTTAGTACAATGGGAACATAGGGCCCTGGTGGCATAGTAGATGCAAATAATTTTGAAATTGTTGCTACATGACCAGTAAAAAAAAAAGAAGAAGAAGAAAAAAAAAGGGCCATGACATTCACTTTTGCTCAGAGGTAACTAAAACCTAAAAATGGAAACCTAAAACAACCAGAATGCTCTGTCAATAAGCACTCTTGCTGGTGGGTGTTTCCAAAACCTATTCCAAAACCTATTTTAGCCTAGTTTCCAAAACCTATTCCAAAACCTATTTTAGCTAACAGTTAAACTGTTAGCTAAAATAGGTTTTTGGAAACATTTTAGGCAAGAAATAGGCAATGCAGTAACAGAGTCTTGGTTTGTAGTTGATCAGCACTGCTAAGTTTTACCGTTTGATCTCAGTATTTTCATCCTCCATTTTTACAATACAATGGTGCTCACTTCCTGTTCACAAAGTCTTGATTTACGGCCAAACACTGCACTAAAATATGTTTATAAAGACATTTATGTAAGAAATAGGTAATACAGCCCGTTTGATCAGAGTTTGATCTGAGTTTGCGAGAGACAAAGAGTTGGCTCTCTCTCAATCTGCTTCTATATTCTTTGTGTCTGTGGTGGTCAGCTTACGAGCAACTCTGTCTTTCTTGCATTAGTAGCAGATATCTTTTGTAGCATGTTTCTTGACAGACACTGAGACACAGTTTCAGAAAGGGAATGACTCTTCAGTTTGTAGTAACAGAAGACAAAAGCGACAGACTGGTTGTCTGCAGTTGTGGTCGGGATGTTCAGATTTTGGTCTTCCTCCTGCGTAGGCGTCTGTTGCTCTTTCCCTTATGGGTTTTTCCATTGCTGCTGGATAGGAACACAAAACCAGTAGGCCTGCATTACTTGGCACGTTTTGGCAGCATATTGTGAAATTCATGGTTTTGTAATTTTTTGTGTTGCTTAAGGGATAAAGGTGTGTGTCAGTTTAAAAGTAGAAACAATAGACCATTAAGATATGCTTTGTTTTGGTGAGCTTGTTTCCATTTGGAATATCTTGGCATTTGCTTGTGCGGTATTACATCTGCACAGGTAACCACACCTCAAGACTGTGGCTATGTTTCATAAATTCATAAACTGTTTTGAGTTTTTACTTAACAAGCTTTCTGTAGTTAGGAAACCTTCTGTAGAAAAATGTATTATTAACCACCCAGCCAAATTTAAATGATTTAAAAAATTGCTATGGGTATATATGGCTATATACATAATTATAGGTATATAAAACAAGGTGACAAAATCTGGGGGAAAAAATGAGCAGTGTTATCTGCTCTGAGATGCTGGATGTATGTCCGCAGAGGGAGCTGATTTGAAGATCAGGCCATTGCTAAGCCATTGTCTCTCGATAGGAGCTAAGCCAGAGGCACAGTAACATACAGTACAGGCCAAAAGTTTGGACACACCTTCTCATTCAATGCGTTTTCTTTATTTTCATGACTATTTACATTGTAGATTCTCACTGAAGGCATCAAAACTATGAATGAACACATGTGGAGTTATGTACTTAACAAAAAAAGGTGAAATAACTGAAAACATGTTTTATATTCTAGTTTCTTCAAAATAGCCACCCTTTGCTCTGATTCCTGCTTTGCACACTCTTGGCATTCTCTCCATGAGCTTCAAGAGGTAGTCACCTGAAATGGTTTTCCAACAGTCTTGAAGGAGTTCCCAGAGGTGTTTAGCACTTGTTGGCCCCTTTGCCTTCACTCTGCGGTCCAGCTCACCCCAAACCATCTCGACTGGGTTCAGGTCCGGTGACTGTGGAGGCCAGGTCATCTGCCGCAGCACTCCATCACTCTCCTTCTTGGTCAAATAGCCCTTACACAGCCTGGAGGTGTGTTTGGGGTCATTGTCCTGTTGAAAAATAAATGATCGTCCAACTAAACGCAAACCGGATGGGATGGCATGTCGCTGCAGGATGCTGTGGTAGCCATGCTGGTTCAGTGTGCCTTCAATTTTGAATAAATCCCCAACAGTGTCACCAGCAAAACACCCCCACACCATCACACCTCCTCCTCCATGCTTCACAGTGGGAACCAGGCATGTGGAATCCATCCGTTCACCTTTTCTGCGTCTCACAAAGACACGGCGGTTGGAACCAAAGATCTCAAATTTGGACTCATCAGACCAAAGCACAGATTTCCACTGGTCTAATGTCCATTCCTTGTGTTTCTTGGCCCAAACAAATCTCTTCTGCTTGTTGCCTCTCCTTAGCAGTGGTTTCCTAGCAGCTATTTGACCATGAAGGCCTGATTGGCGCAGTCTCCTCTTAACAGTTGTTCTAGAGATGGGTCTGCTGCTAGAACTCTGTGTGGCATTCATCTGGTCTCTGATCTGAGCTGCTGTTAACTTGCCATTTCTGAGGCTGGTGACTTGGATGAACTTATCCTCAGAAGCAGAGGTGACTCTTGGTCTTCCTTTCCTGGGTCGGTCCTCATGTGTGCCAGTTTCGTTGTAGCGCTTGATGGTTTTTGCGACTCCACTTGGGGACACATTTAAAGTTTTTGCAATTTTCCGGACTGACTGACCTTCATTTCTTAAAGTAATGATGGCCACTCGTTTTTCTTTAGTTAGCTGATTGGTTCTTGCCATAATATGAATTTTAACAGTTGTCCAATAGGGCTGTCGGCTGTGTATTAACCTGACTTCTGCACAACACAACTGATGGTCCCAACCCCATTGATAAAGCAAGAAATTCCACTAATTAACCCTGATAAGGCACACCTGTGAAGTGGAAACCATTTCAGGTGACTACCTCTTGAAGCTCATGGAGAGAATGCCAAGAGTGTGCAAAGCAGTAATCAGAGCAAAGGGTGGCTATTTTGAAGAAACTAGAATATAAAACATGTTTTCAGTTATTTCACCTTTTTTTGTTAAGTACATAACTCCACATGTGTTCATTCATAGTTTTGATGCCTTCAGTGAGAATCTACAATGTAAATAGTCATGAAAATAAAGAAAACGCATTGAATGAGAAGGTGTGTCCAAACTTTTGGCCTGTACTGTACATGACCCCCAAGAAGAACAAGCCACTGTGCAGCAACAGCCTCTTAGCAGCTAAGCCAGTAGAACTGCACACACACACCGGGTAAGAGATCCTTTGCATGGCGATAGCCTTTTGCTCAGCAGCTAACGTAATCACAAAGCTAACATTCATAACAGTGAGCAGTAACCACCGGCGGGATGGGTACCCAGCCACTCCAAATAGAGGCCTTTTGACGCCATGAAGCTGTTTGGCCACTGTGTCAAATTGACTGTGAGTATTTTTAACAGTGGGAAGGTTGTGGGTTGGTACTTCTGAAATGGAAAGCTGAGACAGTTTAAGAGCTGCAGAAAGTATTTGTTGCTATACATTTTTTAATTGTTAATCAGCTGTGTATGTGTTTGTGTGTTTGTGCCCATGCGTATGTTACCACAAAGTTGCAAGAAGTTTCCGCATCTTGTGAGGTGTTGAGTCCACACACATGTGGCGACGTTTCCACTGCAGTACACTTGGAAGAGACACAGAGACAACAAAAAGTTGGAAGTGAGCCAGCCTCAGACATATCACTTTGGAATCTGGGAAAGATCACTGTGAGAAAGTTTGGTAAAATTGGGAGGAGGTGATGATGGGAAATTTAAAACATTTAAACTAGGAAGTTGACCATCCTGAAAAGGAAGCACATGGAGGGAGGACATGGGGGAAAAACATAGCCACAGGTTCAAGGACTCTCATTTAATATCACAGATACAAAGAGAGAAAAGACACAGCAGGAAATGTAATATTACACAGCATTAATGGTGCACCCTTCGGTGATGCCCTGCCGCCGGCACTGCACCGCCCCTCCTCTTTTTATGATGTGGTTCACAGCATAGACTTTGGAGAAAGCTGTACAGCAACCATGACGCCCTGCACAAACACAAGCACGCACACACAGGCAGTATAGTAATCTGATATTCGAATCAAACAAGTTTTTGGCAGCCCACTTTTAATACTGCAGATAACATCTTGAGGGTTGTTGGCTCATGCAACTTTTGTAGGGTTTTGTGATATTAAATACCTTAAACAGACCTTGAGACCTTAAACAACTTTTATTAAAGTCATATTTTGTGTGCTCAGTTTTCCCAAGAAGATCCAAGCCTCAAACAACATCCAGTAAAAATTCAGTGAATACAATTTGTGTTGGGCCGATGAGCATGATGATGATGATAATATACTATGAACCATGAGTGTGACATACTGTGTAGGGCTGCAGTGATTCTGAAATACTGGGTCGATACTGATATTAAATAACAATTTAATATCAATAAATAACAATTAACAACAAATAAAAAAATTGGCAAATACCAATGGTTTTTTTGTTGATGTTTATTTTGTTTTTGTCGTTACTTATCCCCCCTTCTCTGCCATGGAATTCTTTATTATAAAAAATAACTGTCATGAAGTCATTCAGTCATTCATTACACTACCTTTGCATGAGCACAAATTTAATTTAAACCTTTAAAAAACAACTTTCCTTCGCATGACTAAAAAAAAAAAGTTCAAAAGCCTATTTAAAACTACATTTTACAAGATTACATCATGAAAACGTTGTAATTTACATTTGGTCAATACCGAGTTTTACAGAAAAGAGCTTGAATGCTTAGTGCAACTCCATGCAGCCTATATCAGCAGTTAGTTCTGGCCACCAGTTGCTAACTGCTAACAGCTAACCATTAATGTTAACTAGCTCTCCTCCTGTTTGTTTGATTTGTTGTTCACAATGTAGCAGTATTTGAGAAACAACAGATATTTTTACTGTTAGTAAACATTATGACATTTTTGGGTGGGCGGGGCTTAGCTGGAGTCAAAACAATTCTCCACAGACATTAGCTAGCGCTAGCTAGCTAATGTCTGTGGAGAATTGTTTTAGACAATGGAGGACGATGATGCAAGTGGTGAGTTCAGAAAAACTCATTCTGAGTGCCGGAGCACACTGGAATGAATGTACTGTTCGGTTATCCACTCTTGGAGTGGCAGAGCAGCAAGCGGAGTGCGATTCACTTAACCATTCATTAATTTATATCGACATATAATGCTTCATTTCTTAGACCAACAGGGCTCTCGTTTTAGTGTAGGGCATCTGACTGAATTTACAAACGCAGCATGTCAGGTCACTCAGTCTGTGAGAGGGTTAGGTTAGGGTAAAAGCGCAGTGCTCTAAAGAGAGCACTCTGGGGGGCACGGGCTCTCAGGGGCTATATATATCCATAAGATACTTAAAATAATTTTTGTGTTTAAAACCAAATAGATCCTTAAAAGCCCTGTTAAATTTTATTTAAAAAAATGCAAAGTAGATTGGGCCCAGGGCAGTTTGGCAGTGGGAAGTAGGCCTTAAACAAAGTCCTCCAGCTTCCCAGGGTCTCCAAATTTACATCTTAGGGTAGCTGTAAATAAAAAGGAGCAAGATAAAATCTGAATTAAATAAATGAAAATAAGTGCTAGGGTTGGATTAAGAAAACCGACATAAAAGAAGAAAGATTAATAAGTGATTTTAAAATATATAAATAAATAAATAAATAAATGCATGCAAAAGTGCTGAATGACAACTCAATAAAAGTACATAGAACAATAAAAACAATTAAAGGGAAATCACAAAAGTTCATAAAAGTCATAAAATATAAATAAGTCATTTTAAAACATGCAATTCTTTAATGTCGAGTGACTTATGATGTACAATTCGAACCCCCAATCTAAAACTTGCTCTGGTTTATAAATAAAACATAGTTCTGTGAGAGGGTTAGGGTTAGACTGTGAGTGTCACTTGAAACTGTAAACACATACCGATGGGACCAGACTAGCCGACCCATACGCTCTCACTCTGGCGATGGATGATCTGACAGGATTGCTGAAGGTGGGATGGTCAGCTTTGTGGTTAATTACTATGCCAATTGTACAAAGGAGGATGACACTTAAACGGTTTGTTCCAGTTTGTTTTGCTATCAAAGCTAACATTAGCTAATGCGCTATGTTGTAATTCTGATTAGAAATCAAGTTGCAGACCAGAAAACCAAAACAATAAGCTGAAAGATGCTAAAAACACTCTGTAGCACTGAGGGGAACTGCAGAGTCTGGTGATAAGTATGTCTTTCTCACCATGAGCAATCCCTTTAACAACACAAAGTCATTTTTACCTATGTGAACATTTTGATTAGTACAGCTTTAAACACATCTGATGATGCAGAGAGCTGTCAGTCACCTATTTTATATCGCAAGCAAATGGCCATCGAGCCAATCATGCAATTTTGCTTAAACAACTGAGAAATTATCTTCAAACTCCTGCAACTGTGGAGTTTTTGTTAATTTATAGTGATCAACAGCCCTATTAACCTTCCTGGAGATATCATCATCATGGTCATTTTAAACTTGTGCTTTTAAAGTTTTTTACCCTCTGCGTACGCAAGACAACAAACACTGCTCAAATTTAGCATGCAGTTTGGCAAGGCATTCACTCCGACATAAAGACAGCAAGTACATGCAGTAAATCAGGATAAGAATTTGTATTTTAATTTGCAGAACCATACATATGGATATGCAAACATTTTATCTGTGAACATTCTTCAGTGATTGTAATCTCAGTTGTTCTGCAAACAATGACTAACCTGCTGCCTGAACAGCCACCCAAAGAAGAGCCAGCGCAAGAATAGATAGCAGCTTCATTTCACCAGAGACAAGAAGTTGAGGAACTGCTGAAAGAGTACAGGAACAGGTGTGAAGGTGAAGTGGCTGTGTATTGTTTGGGATAGGCTACCCATGAGATTCGCTGCTGGGAATAGAGATCTCGGAGGGAGGTTCCAAATGGAGCTTTTTTTGTGAATAAGTGTGTATTCGGTTACATGGCGGGTGCTTTCCGTGAATTCGCCTGCATCTGAAATGTTGACTTCTTTGTGTTTGTGTGTGAATGAAGCGGATTACATTTCCTTTACTTGATCCATGTGATTGAATTTAATTTTATGCAGTCACAGTGATTATTTCAAATTGCCAAAAAACAACACAAAAAAAGAAAAACCTAGACAAACATTGCATGCCAGACTGCATTTTATTACTTGTCATTAACCTTAAATTGACCTTAATTCGGCCATGCAAACATAGGATCAGGATCAAAGTCAATATTTTCCAGCCTTGGCAGCTGGTGTGATTTACAGTCATGTAGCCGTGTAACCTTAGATTGGAGCTCCTACGTCAAAGCTTTTCTTTATCTGGTCATAAACGGTGGTAGGTATGGAGATCAAACCAAAATAAGTTTCTACTTCCTTCATGCTATCTTAAAGAGCTTTGATTTATAAGCCATAAAGTGACTTGATTTGTTACCAGCCACGACGGTAGGGCTAGTGTTCCTTGTGAGTGTGTGTGTGTGTGTGTGTGTGTGTGTGATTTCAGCAAAGTGTAAAAAGAAGAGAATATACTTTATTAATCCCTAAGGGGAAACACACAGGCCTGAAATATACGCATGCACAAACAGGACCTATACATGCATTAAATGTAGAAAGGCGAACTGGCACCTCTCCAGCTCTATGCTTGGCCTTTACAGGGACTTGAACTGGCAACCCTCCAGTTCCCAAGCTAGATTCCTATGGGCTGGCCTACTGCTGCTCCTCCAGCCCTACAGACACTTACTGTACTTTTTTCCAGGGGAACCCACACTGTATCAATAATGCTTAAAATCTGAATAAGAATTATATTGTTTTATTTGCTCTTACTGGACTACTGAATATGTTTTCATGCTCTCTGGTCCATTTGTCCATGCTGACACTAGTAGCCTTCATTAACGCAGGCAGCCTACAATAATTGTTCACTATATTATTGATCAGCCTGTTCTCATGCACTATTTGTCCGTATACCTACAAAAATGGGCCAGCAATTTGTGTATATGCATGAATCCAGAGGATCCATGATATGATATTATTCGGATTTTTAATATGGTGCAATATGCCGAGTATTGTAATAAAATACACTGCAATATATTTTGATTTCGTACCTTTTTTCAACTGTAAATTATATCTGTTTTGTCTAATAAGATGAGGTTTTCAGTCTGTTCTTCTCACTTCAGCCATTTTTTCCAGCAGCAAAATGTATCTAGTGGACTGAAAAAGCAATTGATTATATTATTCTGGTAGACTACACAAAGTTTAATTTGTATTTGTTATATTGATAATTTACTTAATAAAAATGGCTGCTAAAAAGGCTGCAATTACGTGACCAATAGGCTAACGGAAGTGAAGATGTAAGTAGCATATAGACCGAAAGTCTGTATAAGAAGTCCGGTTGTGGTGGTGGATGGGTCAAACAACACAGGACTTTCCCCCAGGAAACAGACTGTGTAAAAACAATTGAACCTAGAGTTAGTTTAAGGTACATCATGACCATATTTATTTTTTAACCTAACCCAGGTAATTTTACTTGCCTAACATTAATCTGTGGGCCTATATCTTAACATTAATTTGTTAGACACCATAATTACCGTTGTACAAGGATACATTGTATTAATCACTTTGACATTTAGCCTACATGCATATGAAATGTGGTATAATTCCTTCAAACCATACCATAACATTACCACTTTAGATTGTGTTTTTGTGTTTGCTTCTGACTTGCTGAAGTCCGTCTTACGCTGCTGGTATGTTACAGCTGCTAGAACACAATTAGAAATGGATTAGTATCACAGATAACATTCAATCAATAAAATTCATTTCACTTTGATGAAAACACACATCTCCGTCACACAACACAAGATTATAAAGCCCAGCCCTGTTCTTTTTTCCTAAACCCAACCATGTGTCTTAGTTGTTGGAGGCAAAAAAACAGCAAATCGCTGTGTTGTACCAACGTAGTGCGTTAATTCTGAAGAGAGGAAAGAGAAATGGTAAATTTCCCGTGAAAATGGAAGTGTATTTTGAGAAAAGACAATGCATGTAACAGGCAGAACTTGACACGGTGTCCCAGGACATCAACAACCAACACACCCAGGGTACCTTTCATGTCATATCTGGATGTGGAAAGTCCATGACCAAACGTCAATATGTGACAAGGTCAGAGTGAGTATGTGTGTGAATGAAGTAGGTTATATTTCCTTCACATGATCTGTGTAATTTCAATTTCATTTTTATGCAATTACAATGATTATTTGCTAAAAACAAAACAAAAAAGAAAAAGAAAAGGAAAAACCCAGACTAAGATTACACAGCAGACTACATTTTAGCACTTGCAAATAACTGTTAGCTGACCTTAATTCAGCCATACAAATATGTGATCAGGATCAAAGTAAGTTTTTCCAGGGGCGTCGGTGGCTTAGTGGTAGAGCAGGTGCCCCATGTACAAGGCTGTTGCCGCAGTGGCCCGGTTTCGACTCCAGACTGTGGCCCTTTGCTGCATGTCCCTCTCTCTCTCTCTCTCTCCCTTTCACACTTCACTATCCTATCAATTAAAGGCAAAAAATGCCCATAAAAATATATCTAAAAATGTAAGTTTTTCCAGCATGGTGTGATTTACAGTACAGTCATGTAGCCGTGTAACCTTAGATTGAATCGGTATAATTCCTTCAAACCGTACCATAACATTACCACTTTAGATTATGTTATTTTATGCTTGGTCCTGATTTGCTGAAATCCATTTTACACTGCTGGTATGTTTCAGCTGATAGAACACAGAATTTGATTGGTCTGTTGGTATTTATCACAGATAATATTCAATCATTTCTTTTTTGGATTATTTTTTGTGCTTTTTGCCTTTAATTGACAGGACAGTGTGAAATGGGGGGAGAGAGAGAGAGAGAGAGAGAGAGAGAGAGAGAGTGGAGGGATGACATGCAGCAAAGGGTTTCAAGCCGGAACCGAACCTGCAACTGCTGCATCGAGGCGGCACCTCTGTACATGGGGTGCCGGCACTATCCACTACGCAACTGACGCCCCAACATTCAATCATTTCACTTTGATTTGGACAAAACTAAAGTAAATACCATGTCTGGTTTATTATGGGACAGTGTCAGTGTACGGAAATGCAGTTCTTCGTATAGCATTTCAATCTGCTGCATCAAAGTTTAAGAGTTGTACAATGTGCAGCTGTCACGTAAGAAATAGACAGAGTGGCAAATTCACTGTTAGATATTGTCCTGTAAAAAAACCCCCACTTTGTTACCGTAAAATTAACATTTTTTACTGTGACCAAAATTTACGGTTTTGTACTGTTAATGAAAAATACTGTGTGAACTGTTTTTCACATTGTTAACTTTTTTTAATAAAAGAAGAAGTCTAGAAGTCGGGGGTTAGGAAGTAGGGAAGGGGCCATAAGCAGGGGTTAGCAGAACTAGCTGATATTGATATTGATATCTTAAAATAGGAAAATTAGATAGAAGTGCTTAGAAAGCTCCATATGTCTGAGGATAAGTGCAGAGTTGTGTGAGAATTTTCAAATAATTTCTTTCACATTACAGAGTTTATCCATGGTTAATATGAGAATATTAATTGGTACAGCTTTAATGTCTCACTCTACTTATTTTTTAAGGCAAATTAAAGCTTAAGTATTCTTATTTAAATGCAGTCCTATGTGTAATATGACCTGCAGCACAGGTGCAATATAGTACAGGTGTAATGTCACACTCAATGTGCAAACTTCCTGAGCTGATAACATTCACTGTGATTATACGTCACAACAAAAGATAAGGTTACAGCCGTTGCTGAATGAAAACTTTGAGTCTACAAAGTATGATCATGTTAGAAGTGAACACAATGGACACGTTTTAAGGAAGTTGTTTATTTCTTTAGCCCATAAAAGTGCATGTTAACCTAAAAAATGACATCAAAAGCTCATTTACTTTGGACCCATGAGGTGAGCTGAGGTCATGTTTTACACCTGTCGCACTATAGCACTGTAATCAATTCTAGTCTATTATGGAAACAAGGAAGTGGCAGCCACACCTCAGCGTTGTAATCACACGGTCAAATTCCTGGACAGTCCAACTTCTATAATCTGTTACTATTTTAAGCATGCTTGCTATTTTTAGCTCCACCACGACAGTGGTATAAAAATAGATTTCAAACTCTTGGTAACCTTATGCAAGAAGAGTTCACATGAGAACACCAGGTCGGAATGTTCTCTGGAGGTTACACATGTTTTAATTCTTATTCACACCAATAGTGTCTGTTGTTGCAGGAGTAAAAGATAACATTAATATATCATCAAATGCCTTATGTATGGGCGGTTAATTTTTCTATAAGGTGTTAATTATTAACTGGTGATTTTTCTACTGAAATTACATAGAAAATACAGACAGTTTGGTGCACACAAATCTATATTTAGGCCCACTGAAAGAGTAGCAGTGCTGTCATTCATACCTCCATATGTGGTTAATAATAATATGCACACTAAATAATAATTAATGATCATGTCCAAGAATCCCAAAGAGTCAATATGTATGGACCATGGTTGGACACTTAAGCCTCAACCTTTTACGTTTGGGTAAACAAACTTGTACCATACTAGGTCTATTGATAGGTAGAAGGTCATTTTTTTTGTAAGCATATATTTACATAAGGAGAATAAACATGCATTTGTTTGGAGGGCAGATTTGACTGTAAAATTCTAAATTACTGAAATCTTTAAAGTTATTTCAGTTCCTTATCCCAACAGAGTTGCTCCTGTCCACACATGCTAAGTACTGTAAGTCAGAGTCCTGAGCGGGTCTGATTTTCAAGACCCCCCTCCCCAACCGGAGCGCCAACCTACAATACTGCACCCTCCTCACCAGCTGCACATATGACCATTTAGTCCCCAGACCCAACCCAACCCGCTGACAAAAGATCTGCTGCCTGACCAAAAACCTCAAATCCCATAATAATCATCCATCCATCCATTTTCGTAACCACTTATCCTCTTCAGGATCGCGGGGGGGCTGGAGCCTATCCCAGCTGACACTGGGCAAGAGGCAGGGTACACCCTGGACAGGTCGCCAGGCTATCACAGGGCTGACACATAGAGACAGACGATTATTCATGTTCACATTCACACCTACGGACAATTTAGAGTCACCAGTCTTGTGCATGTCTTTGGACTATGGGAGGAAGCTGGAGTACCCAGAGAAAATCCGCGGTGACACGGGGAGATAATGCAAACTCTGCACCGAGGAGAGATTGAACCAGGAACCCTCTGGCTGTGAGGCGACAGTGCTAACCACCACACCACCGTGCCGCCCTATAATAATCATGCGCTGTACAAATAATTCGGTAAGGTAGCTGTTGAAAGTGATCATTTTGGGACATTTATGTGAAACTAAGAGATAAAACTAAGGTT